>NC_034596.1:104836417-104840310 GCF_900095145.1 Mus pahari | reverse complement strand
ATGCCTTTAATCCCAGCACTCAGGAGGCAGAAGTAGCGAGATCATGGTCTACATGGCAAGTTTCAAGCCAGCCATGACTACATATCTCAAACACAAACAAATGCAGAAAACATTTTTACCCTGAAGCTGAACAAAAAGCCTGCTGGGGTAAATGGGCTGGAAAGCCCAGTTAGAGCTGCGATGGCTGACAGCCCTGGGCATGCCTTAAGCCTGCACCCCCATCACCGCACTGTGAGTTGGCCAGAGCTCGGCTGTAAAGCTCCATTGAGGCCTGCACTTGGTAGGGTCTGTACAATACAAGAGGCTTCATGGGAGGTCTGCTTTTGTTTGTGGGTTGTGGGGAGGCTGCCACCACATTCAGGGGTGTCTGTGCACCATGGTCTCACCCAAGTTTGATCAGGCAAAAGAGCTTCCTTTGCTTGACCTGATTCCTGAAGGGCAGCTGATCAGTGTTCTGTTTCAAGAAACAGTCCCTGCGGCAAGAGGAAGGCCATGCCAGACGACAGGGTCCAACCAGCTTGATGGAGCTTCCCAAACTGAGGCTGTCGGGAATGACCAAACTGTCATCATGTTCCAGCCCTGCGCTGCACTCAGTGCTGGGTACTGGAGCAAATGGAAAAGTCCCTGTGCTGAGACCCCTCAAGTGTGCCGTTGTGAACAAGAAGGTAGTACGTCTCTAGCTTCTCTGTGGGGCTGCTCGCAGGCCTGGTCTTGGCCTTCACTCAGTGTCTGTGGTTCTTCTTCAGCAGACAGACACACAGAAGGACATCAAAGCTCACCTGAAACACTATCACCTGCCCACGATCAACAGGAAAGGGGGCGAGTACTGAACAGCCCGCCACACAGGCGTCCTCTTGGAGAGCAAGGGCTGGCACCATGGCAGGCGTAGGCCTCTGCGGCTGAGAGTGGGTGGGCCAGAGGCTGCCCCATGAACTGGTGCTCCTCACACTACATGGTGGCCCATGACATGCTGCCTTGCAGCCTGTCTCTCTCCATAACCTGGAGCCTTGTGTGTTTGCAGCTCCAAAGCAGCTGCACTGAATGTTTCAGTTTAATATATTTGTAAAACCACCTCATGCAAGGATTTGTTTCATTTTTCTTAATGTAAGGATCTGAGGTGACTTTATATGAAAGAACAGATAAGATGGGGCATGGTAGCTCATGCCTGTAATTCTAGCACTGGGAGGCAGAGGAGGAAGAGCCCTGGGCTACACAGTGAGCATCCCAGCCTCAAAAATACAGATAAAAGATAGACCAAAGTCTGTGAGGAGTGGCGGCTTGGTTGAGAGGCAGTTGTGCATGTTGTACTCAGGGTTTTCCTGACAGGAGAGGCAGGTGAGGCAGGTGCTGTGGCTACGGTACCTCCTAGGAATGCTGCTGGAGACAGAATCCCACTGAAGAAGGAAGGCACTGTTACAGTGTCTCATCCAAACATCCTCCACTTAGACTGTTCTGAGCCGCACCTTTGTGTCCGCTTTCCTGAGCTGCAGATGGGCGGGCTGATCTCTGAGTGCCAGCTTCAAGTGGCGGCCACATTGTCTTGGCTGCCAATGCCTAGGCTCCTTTAGAGATGTCCACCCAGGTGACTGGATTGCCAGTGTTGCTTGGAGCAAGTAGGAAAGTTGGGGCTCCTTGTGTCCTGGAAAAAGACACTGGGCTAGGGAGACAGTGTGCAGGTAAAATGCTTGCTGCATCAGAGGACCTGAATCAGGTTCCATGGAGTCTGTGTAACATCCCTGTAACCCCATCACTGGAGAAGAGAACAGTACAGAATGGGAAGAAGACATGAGGGTCTCTGGGGCTTTCTGGCCCCTAAAGCGTGCTGAACCAAAACCCAGCAAAGCTCCATGTTCAGTGAGAGTCTATCCTGTGGGAATCAAAGACTCAGAAAACAGTAAATGGCACACTAGGTGTCCTCCTCCTCGGGCTCCTGCACATGCATATGGGTACACACTAGCACACAGTGTGTGTTCTTCCCTCCCACCCCCAGCCTGTTTTACTACAGGGAAGGGATGGGAACACTATAAAAACAGCACTGAGTGGACTCAGGGCAAAAGCAGCCATCAGACAGCTGAACTTGAGCACAGATCCCCCCTAAGCTCCTTAGGGTTTGCTTTTGCTTTTGCTGTGTGGAATCTGGGGCCCCATGCACTCTGGGTAAGCAGGCTTAGCAATAGCTTAGCCTCTGCTCAGCCCTGGGGAACAAAGGAATTGAGTATGCTTTTTTCTCTGTCTTTTCAAATTTATACTATTTAAAAAGCAAAACTTAACACTTCGTTGAGTCTCAATCTCTGATCCTCTTCCTTAAGAACTCTACTGACCCAAGCCACCAGGCAGTGACACCACAGGACAATGTGGGACAGCAGAGGGCAGTATGGGTGTGGAACATTGTGGGTATGGGTGTCCAGACTGGAGATGAGGCTTAGAATGGGCAGTGCCCGGGCCTGGTGGTTCTCTTCTGCATTCATGTGACGGTCTGGTGTACCCTGGCATGGAGGAGAGTGTCTGCAGAGAAGGGCTGTCCTGCCTTTGCTGTTGGTTTAGGAGTCTCAGTCCAGTAGCATTAACCAGGCTCACAGGCAGGCCAGCCCAGAAAGGGCCCAACAATGAGAGCCAGCAGAGTGGGCCTGACAGAACAAAAGAGGACCTGCATGGCTGGCAAGCAGGGCTGAGCCTGGGGACAGGATTGGGGTAGCTGCCCCTGGAAAGGCTGCAGCGAGGACCTGAGAGGAAAGCAAACCTCTCGGCTTTCTCAGCCTCCTGTGCACCTTGCTCCCCTGCCCTGCACAGCGACGGCTGTGAATCGTCACCATAGCATTGGGAATGGAAAGGCCAACAAGCCTCACCATTCCCTAACTGGTATCTGACATGACTATAGACACTAGGGTGCAGCGCTCCCTCTACCTCAGAGTGGCATCTGTCGTCTCGTACAGTACTAGGTAAGCGAGCTGTCACTTCCTATGGCTCCAGGACCTGCTGTATGCTGGGTGTTCCTGGTGTTAGGGCAGCTATAGAACCATATGGAAGACATCTTAGACCTCGGGGTTAGGGACTAATCTTAGAAACAGAGCCGGGGAATTGTTACAGACAGAGTCATCTAAGGTAAACTGGGACACATCGGGTCAGATGCAGACCTGTGACACAGACTGGTGGAGGCAGGGAACTAGGCCCTGAGTGGTAGTCAGCAAGAGCCATGGGAATACAACTGAGCATCTCGTCAAATAGGGCTCAAGTTTCCCACAAGTACTTGCTGCCCTGGTGTTCGCCAGGTGTCTTCCTGTCACTTCCTACAGATGGGGGCATCTAGGACAGAGCCACTCTGGGAGGTCACCAGGCTCCGTGCTGCAGGCTTGGGCTTTTTTTTTTTTTTTTTTAGGTTTTTCGAGACAGGGTTTCTCTGTGTAGCCCTGGCTGTCCTGGAACTCACTCTGTAGACCAGGCTGGCCTTGAACTCAGAAATCCGCCTGCCTCTCCCTCCCAAGTGCTGGGATTAAAGGCGTGTGCCACCATGCCTGGCTAAGGCTTGGGTTTCAAGGGCAGTTCCTAATCACTTTCTTGTGGGTGTTTTGGACTCAAAGGGTTGAGTTTCTCTGTGTGATCAGTGTTCCAAGATGACAGGTACACCAAACTGTAAAATGTGCCAACACTTTACTCTAATATGATCTGAGCATGTGATTTATAAATTGTATTACTGACATAATGAACAGGCTCACTGCCACCAACCTCATGACCTAACTCGATCACCAGAACGGGCATGGTAGAAGGAAAGAAGTCCCTCGAGTGTCCTCTAACTCATGTATGCATACACCGAGTCTTTAACGAGCCATAGTGGTATATGCCTGAGAGCCATGCACTGAGGCATGGTGGTATATGCCTGAGAGCCATGCACTGAG
>NC_034596.1:104819627-104836182 GCF_900095145.1 Mus pahari | reverse complement strand
GAGGCATAGTGGTATATGCCTGAGAGCCATGCACTGAGGCATAGTGGTATATGCCTGAGAGCCATGCACTGAGCCATAGTGGTATATGCCTGAGATCCATGCACTGAGGCATAGTGGTATATGCCTGAGAGCCATGCACTGAGGCATAGTGGTATATGCCTGAGAGCCATGCACTGAGACTTGGAAGGCTGAGGGGGCGTGACTGCTCCATTCTGAAGTAATCTAAGCTACACTGTGAGTTCCAAGCTAGCCAAGGCCTGTCAAAACAAAATACAACAGAACAAACAGGAAAGAAGAAAGTGAGTCTCAGCGTCCTATGTTGCACCTTTCCGAGGCTGAGGCAGGACTAGGGGCCTTGCAGGCTCAGCAGAACGAAGCAGCTTCCCTTGCATGGGAGCCAGGAACCTATGGTGAATGAAGACAAACTGTGCAGTAGCATCCTACGTGGCAGCCAGAGCTGCTAAAAATGCAGCCATCCTAGCAAGAGCCCCACACTCCTCCATAGCCCCAGTCTAATGGGCTCCTTTGGAGAAAGAATCTTGTGGCTTACGCTCACCCACATAAAGCCTTCACAGGCCCAGCTGTGTAGGATTCTTTACCAGCTGCAGAAGGCCCTCCCGCTTGGAAACCCGGCGTTGTCCCTATCACTTGCAGCAGCTCCAGGTGAGCAAGGAACTCAACCAGAGCAGGCAGACACACGCCAGCTGATGCCAACCCTCCGGAAGCCCCACGTGACTGATGTCTGCACTAACTCAGTTCAGTGCTGCGGCAGAGGCTGTGAAAACGCACAGTATGTTGTTTCAGCTTTCAAGGACAGCAGGGGGACTCTAAGCCATGAGGAAAAGGGACTCTAAGCCATGAGGAAAAGGCCATGTGCCTACACCAAAGTCCCCATGCCAGGGGCAGCCCCACAGAGTGCACTTGGCCCAGAGCCAAGAATTCTCCAACAGGACGTGTTTTTAACGGACAGGAGGATCAAGGAATGTGATACACAAAGAATGAAACACTTCAATACCAACCAAGGAATGAGGCCAAAACAAAAAGAACTATACAATTTAAGTTTAAAAAAGGATAAACAAATAGTATATTCAAGATAATTTTAATATTAATGTTTTTGTGAATTAGAAATATCACTCTTAAATGATGAAAATTACTAGTGGGAGTGACTATTTTCCCCCATTTCAGAATTACATTATTTACACATATAATACAGACTTGATTGCATCGGAAACAACAGTACTAAAATAAATGTTAACAGATAAAAAGGGCATCTCCTCTCCATATTGTGAGGCTGGTAGCCTGTTACCCCCATAGTCAAAGTCGTTTTATATTAGCATTAAACTATTTTAAGTGCAAACAAGGTTTTAAGTCTATGATTGCAGCATCTGTCTGTCTGGAGCACGTGTTTAAGTCGGAGGTGACAGCTGTCTCCATGAATGCATCCCAGGCTGTCTAATGACCACCTAAAGTATAAAACACATCAGTGCAAACCCAGAGCCAAGTGCTATTCAGAACAGCTCGATTTAAGGTTTCTGTTCAAGAAACATTTTACTTTACACTATGTATATATGTATGTATATGTGTATATATATATATATGTAACTAAATCCATATATATGTAACTAAATCCATATATATATATGGATTTAGTTGCATTGAATTTTAGAGTAAAAAGCAAGAAAACTCCATTTCTCAGTTTTTACTGCAGCCCCAACAGACTGACTTAAAAATGGAAACAACTCTTTGGGTTTAGCAGCTCCACACAGCCCTGCAGGCCGCTGCTGCCTGCCGCCTGCCTGTGGCTCCAGCGCAGCTCATGGCTCCGTTGTCGTCTGTCACTCCCTCGGTCCACGCGTGTCCGGGGAGCCTGGGAGCAGCAGTGCACCTGCTACACTACAGTCCCACCTGGAGAAGTGGCCTGGTTTGGGGATGACAACAAGCCCTGTGAACAAAGCAGTTTCCATTATTCCAGCAAGACACAGGGCAGCGCAGAAAGCCCCGGAGCTCACCCTTGCCAGCCAGCATCCTTTCCAAGGGCTGGGAGCCGGGCTTTAACACACTCCCTGTTCGCCTAGCTAATTCTCAGAGCATTGTACTGTGCCTGGATCGAGATTTTGCCTCAACAGCAGCTAGAAGGAAGATGGAGATGTTTACTGGAGACTTATCAGAGCCTTTGGGAGAGGGTGTGGCTCAGACAATGTAACTGAGGACAGGGTCAGAGCAGGCCCTCAGAGCCAGGTTGTCCTCCAAGGGCACTTTTAGAAAGGCATCTCCTCCTGGGGTGCACCTGCTTTCGTGTGCAGCACCCCAAGATTTAGTTTGGCCAGTAGATAGGCGCTGCAGATGCAGAAAAGGAGACCAGGCCCTGGTGATGACTCGTGCAGCTAGGATGGATAACGGGAGGAGCAGGTACCCACGCTGGCTAGCACAGCGCCTAAGCACCCTCAAAGCCAAGGGCACTCACTCACTTCTGGACTGTGTGCACATCAGTCACATCAGAGCCTGCTGCTCAGTTCTTAGGAATGTGAAGGTTACAGCAGCAGAGCATTACAACTACAAACTGGGTTCCATGGAATGAATCCAACAACTTTTAGCTGTCCCAAAGAATTATTTACTTGTTGAGTATTATTTACAAGTGACAACATTTAATGCTAAGTAAACCCTGCTACATTTTCATAGACTGTTAGCGCAGAAATGAGGGTTGACAGTTGTGAATGGGTCATCAGCTTTACCCCAAGCTGTGCTGGGAGGGCGTTAGGAAGAGCTGGCCCACTGCAAGCCATTTGGCCTGTACTTTTTACCTCAGGCTGGAATCTATTTATTGGTCTAGACAAAACCAAGAGGCAAGAAGAGATGGAATGCAGCAGGGGCCTCTGCTCTGCATCTGTAGGAGCTCTTATCCTCAGACCCTGTCCAGATAATGCATGGGAGCACCACGCCCCTCACAGCCCTGCAAACCCACCACCAGTGAGGGAGGGCTGGCACACACAGAGCAGGATCCAGCAGCTCTGGCCCACCCAGCACCAGGTTGAGGACAGCACACATGCAGTAGCCACTTGAGTATGTAACCAAACTTCTGTGCCCAGGCAGCACTGCAAACACAGATGGCCTGCCCTGTGGGTATTGCCTCTGACCATAGTCAGACAATGGAAGAGTGCTACCAGCCAAATGGGACATGTACATCTTTAAATGTTAATGACTTAAAATCCAGGTGAAATAAATTTTAACTGAAACATCCTAACTTATTATAGTATATAATCAAAATAAAAATGGATTTTTTAAAAGGCAAGTGTATAAAAGCCTTTGAAGTACACTGCTTGCAGCACAGCACATTTCAACGTGGACAGGCCCCACCACTGGTATTCAGTGGCCAGGTAACCCAGAACTGCCATGGGAATCAACAAGTGTCTGACAACCCCCTGCCTTCCCCTGCTGAATGTGCCACCCTGGTGGTCTCTGCAACCCTGCTCCTTGCAATTCTGAGGATGAGGGTTTCCAGACAGGCAAGTAGGGCTCCAGGCTTCTAGGGCCCAGTGACAGTGGGACGTACTGCGTTCACTTAGTCTGTCTTGTTAAGTCACCTCAGCCAGAGTCAACACATGCTCAAGGCCCTAATTGTCTGCGGTGCCGGTTATGAGCCAAGGAGAACCAGCCCGAATTCTCTACCATTGGTGCTGTCCTGGCCACTAAGCCAAGGTGAACGTAAATCTCCTAAACCAACAGATTACATCTACCTCCCTTCAACTTCTAAATTCCCTCTCATATGGCAGGAATTTGAGTTCTGGTCAATGGGGGTTCACTTGTGCAATTGTTACCCTGGCCATGGAGCCAGGAGTATAGGACCTGGGACTCTCTACCATAGAGAGGAGCAAACTCTTGGTTACTGGGAAGGTGCAACAAGAAACAGACCTGACCTCCAGTTCCTGGCCCTGTGGTAACAAGCTCCTGAGTACACTGGCCTGCTGGGGCCCTGGGCTGGCAGGGCCCACATCAGCCTCCAGCTCTGGCTGTGAGAAAGCTGCCCTTTCCCTATCTGACCTCAGCAACCTTTGGCCATAAACATCTGACAGTAACTAAAGGAAACAGTGCAGGATATGGAAGTTGGGGCTGAGTGCCCCAACTCTCACCCACCTAGTTGTTCAAAGCTATTTATCCCTCGGCTCCAAAAAAACCAAACCTAAACCAAACCAAACCAACCACAGATCAGCCAGGCAGACTGCCCCTGAGAGCTTAGGAAAAGTGACCAGATTCTAGAGTGTCTCAGCTTGGAGGGTCAGCTGGCCCTGAGGCCCTGTACACCAGTAACTGCTCTCAGGTGGAGGCCAGGACCGAAGTAATTAAGCAATTCAAGCCTCTTCAGATGGGGCATAATGAGTACCACCCTAAGTGACAACACCTGCACATGCTCTTGGCCCCTTGCTGGGTTCCCCTTATCTGTTGTGAGCTGACGAATCCATTAATTTATTATATACACTCCAAAATGCCACAGAGAAACTGGACAGAAATCCTCGGTTCTGTGTAAGGTCTGTGGAAGAGGCTGGTGTGCCCAGACTCAATGAGATGGTTTAGGAAGCTGAAAGTGTCTGTGTCCATCCCTGCCTCACAGGCCAATGGCATGGGACTCTGGCTCCTACTGGCTTCCGGGTCTTGTCCCTTGAGCAGCCTTCCTACCACTGACAGGCACTGAGAGCACACAGGGGCTATACAACCTGGTCTCTGATGAGAAAAGGGTTCACAGTTACTCTTTACAGCCGTCTAGGGAAAGACAGAGAGAAGAAAAGGTTCAAGCAGCTGAAGGCTCCTCAGAGGCTGTGCACTTAGAAGGGTCCGAAATCCTCCAAAGCTCACCCTTCCAAGGAGCTGCCCAGAGCCTTCTGGAAAGAGAGGGGCCCCAAGACAGAGGTGCTGCTGCAGACTCACTAGACTAGCTGGAACGGACCACCACTGTCCACAGGAAGCCAGCCCTACACGGAGGGACAAGGATGAACGTCACTTCTTCTCCCACGCACATACTAGAAGGGTTCTGGTTTTTTAAAAAATTCACATGATTTTCTTTAAACAAATTTGAAAATGCTATTAACCTGCCTTTTAGGACTTTAAAGCTATAGTGCTGAGAAAAAGCTGTGCTGCTCCTGTAGTGGGAAATTGGGAGGTCACTTTAAAACAGGTTTGAATATCTCTCCTGCTTTGCAGTACTCACAGCCAACCCAACCTGCATCCACTGAGTCAGGCAGTAAGGAAACCCTGGAATTCTGTGAGGGCTGAGAGGCAGAGCATAGGGCTTGGCAGGCCACCAGCCTGGAGGACAGGCAGCATGGGCCGGCTCACTCTTGCCTTGTCACCCAGGCAGGGACCTGTCCTTAGCGCAGGACAACATGCATGGCTGATGCTCCTGTGCAGTGCAGTCACCTACTGCTCTTGCCGCCCTGGACTCTAGGTGACCACAGCAGCCAGGCCCCAGCACAGAAGCCCAGCAGGGGTGAGGTGGCAAGTTGGCCAAGAGAGGGAAGAGCTCCTACAGAGGCCCACAGTGCCCTTGGCTCACTAGGCAGGCTAGGTGGCCCGCAGAGCCAACTGGTAGACCAGCTACTCAAAGAGTTATCATTAGCATTACATTGGACCCTTTTCACACTCAGAGAATCCCAGTGCCTCACTGAGAGCAGCTCACACAGCAGAATCTGGGCTGCTCAGAGTCTGCATTTCATCTAGAAGCTAACAGACCATCGTCCACACAAGAGCCTTCCATGGTTGTCTTATAAGCATTAACAAGGCTCTTAATTTCACAGCATTTAACAGCTTCTCTTTTTTTGGCTCACTGAGATTCCTTTTTATAAAGCTTAGATGTGAAAATGACTTAAAATTTATCTACATTTACAATGTATTCACACATTTATTCAATATCAATATACAGAGGACAGCCTCCAGTACTTCAGAAGTCAAGTATATGGTAAGTCTTTTGCTGTGACAGGGACAAGGGAACAGCTAAAAGACAAAGCAGTGAAACAGAACATGGTTCTCAGAAATGAATAACAATACTGATATTCAAGCTTCATTAGTTATTGCAACATTAGGAGCTCGGTTTCCTGGTAGTTCACAGCAGGGGGCTCTCCATGAAATTTATTCAAGTTGTGAAGAGACCGGATGAGTATGTAAGAAAGGGATACACGGTTTACCTGGACTTTCTCTGAAAATAATATACCCATACAACTTTACACAGTCACCTAATAACAGTCTTTAAAACCTAAGTACACAGAAGTTAAAATGCAGGATTTTCATACTTTTACCTCAAGAGTCAGGAATTAAACCATGACACAAAGATAATGTAATAATTGCAGCATGAACGAAAACCCCAGCATCATGGGACAGTTGCGCCGTGAAAAGAGCATCCTTACAACTGAACCTGGGAGCTGAGCGTCAGGGTAACAGCTGAACACAGGTACTTTCCACAGCGAGCCGCACTGGCTTTACCAGGGCCACACTGCCGTCTGCTCCCGGGGACAGCCACCAGATAGCACTTTGATGAGCACCTTGTTAACCCAAGCTTGTGTTGTGGTGGTCCAGTCAGCCCAAGGCAAAAAGCATGCTCTGACAAACAGGGCATGGACGTGTGGCGGCCCCCATGCATTCTCAGGACAGACCAGTGCAGCCTTAGAAACCAAACCCAAGCCAGAGGCCATGTCTTCAAGTCAGTATCAGGACTACCCAGAGAAGTGCACGGAGGCTCCATGGGCAAGGGAGGGGATCTCAATAGTGGTCACACATGCCTCAGTGGTGCAACTGGTCCTGAGCCAAGATGAGTAAGGGACCATGGAGCCCTCAGCCTAACTGCCCACAGCAAAGCCTGCACTCCAAGGTCAGCCATGGAAAAGCCACCACTAAGCTCTGACCGGCCAGCCGTGTCTTGTGCCTTGTTACTCCTCACACTTCTTTCTGAGCTTGCTCAACAAAACGTTTCCCTCCAGCAGGAGGTGAGAGGGCCTTGCACACAGGCACACGTGTGCTAAGGCAGGTTCACTCATTTTAGCACAAATTCAGTAATGTTAGAGTTTATTAAAAATTCAGAATGCATCGTCACAGGATGGGAGGAACAGCCATGCCCTGAGTGTTTAAGACAAACACTAGAGTTGACTACTGGCCTGGGCCTTGTCCACCTAATTTAAGAGTGCCTCTGAGACACTGTGGCTGCTCTCCTCTCCACGCTGGCTTCTCTAATGGCACTCACCCTGCATTCTGACCTCAGCGGCTCCCAGAGCACTTCTAAACTCAACCATCAGGACAAACTTAATACTCTGCCCTGTGCAGACTAATCTGGAGGCAGAACCCACTAGCTGCAGGTATCACCCAGTCTCTCTGGAGCATTTGCTTTAAAAAGAAGAAACAAGTTCTAAGCCTCTACAGAGGGCTGGGATGTGGCTCGGAAGTGTAGCCGTGTTTGGCAGGGGTTGAGTCCTTTGGCATAATCCCCGGCACCACATGCCCAGAGAAGTAAAATGGGGGAAGCTGGGGGCTGATTCACTATAGCTACAGGGCAGCTGGTTTCTCAAGTCACCAAAAAGGTTGCCTGTGGTGGGCAAGCAGGACAGACAGGAGATTCCAACTGTCTAGTGGCCCTCACTGAGCCTGCAGGACTCTGGACCACACACATGCAGACCAGAACCCCGCTTTTAAGAGCCTCTTGCCAGAAGCTGTTTTAGTCCAGGACCTAGTTACCAAAGATATTCTTGCTCATGAAAACACTCAGGGAAGTTTTGATGAGGAAGCTCAAAGTTTGTTTAGAAAACTAAAAACATGCTCCCCAAATTTCTCTGGGTGGCTACTGTAGAAGCACAGTGGCCCTAGTCCTCATTCTTTGGAAAGAGGACCCACCATGGCAATCAGTGCAACCCCATGACACCCCACCACCTCTGTCTGCAGGGCACAAGGAGGAAGGAAGCCCCGCCCTCCAGCACCAGCACCCTCTTCTGGAGCTGCCGCACCTTTAGTTCTGGTCTTGGAGAACACCTTGCACTCTGTCCTCCTGCCTGCAGAACTGCTCTGCCGGCTGTCAAAGAAAGGGGGGCAGTAGTCAGTCAGGGGGGCAGAGTGGGCCTGGAGCAGCACCACGCCCTCCATGCAGGGGACAGCCTGGGCCAGATCATGCAGCTAAGATAGCCCTCTAGAGCTGGCCTGGGCTCTTACCAGACCCTGAACCTAGCGGAGAGCCCAGGAGGGTAAGACACACACACAGCAAAGAACCCCAAACAGGGTTTCCAGGTTAATCATTAAGGACAGAACACTTAGCAGCAGAAGTTGAAAGAGACTGTGATTAAACCCCAGATCACAAACTGTGACGTTTATACAGGGATGCAGAAGAGAGAATCCATAGGTCTCCATCCAACATCAGTGGGGCCTTTTCTTTCCCCCTTTAAAGAAAGTAGTTTCCACCCTGTTCTACCTCCCCCACTTCCCACCAGCGAGTGATTTGAGTCACTTTGTCAGCATCCTAGCTACTTCCCCTTGATCCCAGCTCATGGGTCTGCGAATGCTACCAGGACAGGGAATCTGTAAGTGCCCATTATCTGTGCTGGGTCCACAGATACACATGCAAAGGCCCTCTGCCAGCAAAGATACCCTCAAACTGAGAGGTCACCATAAGCCCATAAACATTACTTACCTATGACTGGCCACTCCCTATTTAGGCAACACTCAGTCTTGAATTTGGAAACTGCATACTCAATGACTCCGAAGCATTTGACAGTGAATCTCAGAAATTGCACATGGAGTGTTTCATTTCTAGCCTGCCCACCCAGCAGTTCAATTTGACCTCTGACATCCTGAAAGTCTATATGGCAGCAGTCTTTGCTACCTTGATCAGAACCCTATGAACAAAGGAGTCAATTTCCAGGGTAGATGGGACATGAGCACCCTTGTGAAGAGTTAGTTGCTCATGGAACAACATGAAATGCCTTGGCACACAGGTGAGATACTGCCATCATCTCATAGGTAGAATGTTTCCGTGGCTACCATGTTAAACAGCAGCCACTTCAGAGGAGGAGGAGGAGGAGGAGGAGGAGGAGGAGGAGGAGGGGGGGGGAGAGGATAGGGATGGTGGGGCGGATCCACCATGAACATGTAAGAGCGAGGGAAGGGGCCTGGGACTTGGCCTGGATTTCTGGAAAGGGAAGCCAGTAGCTGACCACTGTCTACCAGAGTCTTGATACCTCAGAGACATAAAAGCCTTGCCAAGTCTTCATTACTGAGCCAAGTTCACTCTAGTGCCAATACAAACGATCATTACTGCTATATTTAACTACAAAGGTATACAACACAGAAAAATAATCCTAAATGTTCTAAATAAATTAGGAAATAAAATAACTATCATTTTGATACAAAATACCTAGCTCAATGAACTATCCTCTGCTGTGAAAACTGGTGTTTGAAAAGAAATTCCTTGAGCAGCTGAGTGGGACCTAAGGAGCTGAAAGCAAACTGCCACAGGGGCAGCTGACCCAGCACTGCTCCTGAGGACACGGCCAAGGGACCGGTGGCACTCAGGGTAGGATCTGAGTCCTACAGCAGTGTTGTCGTCTCCAAGAGTCCTGGACTATCAGCTGCTGTACAAGAACATGGCGGGGTGTGTGTGTGTGTGTCTTTGTGTTTTTCCCCTGGGGGACCTGAACCCACCAAATGCCAAGTCGGGAGGCACGCTGCAGCCTGTACACCTCACAGTGCTCACACAGCAGGACAGAGGAATCTGCCCTTGGCTTCTAGCCAACTTCCTGCCCCTCCCCCTCCACACAACAAAACAGTCAGAACCTCTCTTCTGCTGTTGGGGGGAGAACTAAGTATGTGCATCTAGCATGTGAGTCTTAGCTGCTGTGGCAAGAGGGAGACCTTCTGAAAGCCATGGCTGCTGTCCGTGGTCTCCGACATCTAAGCTGCCGAGCCCCGGAGCACGTGGGGGCTCAGTGCACAATTTCAATCAGAGTTCTACAAACTGCTTCTTTGAAAAAAGATGTTTATTAAACAATTTTAATTGTCATAAAATGACTAAAATGGGTTTTAAAAATTAAGGCTCTTCTCTTTCTGTGGATTGCCAGACAATGTAAAAATAATATCAATCAACCCTGATGAACGCTTTGTTCCTAAGTTAACTTTCATAAATTCCTAAGTTATTTTATAATTTAAGATAAAAAGTTGGACTATAAATGATAATTAATACCCATCTGTACTGACATACACTGACCAGGTATACAACAATCTAGTTGAGTGGTTACGCAAAAAATATCCCAGTTAAAGCATAAATTTTGACTTTAGCAATTTAATGTCATTATTTCTCCACACTGTCATGATTTCCCTAAAACTGAAATAGCCTGATACAGGAACGCTAACTTTGGGACTCTATATACCCAGAGGGATGACTGACTTGGCTGGCAATTAGTCTGATTATATATTTTTTAAATGCTCTAAGGTGAATTATCAAATGATTCAGAATTACATGGCATGCAGTATCCAAAATTATGGCTCTGATGCATTTAGATTTACATTAAGAAGTGTCATTCACATTCATTGTACATCCCACCCATCCCANAAGAAATAAAAATCACTACCTAGTTAAGTTCTAGATCTGGTGCAGCATTAAGGATTAAAACTTACCACTTTACCGGGCCTTGCNCATGTGCAAATAAATCCCTCCTGACAAGCAGTGACTATACAGTCTTCAAGAAAAACCAATACCGTCAGTCTTTCATGAGCTATCTTTTTACAGATCAGTGGCTCTAACAAGGGAACATCTTCCATCCGAGGACACAGGGATGTCCCCAGAGTTTTAGCTGGGTCCGTTTTGGCTTTAGTAACTAGGTTCAGTTTATCACTGCTCTTGCTGGAAATGTGTCCCATACTATGATTTCGTTTATGGTCTTTCTCGTGGTGTCTCTCCTTCCGGTCATGTAGCGACAGAGTTGCAAACTTGCTGACNCCAGAGGCAATGGCCCCGTCCATGACGCTGCTTTTGCTACCAGCATTGGAGACTGCTGAATGTGGAAGGCTATTGGACCGTGGCAATGGAGGGGGCACAGAGTTCCCAGGTGTAGTGACACTGTTCCCATTGCTTCCGGCAGGCGGACTTGTGGCATTCATAACGTTTGTATGTGTCCTTGCTCTTGAGAGGGGCTGGTGAGGGAAAAGGATGTCTTCTGTAAGGTCCCATAAACNCAGCTGTGTATCCTGGCCCACCGAACCAAACCGATACGTAACACTTACAGGGCGGCTGTCTGTAGAGTTCCGTTTGGATAGCCTAGACTGTGTACTGTTCGCTCGATCTCTGCCAAAATGAAGAAGGTCCTGGAAGTCCTCGTCACTGCCACTAAACTCCATAGGGTCACTTTCTTCTACACTAGTAGTATAGGGATCAAATGCTACAACACTGACCCAGGATTTGTGCCCATGGCCTCTAGCTATTACTCNGCAGTCTAGAAAGGACCAGACTGTCACCAAGTCGTCCTCTCCACCTGTCACANTGTACTTGCCATCTGGGCTCCAGCACACACAAAGCAAGCCCCCAAAGTAGCTTTTCATTGTACCGTGCAGCTCCACTGAGTCAAAGTTGAACACACGCAGAAACCCGTCCTGGCTCACACATGCTAAGAACTTGCCATCTGGGGAGAAAGCAAACTCGTTGAGGGCCCCCTCGCCCACCGTCCACTTAAGGAGAGGGTTCCTCGTGGATTTGCTCTTGCAAGTGTGCACGGCAAAGCTTTCTCCCTGCTTCAGGAGCTGATAGTGGGGGGCTGTGGTGCCACAAGTGTGCTCCACATTATATAAGTACATGTTCCCACTTGAATGGGCTACTAGGAAAAGGCTTTCCGAACCAGGAACCCATCTGACACAGGTTACGCGGGACTTGTCTATTAGTCTCTGTGAAGACAAAGAGAACACATTATCACAATGGAGAAGTTAAGGTCTACTGTTCCAGAAAAAAACATGTCTGCTTCTTGGTAAGAAGGTAATGGTCCATCCAGGCACTCCACACTTATCCTTTGTCAAGCAGGCCAGTGAAGTGCAGGTGGCCCATCCCAGAACTGCACTTGGGTGTCAGTCATTTGATAACTACCTGCTGAGAGCCTACTCTGTGCCAGGTATCAGGTCCCGGGCACACGGGGGCAAGACAGCCCTCGGCCCCTGATGGCAGGAACGGCTCAATGTTTTGCTTCAACTATAGCAGCTTCCTCTCGATGAGGACTCAGAGGACAAGTTTCAGTCCTCACAGCTTTCTTTGCCTTTGTCACTGCAGGCCATGGGCTGACTACATTGTCCCTTTTTGTGGCTGCTCAAGGGCAGGGAATCATCGTAGCCTGTGACCAGCAGAACACAGGACTTGAAAGCATACTTCCTGGGTGGGAAGGATGCAGCTCTGGACTCACTGTGGCTTTCCTCAATCCAGACGATGAACTGTGAGTGTCTTACCCACATCTCCTCATTCTCTCTGGAACAGGATGGAGGTTAGATTGGGAGTCTGTTCTACCACTACCATTGTGTTCAGTGCTCACCTCCGGTCCACTGACCTAGCTGCCTCTTTAAGCTGCTTGTATCAGTGTCTTGTCTTTAAAACCAAACTAACGAAAGCCAGACATGAATGCCACTCAAGATATACAGAAGGGGTAGCCTTCTTCTTTGTGCAGACCCTGCTATAGGGCTCACTAGGGCACACACCCTCCACAGGCTGTAGTCTCAAAATCACATCACCAGAAATAACCAGTTCCCAAATCCTGCCACAGAACTGCCGTCGCTGTTAAGCCTACACTTTTTTCTGGGTCAGCCCCGAGGGCTTAAGCACTTCTGTTTTACCTAACTGGCTGGGGTTCACCAACATGAATCTCGGGGCACACTGCTATGGGCTTGAGCTATAGCCATCTGTCCAATTGGTCTGGTGACCATGTTTCAGCAATTTATTTTTACAAAAAGTTATAGAAATGAAATGATGTGTTTTTTTTTTTTTTAAAAAAAATAAAGAACAGAAGCTGGGGAGCCATGAGGATCTGGGTCTCATACACAGTGTTAGAAGCAACAGCAGTAAGAACAATGATAAAGGACAGGACAGAAAAGAAATGCAAGCTCATGCAAAAAGAAAAGACCTTGCAAGAAATAGACTACTAACAAATCACTGGCAGGGATACGTGGGACCCTAAAAGTCTATCCACAGCGTGGAGGCCTGGAGCTCCAAGTTCTTAGACAAAGAGTATCAGCTTACTGGCACGGAACATGACTGGCATCTTAGACCAACCAGTAAGTATTACCTTTGGGGATACTGTCCCCGGTTTTTTGTTTGTTTGTTTGTTGTTCCCTGACTCCCATTTCCTGCTTGGTGACCTGCCTTATGCTAATGTCAGCAGCCTAAACACCTAGCACTACTCTGCAAGATTCCATTAGACCACCATAATTTCTTAGCAAGGGGTCAGGTAATTTTCAAGGCTAGACCATAGCCTTAGGGAAAGAGTAAATTAGGAGGAAGCAGAAATGAAGAGACCTCAGCTCCCCGGAGCCTGAAGGCTCACGCTGAGACTCTGTGTGTCCACTATGTCAGGTTGTCCCAGCACCCCTCACTCTGCGCCCAGGGACATGACTATGGCAGATGGGAATGTTCTAAAGGTATGGATTCCCTGTGCAGGGAGGGCTGGGTCAGGGAGCTCAGGGTTAGAGCCGCACTGCTGGCCTGATCGAGTCCACTTCCCCAAGCACTATTACTCCACTACAGGTGGGAAAGTTGAAGGTCACTAAAGCTTCTAGCAGGATGATTAGGAGTAAATTTTTAACTATAGCCTTAAAGTACAATGGAAAAATTCCACTGTAACTCAAAAGATGTAATCCTGGTAAGAAAGTGCAGCCAAAAGTGTGGCTGCCCAACAGACAGCAGCAACAGTGCCTTTAGTAGGTGCTACTGTAGTAACCAGATGCATTACAGAGCAATTTCACTCACTAACTAAAAGTGTGCACTACGATCACCCTAAACCAATTTGTGCATGTAAGTGACAGAGAAAACTTTGCCACCATGTGCTGCGGTATGCTGTCCTCAGTTACGTTCCGGCCCTGGGAACTGGGCACACCAGTGTGAGCAATGACAGACCAAACCCCAAGAACAGCAGCATGGCAAGAGGCTTTACATTCATGGTATAATGCTCCAAACAACCCCTCAACAGCGAAGGCACTCATAATGCATGTGCATGACTACAGCAGAAAGCCTCTCTTGACCTTGTCCTCTGCACTCAGGACCAACTGCCTCCCTATCGCTGGGATTAGCTCATCTATCAGAGTGCATGACCTCATAACTGCCAGATACAGCACAGCTCTCATCTCTGCTTTCCCATTCAGTGATGCAACCTATAATTTCAGAAATTCTTCTCTGAGATTACAAATCACATGGACAGACAGCTGATGCTAGAAGCCCCTACTGTTCACAGGGGCAGCCTAATTGCTTTCTACAGAGATTGTAACAAATTATGTTCCTACCAGAGCCTACTTTCCCTATCAAAAGGTATAGCCCTTGAAGAAACGGAAGTTCAAAGGTCAGCAAACTTGTCTGAAGTCACATCCATTCACATCCTCACTCAGCACTGACTGTATCCCATGTCAGACATTCATACAGCATCCATTAAAACTGCCATCCCTTTTCACATAGCAGATGTGGGGTGATGATGGAAAGGCTGGGTAGAGGACAGCTAAGAGATGCCTCTTAATCTGGTAGGGGTCAGTGGACAAAACAGGGAGGCTGGCGCAAGATATGCTGACAAGACCTGGGACTATCTGTGACAGATGCAGGAGCTCCAGAGGCTGTTACAATAGCAGTGTGCTTCTGAGAGTGGCTCCACCATGGTTAGCTGCCTTGTGTCCCATGGTAAAATGTGAACTGGTCTCAAGCCCAGCCTGCCGTGGTCACCAGCAAAGGTTCCCTGCAACAGAGTGTTGGCCTAGCTGACACCACAGCCAAGTGGGAAATGCAGTCCCCTTCACCACAGAGTCACCAATTCCAATTGTTCTAGGTTATTATTACTTTGAGTGTAACAAAGAGAACAGAAAATACCCTATGCCCAGCTTTCAAATAAATAAGCAAACACCTGGAATAGTTTATCCTATAAATGTAAGGATGGTGGTTAGGCTCCACGGGGAGCCCCAGGCCAGCTAAGAGGACCTGGCAAGACTGTCTCAAAAACAAAACAAAACAAAACACAATTTTACACAGCCCAGCCTCTACACCAAAAAGGTCATGTTTTTATTTCAGAAAACATCTGCTGAAAAAATGATAGATTCCTGTTAGAAGCTAGCATTCGGCAGCGGAATCTCGTCGTTGGTTCTGAGCGCTCACGGGAGCAAACCCTCATCTAGATAAGCATTTGGAAAGCTACCCCAGCAAAGCCCTATTCCATTATGTAATTAGTACTGTACAGAGGTAGGTGGGGAGACAGAAGCAAAAGGGCCCAGGCTCTCACACAGCAGCTGAGAAACCGAAAAAGGCTGGAGCACCTGGAGTAATTATCACGTGGGACACAGGGCTTCGAGGTCCCAGGATGGAGCCATGCTCTGGCCCCGAAGCCCTACACTGCCCCTTCCTTGTTGCTGGCCTCAAAGGAGATGTACTGTAAATGCAAAACACACACTGGATTCTGCAGTTGTAGGATGGAAAAAGAAATGTCTGTGATTTTATTCCTTGTTTTTTATAATGTACAGTGAAATATTTGAATGTGAGATAAAATACAATATATTCTTAAAATTAATTTCACCTGGTTTTCACCCTTTAAAACTGCGAGTGCAGACCTATAGCTCACTCTGTATCCCTTGACAGCCCACACCACTGCAGACAGGAGCATCAAAGGCTCTGAAAAGGAAAGGGACAGAACAAGGTGGACTGCCTCAGCAGAAGGGACGGAATGGAAGGTCAAGTGGGGATGAACTGGTCAGTAGGCCATGAACAGAGGTGATGTGGCATGCCTACTTACAGTGAGTGTGGGAGTGGGGGAGGGGGTGGTGAGAAGGGTAAAAGTATATAAAGACCCCAAGTTCAGCCTGTAACTACTGAGAATGAGCAGGAAAGTCAAACAAGGCAGCACTGGGAGCAACTCGAACCTGGGACATCCTAGGATCTCCAATGAAGCTTGGTGGAGGGTACACAACAAGGCCATCTGGTCATTTTTCACTATAGTGACCACAGAGCTCCCCATTAAACAGCTGGTTACCAAAGGACTAAAGCCCATCTCCAAAACCACTTTGTGAAAACAAGAAAAACCCAACTCAATTCATGCCCACACAATAGAACCCCTACATTTGTGAGCACAGGTCAGGGCTCAGGCTCTAGGTTCTCCATGGGTCCTGAACGCTTTGCCAGAGCTCACCGTCTTCCTCTTCTTCATCCTCGAGCAAGCTCACTTTGGACTTGCTCAAGTAACTCAAGAAAAAAAAAATCACCCCAAGTAAGAAAAAGGCATCTGCCAACTGCACTAGCAGGAGAGTCCTGGGCTTCATACTCCTTAAAGGGGAACAGGAAAACATCTGCCCACTGCACTAGCAGGAGAGTCCTGGGCTTCAT
>NC_034596.1:104816670-104819502 GCF_900095145.1 Mus pahari | reverse complement strand
GTCCTGGGCTTCATACTCCTTAAAGGGGAACAGGAAAACATCTGCCCACTGCATTAGCAGGAGAGTCCTGGGCTTCATACTCCTTAAAGGGGAACCGGAGAACATCTGCCCACTGCATTAGCAGGAGAGTCCCTGGGCCTTCATACTCCTTAAAGGGGAACCGGAAAACAAATCTGTAACCACATCAAGTGGCAATGACAAATTCATGTGAACTGAAGCTTTCTGAAGCATTTCACTTTTATATTTTCTTCTACCAACAAGACAAGCAGAAATAAATATTTGGGGGTGGGTATGCATTCTATAACACAGACATTAACTTAAAATAAAAATATTAAAAAAAATTAAAAACTGCTTTTAAAAATGACATAAAATGTCGCTGGGTGTGGTGGCGCATGCCTTTAATCCCAGCACTCGGGAGGCAGAGGCAGGCGGATTTCTGAGTTCGAGGCCAGCCTGGTCTACAAAGTGAGTTCCAGGACAGTCAGGTTATACAGAGAAACCCTGTCTTGAAAAACCAAAGGGCTGGTGAGATGGCTCAGTGGGTAAGAGCACCCGACTGCTCTTCCGAAGGTCCGGAGTTCAAATCCCAGCAACCACATGGTGGCTCACAACCATCCTTAATGAGATCTGATGCCCTCTTCTGGAGTGTCTGAAGACAACTACAGTGTACTTACATATAATAAATAAATAAATCTTTAAAAAAAAAAAAAGACATAAAATAAAAATATACATACACACACAAAAAGCAAAACAGAAGTGGAGAGGCCTGAAGCTCACCCAGAGAAGGCTTATATTAGAAAATGGCATTTTTAAAGCCACCAAGAAAGGATCAGATGTCACTTTTACCAATGTTAAAATGTTAAGAAGTCAATCACTGTGTGCTCATTTCCTTTCTTTGGTTAAAAAAAGCAACAAAACCAAAACTGACATAATGCAGTCCACTCTTAAACGTCACAACCAGAGCACTGCACAGCAGGTGCTGCTCCTGGAGTCCCTGGACAGGAGGAATCTAACTGAACTGGGAGTATCACCCCATCCATAACCCATCATCTCCTCCCCAACACACACACACACACACACACACACACACACACACACACACACACACACTCTTTATCAAGCTAGACTTGATCTAAACACAGGATATGTGTGCCTGCTTTGACCTCAAAGTTTAGAACAGAGGGTCCTAATAGATATCAGTAATAAAAGCAGCCAAGATAACAAGCTCTTTTATATTTTATGGCTTACCACAATCAAAACATAACTTAAAATTCCCCTGTAGCTGTCAAACTACAGAGAATAAATGATGGGGAATGCCCCGTCCTAGGTAGGACATCTCTATCCCCTGTTCCAAGGCTCAGGGAACACAGGAGAAGAAGGGGGCAGAGGGACGGAGAGATGGCTGAGCAGTTAAGCACACTGCCTGCTCTTCCAGTGGACAGGGACTTAAATTCCCAGCACACACATGGTGGCTCACAGCTTCAGAAGATCTAATGCCTTCTTCTGGACTCTAAAGGCCTGAGACATGCACAAGGTCTAGTTTACACGCAAGCAAACACCTACACATTAAAGTCAAGTGAGTAAGCAGGCTGGAGAAGGGAGGGCTGTGAAGGAAAGAGCCGTCCATGCGTGGGGCACTGATTCCTGCATTTGTACTTTGCTTTTTTTTTTTTTTTTTTGGTTTTTCGAGACAGGGTTTCTCTGTATAGTCCTGGCTGTCCTGGAACTCAATTTGTAGACCAGGCTGGCCTCGAACTCAGAAATCCGCCTGCCTCTGCCTCCTGGGTGCTAGGATTAAAGGCGTGCGCCACCACGCCCGGCCCTGTACTTTGCTTTTTGTTGTTATTCTTAAAGACTTTACTTGTCAGCTCTAAAGGATTCTGTCACTCGATTCTGACCTCCAAGAGGATGTATGAACATGCACATACATGCATAGATACATACAAATAAATCTTTAAAAAAGAAAATGCAATTATTATAAATGTATTATTAATATATGATAATTTTTAAAAAAACACTTTCAAGTTGGGCAGTAGTTGTACATGCTTTTAATCCCAGTACTGGGGGAGGCAGAGGCCAGTCTGGTCTACAGTGAGTCCCAGAACAGCCAGAGCTACACAGAGAAACCCTGTCTCAAAAACCCAAAACCAAGCAAGTAAGCAAAAATACTTTAAAAATTCCTTTAAGTCACCATCTGTGGATATACCCCAAATCAGAATTTTTACAAAGAAAAATTTATTATTATACTATAACAAGTGTCCCTTTGTAACACTTCTTCCCCAATATATAACCAGTAGTTAAAAAAACAAACTCTTGGGTGCTCCAGCAAGTGAGAAACACTGATCACAATGTCTGGGTAGACACCACCATCTTGTTGATGAACTGTGTGGCAATATACATACAGGTAACAATAAACAGAAACCTCGGATCTACTTTAAGAAACTAGAAAAGGGAGAGGCAGGAAGGAGCCGAGGACTTCACTTCCCAGAAGAGTCTAGAAGGACTGGGTATTTCCCTTCCTCCTGGTCAGAAGCAGGCAGAACTACATGAGTCTCTGCAGTGTTTGGGAATAGGCCCAATACTAGGAACAAGATGGTGCCAGGGCTCCCCTCTGTTCAGTCTTGGAGTAACCAGTGGCAAACTCAAGGCCAGCAGGCATCTCTACAGAAAAGTATGAATCCTCCAGTTATTGCCCCATTAACAAAGAAAGGAAGAAGCCAGGCAAGGTAAGGTACCTCACGCCTCTGATCCTAGCACTTGGTAGATAGAGGCAGGTAGATCTCTGTAAGTTCGAGGCCAGCCTGGTCTACAGAGTGAGTTCCTGGACAGCCA
>NC_034596.1:104805042-104816494 GCF_900095145.1 Mus pahari | reverse complement strand
AAAAAAGAAAATCAAACAAACAAACATTCACCACCACCCCCAAAACAAAAAATAAGGGGAGGGGGAGGGACAAAGGGAGGGAGGGAGGGAGAGAAAGGGGGACTATGATGGTTAACAGTAAGCACTAGGATTTATAGGTGTTTTCCTGGCTTTTTGTTTTCTATTTTCCAGTTTTTCTATAAACGAGCACTTAAAATTCTTACAGCTCTAATTTACAGGCAAAAACAAAATTACCTTTGAAATTATACTTGTTTTCAGATATAAAAATGTTATCTATTTTTATTTGCAGTACATATGAAGAACTTACAATTCCATTTTCTTCACACATGTAAAAGTCCTATGTCCCAGTACCAGACATCAGACCCAAGGCATGCAACCATGAATGTAGCAGGTAGGCAGGGAAGGGAGCTGGTGAGGAAGATACAAAGAGACCACATGGCTGTAACAAGCAGGCTGTTCTGCTTAACCAATGGTGGGTCTCTGCCCTACAAAATTAAAAAAAAACAAAAACCAAAAAACCTTTCTCCTTCAAATTCATTCTACAACATCTGCTCCAATCCTGCCCTTCCCACCTGCCAGCTGAGGAGAGGTGAGTGCAGACCACAGCATGCAAACGGCTGTTCTGACCCTCATCTGTTGGCAGGGATGCATCTGTGTCTAGGTACTACTGAATTTGTTAGTGTGGGGGCATTAACTGGTTGGTTGGTGTTCTGAGGAATGGCATGAGAGGGCTACAGTCCTGGAGTACGGTCAGCTCCATCTCAGGTCCCTTTTTACTTCTAGAATACTATCCCCACAGACCCTTGCATGGAATCTCAGAGCTGTGTTCACATGCGGCTACTCTCAAGTCTTTATCCCTTCTTAAAATTCATTACATGTATGCATCTATTTGTTTGTTTTGTGTGTGCGTGTGTCAGAGGGTAAGCTGGTTCTCCTTTTACAACATGCGCTCCAGGGATGGAACTCAAGTCATCCAACGTGGCAACTGGACTCTCTAAGTCACTTTCCCATCTATTTCCCTACTCAGCAAACCTACCAACCAACAGAAAACCTGCCCTTCAGGTCCATACTTGAATTATCTGCAGGTTTCTTTTTTTTTTTTTTTTTAACTTATTTTATTAGATATCTTCTTCATTTACATTTCAGATGCTATTCCAAATGTCCCCTATACCCTCCCTATCTGCAGGTTTCTTAAACAAACCAAGTACAAAATGCACCCTCATCCTCTCCCTTTCCACTCTCACTCAGTGTAGTGACAGGCGGAACCTTAAACTTACTAACGCCTCCCTCCAACCAGTTCTAAGAAGGAACCACAGTAAGCATCCCAAACAGCTGGAAACTGGAAAATAAGCTCAGTGGCTTCCCAGCGCCCCCATCAGCTCCCAACTGCCTGTAACTCCATCTTCAGGGAACTTGATGCCCTCTTCTAGCCTCCTCAGGCACTGACCACACAAAGCACTGACCACACAAAGGGGGGGGGAAGGATCTTTAAAAATAACCTGGACAATCTGATTGTCTTTCCATCCCCTTTGATCCAGGCTTGTTTAAGCAACTCTGCCTGGACCAGGCCCTGCATGCTCATTCCCCACCTCACACTGCTCTGCCTAGAAGCTGTTGTCTTGGTTCCCTGATTCCGTGTTGTTTTCTATCCCAAATGGTTTACCTGCCACCCCTACTGCAGAAATGGTCCGTCTCTAACTCCTTATGTTTGTGGTCTTCTCCTCTTCCTCCTGAGAGGCTCACCTTGAAGCACACCACTTGCTCTGACAGAACTTCTCACCTGCCAGCTTAAAGCAATCTGTACTTCTTCCTATCCCACAATGGGTCCCTCTGTAGCCAGCAGTATGTGTGGGTGCCACTGCTATTTATACCTCTCTCCTCCAAGAGAGAGGACAAAGGGCAGGTTTAATCTGCTGCTGCAGGTGGTCAAGGTCTGCAAAATGAGTAAAAGAACTGTCAAAAGTCTAGTTCAAGCCCCTGCTCTCACCTGGACACTCACTAGTACCTTCATCGACTCTTCCTTCACTATGATCCACCTTCTAAAAGTGACATTTAAAAAACCACATTTGGCTGGGCGTGGTGTCATATGCCTTTAGTCCCAGAACTCAGGAGGCAGAGGCAGGCGGATTTCTGAGTTCGAGGCCATCCTGGTCTACAGAGTGAGTTTCAGAACAGCCAAGGCTACACAGAGAAACCCTGTCTCAAAAAACCAAAAAAAAAAAAAAAACCCTTATTAAAAACCCCCCCCCCCCCCAATTAAGACCAAATCCCACAGCAGGTCATAAATAATTTGACTGTAACTCCTCTTTCTGATGACTGCTCCTACACCGCCCGGTGACTTCACTCTGTTGTCATTTGATATTCTAGTAAATGACAATGACAGAGAAGTTTTGCTTTTGTTCTGATTTGTTTGTTTTTTTTAGACAGGGCCTTGTTCTGAAGCCCAGACTGGGATTTCAGGCACACACCACCATGCCTGGCTCTATTTCTTCAGTTTTCGGGGTACCCTTGCCTCCTTCCTGCCCTCACAAGTGCCCCAAGACCCAGAGCAGTACTATATTCTGGAAGAACCTCTCAGACCCCTTCACGGAACCTCTTATCTTCCTCCATCCTATTTTTCTCAAGACAGAGGTTATCTGTGCAGCCCAGGCTGGCTTCAAATTAGAGATCCTTCTACCTGAGTCCTCAGCCTCACAATGAGCTACCCCATGCCACCAGCCAAATAAGGGGGTGGGGGGAATGCCTAGGAAAATGCCTCAGTGGTCAAAAGCTTGCAAAAGACCAGTTTGATGCCCACCACCCATTTGGTGGTAATAACTGTCTGTAACTTCTGTTCCAGGGGATCTGACACCCTCTTCTGACCTCGTCAGCACCAGGGATAAATGTGGTATACACACATAAATGTAGGCAAAACACTCATGTACAAAAAATAAATAAGTTTTAAAACAGTCTTTATTTGACACATTAAATAATACATGTGTTGGGTATGGTGGAACATATCTTTGATCCCAGCACTTGGGAAGCAGAAGCAGATAGAGCTCTGTAAGTTCAAGGCTAGCCTGGTCTACAAAGTGAGTTCTAGGCCAGTCTGATCTCCATGAGAAAAAACAAAAGAAGGAACACATGCAGTACTTATGCCACCAGTCCTTCACTGCTGTGGCGGTGACAACATGCCTACAGTCCCCCTCACCATCCTGACTGAGCTGCTGAGAAGGCCAGGCTGAACCACACAGAGTTTTTCTGAAGTTAATTTCTGATTCCAGTTCTATGAACCTGCTACCTGATGTGGTCAAGGGACTCAGCATTTCTTTGAAGATTTCTTCATCTGTAAAGTGAAGACCACCTTTCCCCTCCTATATACCCATCCCAGAACCCCCATCTCACACACTGATGCGGAGTATAGCTGAGCATACACGGGGACACCTTTTTCCAGCATTCCTGCCACTCTGAGAAACTCGGGCAGCCCTCAAGCCTGAGAAATGGACTCATATCACTAAGACTTGTGAAAACAATTCACTTTTCACTTTTCAGCTCCAAATGCCAACCTGGCGTTAAAGCATGAACAGTGGTCCTAGCATTCTGACTAGCCATAGCATTCTGAGTAGCCGTTTTCAACCGCAATCAAAGAGTAGACAAGAACTTGTGCTTCCATCATGAAGAAGGAGTCACCTTCTGTCCTGCATCTCCATCACTGATGTCGCCAGAATATTCTTAAAAGCCATGTGGACTCCAGCTCCCTACCCTCCCCCAGCATAGCACAACCCTTTCTTGTTCTCTGAGTGGCATTCTGTGCCATCCTCAGTCAGAACTGCCTCTGGGTCTTGTTTACCAACAACTTGGCACAGGGTTCAATCAATTCCCACTCCATCACACGCTCTTCTACCCAAACACAAAGTCCCACAATGACTCCAACTCCAGCTTCTGTTAACAGTGTAGAGAAAAAAGCAACTCTGTGCCGCCTACATTGCTGTCTTCTTCAAGTCCCCATAAAAATAAAAAACCAGATCACTCAGCTACTTACAAATCAGATGACATCAGTAAAAAAATCTGGGTAAACAGATTCTTTTCTGATTAAGCTTTTTTTTTTTAAAGGGAAAATAGGGTCAAATAGTTTTTTAATGTCAATTCAAAGAGCAAGTTTATTCCCAATCAACCCAGAAGGACCCAAAATGATCCTGGACATGCAGACAGCATCTGCCATAAAGACTACAGAGAATCAGAGCTCTGGCTGCTGTGTATCAAGTTTGAGGCTAGCCTTCTCCTTCTGAAAATTACTTCTTAAAACCTAGAATTGAGAGCACATCCCTGCTCCATGTACATGCTATTGAAACTAAACAGCATGGCAAAGGACACATCCTTCTGACATGAAGCCCATGTACTATAACCCAGAGTGTCCACCTCAGCAAGGGTACTGCATCTCTGCCATTTCCTAGGAAAGTCATACTGAAACAGAAGAGGAAAAGTGCCAAATACGCACTACTACTTGGAACTGAAAAGCCACTGTAACAGCTTGAGTAAATACAATCTATTTGCCAACTTCTGTCTGCTATGTAAAAGTCCCAATATATTCCTAACGGATAGGTCAGACAGCTCAAGTTCCTCTCTGCACAGAACTGAAGCTGTGCCCAAGACCCTAGTGCAAACAACACTGCAGAACCCATGTCTCTTGATTCACTTTTAGGTCTACCCATGTCAGGTAACTGTATAAGAAATATTTTCAAGAGCATGAAAGCTACCCCTTAGCTAAATGCCTGCCAAATACACACACAGAAGCTTAAACTGTAATTTGAGCAGCCTGAGGACATGTCACCACCATGTCATTCCATCTGTATGAAACTATCCAATGATGTGAACAATGTTTGGAATTCTCTATTTTTTTTTTTTTGTTTGTTTGTTTAAACTATACATATCAAGAGCTGGATATGGTGGTGCATGCCTTCAATCCCAGAACTCGGGCAGGCGGCAATGACAAAAGGCTCTCTGTGAGTTCCAGGCCATCTTGGTCTTCATAATGAGTTCCAGGCCAGTCAGGGTTGCACAGCAAAGCCCAGTCTCATAAAAACAAAACAGCAGCAAAAACTCCAAAATCACATCTCATGAGTATGCTCGTCCCATTCTACGAGTGATGCATGTGTATGTACACACGTATGTCTGTGGAGACCAGAGATCAACACACTTCTTCTACTGCTATGTCTTTAAATAAACGAACACCAGGGTCTCTCACTGAAACTTGGAGCTCACCTGACTCATCTAGACTAGCTGATCCCAGGGATCCTTCAGTCTCCACTTCCCAGGACTGGAATGAAAGATACACATGGCCATGCCTGGCTTTCTATGTTGGGGCTGAAAATCCAAAGTACCACTTTACCCCCCACCCCCCAGCCACCTCCCTCACCCCAATACAGAAGGGTTTTAAAGTACCTGCTGTAGACTGCTGATCATTCTCTGTACAAATACACAAAACAGTTACTCCAAGGAAAAACACATTTACAACATTAATAAATCCACCACATTTAAACTTGCATAATTCTAGGTAAAGACAGCTGAGCAAATGAAAAATAGGTTTAGCTCAAACTGTGAAAAGACCGCTGCTCCCTCCGAGTAAGAGCACGGAAATTCTCACGGGGCTCCTCCGCAGCTGAGGTGGAGCGCTACTTACTTCCTCGTTAAACAGCTTGCTGGTCTCTTTCTTGATTGGGTCTATAAGCTGGACTTGGCCTGCGGAAAAGCCCACTAGGAGAGAGACGCTCTCTGCTGTAGCTGTGAGGAGGTTGAAGTCATGGCAAGTGGGCTGCGTCCCTTTGTATATCCTTTTATCTATGGGTTTACTCAGGTCAGCAGCCTGGAGGGAAGAGAACAGGAATAAGTACACAGCACACTAAGGTGAGAAAGCTAAGGTAAACTACTTTATATCCCATTAGGAAATACAATTTTTAAACAAAGGTATTTAAAATACTGCTTGAATTGTGACTTAACATTCACTGCATATTTTACAAAAACATTTTCACACATGTAGCCAGTTAGATATTGTTAAACTATAAAATACTCATTCATAACTGTCATTTCTACAACTTTTCCTCCTTCAAATACATGAAGCAATGACTCCAGAATTTCAGAAGGAAAACCTCTTTGACCCTAAATTCCACACCTCCAAATGCATTCCAAGAATTCTAACACAGTAAGTCTATCCACAGTAAGCTCGGGCACATCTACTGCACTGAACGCCCACTCCTCAGTTATCTACCTAGAGCTTACTCAAGTGTGGTCTGCCAGGCAACTCAGAATGCACTTTCAAGCCCTGCTGCAGCCCCTGCTCTAGAAATGATGGGAGTAGCCCCTGAGCTGTAGTCTGACAGGCCCCTCAAGTGATCCGCGATGCCCCAAGATCTGAGAAGCACTGCTGGAGTCAGTCACATAGGCTTCCTTCTCTGCTATCACCTTTAAGTCATTGTCCTACCTGGCAAATGTCAGAGCTGGATTTGGAACCCAGATCTGCTGACCGTAAGCAGATGGGGAGAAAATACATCTAATACATTCCAAGGTCAAAAGGCAACAGTTTCTGGCTCGAGTTAAAGGTGGCTTCTCAGTGGGACTCCAACTCCACCCCTCCCCATTAATCTTTTTTTCTTTTTGAGACAGGTTTTCTGTGTTGCCCTGGCTGTAGATCTGGTTAGCCTTGGACTCACAGAGGTCTGCCTGTCTCTGCCTCCTGAGTCCTGGAATAAAGTGTGTGCCTTTTTTGTTTTTCATTTATTACATGTACACCCCCAAGAGACATGTGGAGCCTGGGAGGCCAGCAGACAAGTTATACAAGTCAGGGCTTGGCTTCTGCTTCTGCTACCTGGGTCCAGGGACTGAATGCAGATTGGCAGGTTTCCTTTCTTTTGCAAAAAGCATATTTCAAGAAGTGTCCCATGCAAGCGCAGTATGCTGCGTTGTTTCTGTTGACTCAGCAGGCGATACCCGCTATGTCTGAATATCATATTGAGCTAGTGAGATGGCTCAGTGGGTACAGGTGCTTGTTGCCAAGCCTAATGAGCCTTTACACACCTACACAGACACCTTTAAAGTAAATAACTAAAAAGGGAAAGATAAAAGCACAAATGGAGACACAGTCTTTCTTAAGCATGTCTGTCTATTCTCACTTCCTCTTCACCCCAAACCCACAGACCCCAGTACCTCTTTTCTTCCAAAAGGGCCTGTGAAACTATATGACTTACTGTGTTTGACTCCCAAATAACAAATAACAGAAAAGAGGACTTCAGAATTGTGACTACGAGTAAGCTGGAAACTGTGGATTTCATAGTTAGGACATAAGAGGGACATGCTGTCCTGGAAGCCCAGCACAGCAGGCTACCTTCCCAGCTCACCTCTAGTAAGGCACAGGTAAGGTACGCACCTTTACTCCCAGCGTTTGAGACAGAGGTCAGCAAGATCTCAGAGTTCGGGGCCACAGACGGTGAGATCTTGCCTCAAAACACAAACCAACCAAAAACACAGTGAGACTTTCTGCCCCCCCCAACTGTGGACTCAGAGTGGAGCACAGAACAGGGAAAAGTGCCCAGAGACAGCACTGAAGTGCATGGTGGATGCTGGGTCAAACAAAAGGGCGCTGGCCTTGCTTCAGGGAGGACAAGTGAGGAGACAGGGCAGCCGGATGGAGTCTGGGGACCAGCAGCAGAAAAGCACCTAAGGGACCCATGAGGCTTGAGGGAAGAAGACTCCTGCTGGCTCCGGAGGCTGAGCAAGGACATTCCAGACTGAGGAAGCAGCGTAAGTAAGCCATCCCACAACAATGAAGACAGCAGCACAAGGAAAAATGGGTGAAACAATACAACCGCAACTAGAGAAGAAAACGCAAACAACAGTTACGGTTTTTAGAAAATATCTCATGTAAGAGTTTGTCTCATACATGTCTCATATATATCACATGCATGCCTGAGAAGGCCAGAAGAGGGCATTAGATGCCCTGGAACTGGAATTAGAAGGTTGTGTGCCCCAGTGTGGGTGCTGGGAATCAAAGTCCCCTGAAAAGTAGCACATACTTTCAGCCTCTGAGCCAGCTCCAGTCCAGTTTTTGGTTTGGTTTGAGTTTTTTGTTTGTTTGTTTGGTTGTTTTTTTTTTTGTTTTTTTTTTTGGACTTTTTGAGACAGGGTTTCTCTGTGGACTAGGCTGGCCTGTCTAATTTTGCTTTTGTTTGTTTAAACTAACGATTGGAGTCAGGCAGTGGTGATACAAACCTTTAATTCTAGCAGCTGGAAGATAGAAGAAAGAACCAGGCGATCTCTGAATTTCAGGCCAGGCTGGTCTACAGAGCAATTCCAGGATAGCCAGGGCTACATTTTGCACCCCCATCTCAAAACCACAGTCACCCCTACCCCAAAAAATTAACAAGAAAAATGGATGAGAAAGGGTTTAAAAAAAAAAAGATTTATTGAATGTATAGGCGTGCTCTATATGCATGCATACCTGTGTGCCATAAGAGGGCATCAGATCCCATTACAGATGGTTGTGAGCCACCATGTGGTTGCTGGGAATTGAACTCAGGAACTCACAGCTGGACTCTAGGACACTTCAGTGAAAGCTCCTTCCCACTGATGGCATGCCAGCATTGTGCTACTATCCCAAGCAGAATTCCTGTGAGCCTCAAGTGACAGACACACACACACACACACACACACACACACACACACACACGTCACTTCTCTAATACCTCACGGCCTCCACTACGGTACTCGAGATCTCTGGAATCTAGCCTAGGCAGAAGAGAAGGCTGCCATAGCCTGCCAGTTCAAGCAGCATGGCTGTCTCCTCTCAAAAGTCAATCACCTAGCTCTGTGTATTTCTGTCCAACTTCCTCTCCACTGTGTGTGTGACACTAATAGCAGATGTCACTTCCTGAGCCAGCCTCTGCCCCGATTCAAGGGGTCATTACTCTCTCAGAGACGGCTTCCCAGCTTCAGGACATCTAGCAAAAAGGGAAAGTTGAGACTTTCAAACTTGTAAAGTTAAGTGCACACTTAGCTTTAAACCTAACCTTCCCCCGACAGCTTTTTCCCGTCACTAATCTAAGCATAAACCTCCCTGTCTGCCACACTCCCCTCTTCTTTCACAAAGCAGCAGTTCTCTTTACTGAGCACTTCCTGCACAACAGCCCCACACTAGGAACTTGACACCATTAGTCCATTTCATGTCTGAGAAGAAACGATGGAGGGCTGCAGGGTCATGGCACAGTGTTCTCCTCTACCTTCAGTTACTCTGTGCCACTATGCCAAGCCTCGGTGGTCAGAGCCTCTTTTTGCCAATTTTCTGTGCCATGCCCTTAGCTACAGTAGTCTCCATGGTCACCTTCAGGAATCCTGCCAGTCACTTTTAAGACCCAATGGTTCTCTTGGCTACAACTCTGTGCTCCTCAGTTTATCCAAGTTCCCAAGCACTTTAATAATCCCACAAAGTCTAAATGCTTAAGCACTTGCATGGCTTCAGAATTTTTAGCTCTTTAAGATTTATTTTTATTTTATGTATATAGGTGATTTGCCTGTATGCATACCTGTGCCCCATGTGATACAATACCTATCAAGACCAGAGGGCATCAGATCCACTGGGACTAGACCACTCATCACTGTAACCTCCAAGGAGCGAGCCAGGCCCTCTGAAAGGCCATACACTCTCTTACTCCCTGAGCCTTATGTTCAGCCCCAGGATTACGTTTATATGTTATCATGGCCTAAGATTCAGCTGTGTTTCTATGTCCCAAGAGTGGTATAGGACCAACTTTAAAACTTTCTCATACAGGGCTGGAGAGACTGCTCAGCAGTTAAGGGCACTGGCTGTTCTCCCAGAGGTCCTGAGTTCAATTCCCAGCAATCACATGACTCAAAATCATCTGTAATGGGATTTGGTGCCCTCTTCTGGCACTCAAGTACATGTACATGCATGTACAATAACAACTCCCTTAAGGAGTAGAACTTGTAGGGTACACTATACTGGTCTACAAATCCAGCTTTTGGCTTTCGGCTTCCTAGTGGCTTCTACATGCATTGCATCAGAACTGTCAATCATCTGAACTCTTTTAAACATGAATTTGTAACAGAGCAAGTTTCTTTAGACTTCTTACCAGTTTTAAAAATCAAGTCATATTTAGTTTCTAGCCTCAATGGAGCATCCACCTTACCATAAACTCAGTATTTACTGACAGAAATACTGAAGAAACTACATTTATTATTCTTGATTGTTTTCAATGTTAAAAGTGTATATGAGGGCTGGAGAGATGGCTCAGTGGTTAAGAACACTGGCTGCTCTTCCAGAGATCCTGAGTTCAATTNCCAGCAACCACATGGGGGTTCACAACCATCTGTAATGGTGTGTCTGAAGACAGCTATAGTGTACTCTCTACATAAAATAAATAAATAAATAAATAAATCTTTTTTAAAAAGTGTGTATGAGTTAAGAGTTCTGCATATGAAAAAGAAAAACAAAAGAAAAAAAAGAGTTCTGCATATGGAGTTATTAATCTCATCATATTCATTAGTCCTCAACTCAGTAAACATTTTAAGTAATGCTTTAAAAATGCATACTTGCCAGGTATGCTAGACCAGAGATCCTAGCGCTTGAGAGTAGAGGCAAGGCCGGGCAGTGGTGGCGCAGCCCTTTAATTCCAGCACTTGGGAGGCAGAGGCAGGCAGATTTCTGAGTTTGAGGCCAGAGAGGCCTGGTCTACAGAGTGAGTTCCAGGACAGCCAGGGCTACACAGAGAAACCCTGTCTTGAGGGGTTTGGGAGTAGAGGCAAGAAGACCAAAGAGTCAAGGTTATCCTTAGTTATAAAATGAGCTGGAGGTCAGCCTGGGTAAAATGAGATCCTGTCACAAAACAACAATAAAATTCAAAGCCAGAGGCTAACTTATGCCATATGAGGCCTGGCCTGTCTCAAACTACAGAAAACCCAAACCCAAACCAAGATCTTTCAATCTAGGCTGAGGCAAGAGATTGACAAATACCAGGCCAGCCTGATCTCTATAGTGTGAAACCTCGTATCAAAAAGAAATAAATGCAAAATGAACCCCACATCTTGGGTGTACACACTTGCAAGCACTTGGGAGGCGTCAACAATCAAACAAAAACCACAAAGAGCTAAACAGTGAGAATCAATCCTTTAAACTCAAGAGGACTGGAGAGATGGCTCAGCGGTTAAGAGCGTTAGCTGCTCTAGCAGAGGACCTGTGTTAGTCCACATGGTGGCTAACACGCATCTGTAACTCCAGTTTCAGAGAATTCAACACTCTCTTCTTGCCTTCTCATGCATCAGCCAGCCACCTGGTGTATACAATAAAACATTCTTTTTCTGTGTCCACCATGCTCCACTAATGTGGGGTTAGGGTTAGGGTTAGCCACGTAGGCTGACTTTTTTTTTTCTTTTCTTTCTTTTTTCTTTTCTTTTCTTTTCTTTTCTT
>NC_034596.1:104796094-104803697 GCF_900095145.1 Mus pahari | reverse complement strand
AAAAAAAAAAAAAAAAAAAAAAGAGTTGCTGTGGTCATGGTGTCTCTTACAGCAGTGGGAATCCAAAATTAGGGAGTTAAGACAGCATCCCTGGGTCTGTGCCAGTTCCCTTCTACCCTCTTCTATCTGGTCCACATAATCCCACACAAACTGCCAGATTCATCTTGAGGAATCCCTAGGTCACTCACATGCCAAACTTCCAGGGCTCTTTTTGCAAGACGGGACAGTTCAGTCAGCCCGGCCTCCCAGAGGGCTTTTTGCCTGTGCATGCCTGCCAGCCTGGCTTTATATCCTAACTTTTGCCCAGAAACCTTTCCCTACTGCCCTTTCCACACAGATCTCCCTTGTCCTGCACATTGCTGCTTCCTCTCATCTACGTGGTCTTTCCCCTGACCTCCAGAGTGTCCTCACTATGACTACATTATTAGTGGTGTGGTTTAAAAATACTCTATACTCTGTCAAAGTCCAACTCCTTTTTTAGAAAGTTCAATGAAATGGTCAGAAGGCTGGCGAAGCAAACAGCCTAAGCAGATTTCTAAAAAAATAAAATATAAAATAAAACTGCAGGAAGTTGAGTGGTACCAAAGGTCACCATCATGCCATTCTGAAAATCTTTAGAACTGGTGTTTTACATTATCGTTCCCCTTGAATCTTTATGACCATGTCTGTATGTGTGCATGATATGGGTGTGGAGAGACAACTAATGCCACAGCACATTTGCTGAGGTCAGAGGACAACTCTGTGGAGTTCCAGGATACCTCACAGCTTGTAGGCTTGCATGGCATGCACTGTTACCCACTGAGCCATCTCCATGGCCTCCATCAGTCCTCTTGATCACATCTCAGATAAGGATAAGAATGTTCTTTCCAAGCTCACAAAAAATACTTACTTTGGGGAAAAAGGTGAGCTACAGGCATGTTATCTTAAAACATGAAATCCAAAATAAACTGCCTTATAAAGACTGTTCCATAGTTAGACTTGAGGCTTCCAGTGCCTATCAAGAATCGGTACACAGCCTAATGCCTGGGGCTGGCCCACTCAAGTTCTGGAACTGGAGAAAAACTAAAGCTTTCTGTCTTAGGATTTTATTGCTGTAAGAGACATCATGACCAAGGCAACTCTTATAAAGGAAAACATTTCATTGGGGCTGCCTTGCAGTTTCAAAGGTTTAGCCCATTATCATCATAGTGGGAAGTATGGCAGCGTCTAGGCAGACACGGTGCAGGAAGAGCTGAGAATTCTGTCTTGATCTGAAGGCAGCCAGGAGGGAACGCTCTTCCACACTGGGTGAAACTTGAACACTAGGACACCAAAAAGCCTGCCTACGCAGTGACATACTTCCTCCAACAAGGCCACATCTCCTAATCGTGCCGCTGTGCATGGGCCATGCATGTTCAAACCACCACCACACTTTGTAAGCCACAGACATTCTCAGCTATGTTCACTACCTCCATTTATAATATATAGAGGCAAAGGAGTAACACACAAACAATAGTGGTACAACATATGCAGATGTCAGCAGTCCAACCTCCTTCATCTTGTCCTTGAGGTAGGTTAATCTTGTAAAGCACCCACACAGTTCACCTCACGGTCCTTTCAGTTCAACAGTCATATCCAAATATCTGCACAATTAGCATTCACACTATGTAAAGAACTTGAGAGGCAGAGACAGGTAGATGAGTTTAAAGTCAGCTTGATCTACAAAATGAGTACCAGACCCAAGGCCACACAGAGAAACCGTTTCCAAAAACGAACAACAAAAAGCCACTATGTAAAGAGCCAAGTACACCTACATACACACACACACACACACACACACACACACACACACACACACACACACGGCATCCATGGATGTGTGTGTCTACACATATGTATCAGCAAACTAAGAAATCAATAGGCTTGGACTCACTTGTCTCAGAAGGAATAATAAAACCAATCAACTATACAGTCTGGGTGTTTCAAGAGTCAGCATCTTTTCTACATTACTGACCATTCTATCTCCTAATAGTGGGCCTGGCACACAGAAAGTGTAACTGAATGTTCGTAACAAAAAAAGAGTAAAGGAAAAGGAGCCAAGAGATCTAGAAGAGACTCACAGATACAAACACAATCCTTCTGCTAAAATGCTACAACTAACTACCTTCTTTGGTATCCATCTATTAAAAACAGAAAAACCAACCAAATAAAATCCAAACCAAACAAACAAAACCTTCAAACCTCACAAACTCCACCAGCAAATACTGGTAGGGCCTTTAGAGTTTGCAATGCTGTATGCACATCAGTTCTTGACCCAGCACACTATGCCTGAGTAACAGCTACTACTGCAGCTCCTATGCTGTAACCAGGAAAATAGCATGAGGTAGAGAGGAACCAAGTGAGAGAGACATGGCAGGCTCAATTGTCCCCCTGAAGGTGGCGTTTAGTTCTAAGCTTCCATCTCTGGGTGACTGTGTGTTATTCCACTCTTGCTCAGTTTAGCCCAGAAGCACTGATCTCACTAAAGCGGGGTGATAATGGTGTGGTTCCCAACATAATTCCTGGCACCTAAAGGGCATGCAAGTAAAGTTAATTCCCCTTGTGAACACATAAAGACTTACAGACTTGTGGACAAAATATAAAGGAAGAAAACCAGGATAATTCTTACTGACCTACATTCTTGGCATGCTTCCTTCCCAGTACGACTTTCCAGGACATGGCTGTGCCTTCCCTCCTTCGTTTTAGTCACTCCTTTGTTCTTGTACACACTAGCACACAGCCCACATTTGCCTGGCATTCTAGATCCATTCACTTTGACCCAAACAAACTTTTGGTAAGGTGCCTCCTAGCATGCTCTGATGAGCTGACCGGGGATGAAAGTCTACCACCACATGCCAGAGGTATTTCAAATGTGCAGCAGCAGCAGTAGCAAGGCTGAGGTACGGCAGGGAACCAGGTAGAAACAGAAGCAATAAAGAGCAAGCTAAGAACACAGGCAATCAACTTGATGTCAGATGTGAGTGAGTGCATCACCTTTCTGTCAGCTAATGGGAAGGGGGTGCTGCTCACAAAAGGCACAACAGTTTGAAGCAACAGTATCCAGAATGGCAACTTAGGGAGGACAGGTGACAGTCAGGGAAGAGGCTGAGGGCCAGGAGAGCAAACTAGCATCTTCTCCCAGGTCCTGCACTGTTAGCAATTGTCTGCTAAGATGACAAGCTTCTGTTGTTATCATATGCCACTTTTCCCAAGGCAGCTTTTCACTAAGAAAATCCCAAACTGCTAGCAATATAAAATCTACTCCTTTTTTTCCTCAGAATAGTTTTTCGTCTAAGTTCTTTTGTCCACACCCTCAACCCTTATCTTTCTCTGTTTGACAAATCTCTTTATGTAGCCCAAGCCAAACTGAAACTCCAGAGTGTTCTGCCTATGCCTCCCAGAGGCTGGCAATAGTCTAGGCATGGGCTGCTTTGCCCAGGTACAGAGCAGGTTTTGTAATGACTCTAATAAAGCTGCTAAATGGCATCTCTACCACTCTTCATTCTGTGGCATTTTGTGTACAGACTCCTGCTCATCACAAAGAGTCACTCACTACAAATTGCTGTCCTGGTGTCTCACTTAAGCTAATGAAATACTAATTCCTTCATTAAAGAAAAACTATGAATAAACATTAGATAAATTCAATTTGCACACATTCTAACACCAGATCTCATCACATTAAAATGCTGGCATATTCAAATGACCTATTTTTAATAGATCCTTCTGTTAAATATGCATAGAGGTATGTAGTTCTATTCCAAACAGGACTGCCAATATCTCAAATGGAAGGAAAGAAAATGCCTTTATTTTTGCAAAAGATACCCATTTTAAACTCTAAGAAAATAACTATTTTGTAGGATATGATGGAGGTTGAAGCACCCTGAACTACATAGTGAGTTCCAGGGTAGCCTGGTCTACAGTATGAGACTGTTTTACACCAACCAACTAACCAACCAACCAACCAAGTAGGATGGAGAGAGAGCATAGTCAATAGAATGTTTGTCTAGCAAGCACAAAACTCAGGTTTGACTCTAACATAAAGACGGATTGATACCACATTTAAAATTCTAGCACTTGGAAGGCAAGAGAGCCAGAAGTTCAAGGTCTTCCTTAGCTATTAAGACTGTATTGGAGAGTGGGGAAGCATTTTTAACACTCTCCCTGAAGAAGCTGGGCATGCTAGCATACTCTTGTAACCCCAGGTGCAACTCCAGCACCCAGGAGGCAAGACAGGTGTGCTGCAGCAAGTCCAGGCTAGACAGGACCTGTCTCAAACAAGTCACACAACAACAATAGTTCACAATAAATCAATAATAAAGTTCTCCTTGAAAGAGGCAGGAAGAGGGAAAGTCTGGACCTTTGTAAAAGTGCTAAGATAGCACTGGACAACTAAAGACATCAAGAACAGGGACTGGTCCGGCATGGTGACACACACTCTCAGCACTGAGGAGGTAGACGCAGGTGAATCTCTGTGAGTTCTAGGCCAGCCTGGTCTACAGAGAGAACTTCTGTATCGAACAAACAATAGTCAATGAGCAGAGTAATAGTTCCTGCAGCAGGCTGCTTAAGTCTCACGCAGTTGTCCTCCTGACCTTTAGCAAGCCTTGGGATTATTATACGTGGCAAAGCACACAGATTATTGTTTTACATTTTTCAATTCAAGTTGCTGAGTAACACAAAGCAATCCTCAAATCCCGTTATGCAGCAGCCTTTCAGTCTCCGTCCAATTCTTACCCTACAGAAAAGAGGGCCCCCAGGGAGACCCAGGAATGGGTTGTGGCCAGGGAGGCCCAGAGACAAGTAGTGGCCAGCCTGTTTCCTGTGCTCACAATCATACTTAAAAAAAAAAAAAAAAGATTACATCCATTAATTTCTCTATAGGACTTGAGCTTTGTGTGATAGTACATCTGTAGAAGTCAGGGAGAAATCTGGGGAGTTAGTTTTCTCCTTCCACCATATAGGACCTAAAAGGCTTGGTGGCAAGAGCTTTACACACTGTGCCATCTTGCAGAAGCACACCTTTACCCTTTAACCACAGCAGGCTAACTTCATCTCTTTTCTGTCTTTCTTCAGGGATGGATGGAATGATGGATTGACTGATTGATTGACTGATCAATTGATTGATTGACTGACTGACTGATTGACTGAGAAAGGGTCTGTCTAGGTGACGCTATCTCCGTACAGCCCTCGATGGCTGGCCTTCAACTCACAAGGATCTACCTCTCTCTGCTGAAAGTATGGAGATGAAAGCACATGCCATAACATTTGACCTTCTCTTCAGTTTTCTGAGACAGTGTCTTGCTACATAGGCAAGACTTGAGATCTTGTACTCACAGGAATCCTCATGCTTCAGACTCCTGAGAACTGGTCCCTGTTTTTTGTTGTTGTTGTTGTTGTTGCTGTTGTTGTTACTGTTGCTGTTTTGTTTCCAGACAGGGTTACTCTGTGTAGCCCTGGCTGTCCTGGAACTCACTCTGTAGACCAGGCTGGCCTCGAACTCACAGAGATCACCACCTTCTGAATGCTGGGGTTAAAAGAGTATGCCACCATCCCTAGCTCAGCTAGACTTTCTCCCACTAGGAATTCTAGACTTAACTCTAGAGCATATAGAAAATGTATATAATATATACTTACTGGATAGCCAGTTGGTGTGCTTTTTCCCAGGGAAGATTCTTTCCCCTGCTCTCAGCATTCTTTAGCTGCCTGTAATTCTTGGTGAAGCTGAGGCCTCATGAGTTTTTCCCTTTCCAAATTAACGTGTCTATTGGTGACCTCCTTATTTGGCTTGTGTTCAGGCATTGTGTTGGCGAGGCTTTATGAATGGAGCTTCTGATATTCCCAGGAGACACACCCTCACAGCAAACCCTGTGCCTCTGGCTCTTACACTCTGTCTACCCTCTCTTCTGCAATGATTTCTGAGCCTTATGTGCAGGAGTTGTATTGTCAATGTGTCTACTGGGACTGGGTTCCACAACTCTGCATTTTCATTGGTTGCAGATTTCTGTTTGTTGCAAAGATAGATTTTCTTGCTGCAAGGTGAGAACTACACTTTTCAGGCTAGACCCCAGAGGAGGATATGCAGGATCTAGTTAGCTCATGTCTTTTTCAAAAATCATGTTTGAATATGCTACAAGGAACATTGCCCTGAGAAATAGAGGGGTCTGTCTGTCTTGTATTCAAGGACCCAAACACAGAAAGAATGAGGAAATGTAGAGTAAATTAATACGGACTTCAAAAAAATAATACAGAAACCAGGCCTGGTGGCAATGTGAGGTTTTATTTAATCCAGTCCTCAGAAAGGAGAGAAGAGGTGGATGAACTCTGAGTTCAAGGCCTACCTGGTCTGAATTCTACTGTAGTCAAAGCTACATAGTGAGATGGCATTTCATTCATAAATAAATAAATAAATAAATAAATAAATAAATAAATAAATTTGCATAAATAATTTTATATTAAGTGATGGCAATTTTGGTTTTACTATATTGCTGTGTTGTCAAAGCAGCAAGAGATTGGTAAGCAGCAACAAGAGATTGGTAGGGAAGGTCACTGAATATACTGCACATATTAATGGAGACCATCAGTGAAAACAAGTGGCCAAAACCACTAGAAGGCTGCAGCACAGACAGGAGACTGTGCTCTCCTCTGCCACCTCAAGCCATGGGGGACTCCCTTGGCACTAGTGCAGTGTCTCTGTCACTTACAGCTTCTCTCCCCCAACTACTCTAGCCTGGGAAGGAGACATGACTTCTTTTACAGGCCAAGTCAGCAGGAGCTGCTCACATACTTCTCTTTCCCTATCACATTAAAAGAGACACAAGTGCATAAAATTTAGTAGACCTTTATACAATCCTAGAAACTCAACAGTGGACAATCAAACTGCAGCCTAGAACAAGCATACATGGCGCGGCCTCAGTTGGCACCTTACAATGTAACTGGCAGACGTCACAAAGACCAGCTTGTCAGCATAGAGTGAGCTTTCCTTTCATACAAACCCAACTCCTACAAATTTATTCTTGAAAAATATTTTTCAAGCTGAGCAGAATGCCTTAGGAAGCTAGAGAAGAAGACTGTCATGCATTCAAGGCCACACTGAGCGGCAGAGTGAGTTCTAGACCAGGGTAACCCTCAAAAAAAGAAAAGAAAAGAAGAAGAGAAAGAAGAAGAGGGGGGAGGAAGAAGAGAAAGAGGAGGAAGAAGAGGAAGAAGAAAAGACAGGAGAAGAAGAGAGAGGAGAGAAAAAGGAAAGGGAAGGATGAAAGAAAGGAAGGAGAAAGAGAGGGGGGAAAAAAGACAACGGCTAAAAAAGAGCAGAAGCACTTGCCACCATGCCTGATGACCAGAGTTTGAGCTCAGTAACCTACAACTCACACAAGTTGTCCCCTGACCTCCACAATAACCATCCCAAACTAAATACATGGGAAAGGAAAATTATTGACAAGAAAGAAAGACAGAACCGAGCGTGGTGGCACACACCTTTAATCCCAGCACTCGGGAGGCAGAGGCAGGCGGATTTCTGAGTTCAAGGCCAGCCTGGTCTACAGAGTGAGTTCTAGGACAGCCAGGGCTACACAGAGAAACCCTGTCT
>NC_034596.1:104792332-104795024 GCF_900095145.1 Mus pahari | reverse complement strand
GGAGGAGGAGGAGGAGGAGGAGGAGGAGAAAAAAGAGAGCGAGAGCGAAGCCAAACCCTAAGTTATCTTTCATTTGGAAGAAATAGCCTATAATGCATCCTACATACAACTGTTCTTAAACACTCAGCATTTAAACACTTTAACACTGAAAAGCTAAAAGACACCTGGAAGAGAGAGAGTGGACTGAGCAGAAAAGATGGAGGACCACAAAGACAGTGCTGCATTAAATGCAGATTAGCAGGCCAAGCCACTTGGAAATCATGGGTTGGATGCAGTGGAGTGCACCTGAAATCCCAACTGTCATAAGACCAAGGCAGAGGTCAAAAGTTTTGAGTACTGCCTAGAAAGCAAGGAGAGCTTTCTTTGGGGGTAGGGGAAGCATAAACTCCACACTGAAGATCCAAACCAACCAAAATCTAAGCATGAACACATGCCAGCAATTGTATGTCTATACAGCTATTCATTAAAAAGCACCTCAAGAGCTGGAGATGTGGCTCAGCTGGCAGAGTGCCTGCCTGTATGAACCAGGTATGGTGGCCCGCACCTGTAATCCCAGCACTCATGACATAGAAGCAGGAGAATCAGAGTTTAAAGCTATCCTTGGCTATATGCATGACTTTAGGGCCAACCTAGGCTACATACTGGAGGGCTGGGGGTGTGGGGGTGGAGGAGTAGAGAATTCACTGAACCGAGGCTGGATGACCCAGGGTAGGGAAAAGCTAGGGGACTGAGGTGGGTGGGGTGGGAGGGGTATGTGGGTAGGGGAGCACCCTCATAGAGGCAGAGGAGGAGGAGAGGATGGGGGTTGTGGATGGGAAACTGGGAAGGGGGGGTTAATATTTGAAATATAAATAAATAACCAATAAGAAAAAAAAGATACAGCAACTTCAACCAAAGAAATAACCTGCAACCAAACAACCACTTCATGCTGAGGGTAACAGAACTCTGATTTTGTTCACTGTAAATGTACTACACCCAGGAATCTTACACATTCTCTCATCCTCCCTCCTTCTAGCCCCATTCCCTACTACCTGACTCCCCTATCCCCACCTCCCCATGCCTGGCAGGTTACAGCAGAGGAAACAAGTCTAGGTCACACTGAGACCTCTCTCAGGAAACAAAGCCTTCACTTCTCAATGTCTTTTGCCTTTTATTGTGATTTTCTTGTTACTACATCAGAGAGCAACATCAAGTTGTCAGAACAGACAAGTGTACTGTTTATAACACAAAGAAATACAGATGCTTTGCAAAACTCATCAAGTCTAGGATTATACAAATCCACTCATTTATGTAGAGCAGGGTTCACAGCTCTCTTCTGACCACAGCCCCCCTTCATTAAGAGGCAGCAACTAAGTAGGCAGAAGTGAGTTTGGCAAGTTCTCATGCTGCCTGTGTCCTGATCAATTATGGCCAAAGCCCCCAAATGCCTTCTGTACCTTCACACCTCAACAACTCAGGCAGATTCTGGCCAATAGGAATATATGCGAAATTCTAAATTCTGTATGCAAATATAAGAAGGATGACAGAAATAGGTACCTTTTCATCGTTTGGGTTTGTTTGTTTATTTGTTTGAGACAGGGTCTTAACATTTAACTCTGGCTATCCTGGAACTTACTATGTAGACTAGGGTGGCCTCAAACTCAAAGATCAACCTGCCTCTGCCTCCTCCATGCTGGGCTTAAAGGCATGTACAAGCTCAACCCGCTAGTAGGTAATGTTTTAAAACTAGACTGCATAGTTATGACAAGCTAAGCAGCTCAGCTTGGTGTGGTACACACCTGCTCACAGCAAAGGCTAATGCAGCCATAGGCAACAGCTTACTACCTTCAATGCTCAGGGGAGATCTAATCTGTCCCTCCACAGATTCAGCTTTCAATGTGAAGACTACTAACACAATGCCTTTTGGGTTTCTTGTGAACAGCAAGTCCAAGTGCATACACTGTTTTCACAGCGTTCTAAGACCTCACACCATGTAAATAATGATGAAAGCAAACAAGGACAAAAGCTCCAGTCAGCCAGGCCCTTCTCAGTGCACATCAGACAGAGAAAGGCACTAGGAGACTGCCACTCACATTCAGGAACTGTCCCATTCTAGAAGCCACCTGCCTTCACTACCAGACACACTGCTGTGTCTGAATCCCTGGCAAACAACATGATTAGTAACACTTTAAAAGGAACTGATCCATTCATTCCTCCTTGTGAATTCAGATGCATTCTCCACACAGACCCTAACTTGAGAAAACTCCAAAAATGAACAACACTGTATTTCAGAGTCTATTACAGTAACATCTGGGGAAAAGACCCTGGCTGAAAACCAACAATACACTCTGAAGAGTGATTAACAGAGGTGGCACCAGGACATACAGATTTGACTCAGGTTCAGTCCTGTGAGCTCGGACAAGCTACCTGCCTTCTAAATCACTATGCACAAAATAGAAATGTGGAGATAACACAAAGATCCTAGCAGATGCAGCCTAGGGAGTTTGCAGGAGTCAAAGCCTGTAAAATGACTAGATACCTGCCTGGCCTGAACCGAGCTAGCTAGTACATATTGACAATCCTTTATCTCAAATGCCCCAGGTTCAGCATAGTCTGATTTTGAGTTCTTTTTCTTTTTCTTTTTCTTTTCTCTCTCTCTCCTCTCTCTCTCTCCTCTCCCTCTCTCTCTCTCCTCTCCCTCTCTCTCTCCTCT
>NC_034596.1:104786037-104791605 GCF_900095145.1 Mus pahari | reverse complement strand
TTTCTCTGTGTAGCCCTGGCTGTCCTGGAACACACTCTGTAGACCAGACTGGCCTCAAACTCAGAAATCTGCCTGCCTCTGCCTCCCAAGTGCTGGGATTAAGGCATGCAGCACCACTGCCCGGCTTGAGTTTTTTCAAAGTTGAGAATATTTGCATAGACTTTACTAGTTAAACCTTCTGTTATGGTCTGTATACTCTTGGGCCAGGGAGTGGCACCATTTGGAGGTGTGGCCTTGTTTGAATAGGTGTGACCTGGTTGGAGTAGGTGTATCACTGTAGGTGTGGGCTTAAGATCCTCCCTCACCCTAGTTGCCTGGAAGTCAGTCTTCCACCAGCAGCCTTTGGATGAAGACGTAGAACTCTCAGCTCCTCCTACACCATGCCTGCTTGGATGTTGACATGCTCCCACCTTGATGGTAATGGACTGAAGCTCTGAACCTGTAAGCCAGCCCCAATGAAATGTTGTTTTTAATAAGACTTGCCTTGGTCATGGTGTCTGTTCACAGCAGTAAAATCCTAACTAAGACACATCCCTAACCCAAAAATCCAAAATCTGAAATACTCCAAAACCTGACAACTCTTGACATCACTGTTTTGGAGGATATTCAAATTCAGTAAAATCCAGATATGGCAGAACATGACCAGAAGCTCCAAACCTATATTCCACTTTAAGTAAATAATGCAAATTTGCATTTCTTAAATGCACTCGACCAAGAACTACAGCATAGTCAGCATAGAAACAAACATTTGATCTCTTATATTTTTTAAAATATTTCCTATTTAGTTGCCTGTTGAAAATGTATTAAAAAAAAAAAGTAAGATTTGAAACTAAGAAGCAAAGTAAACAAAATTGCATTTTCTAGACAGTTATAATTTACTGAACTTTATATAGTATAATTTTTGAAGATATAAAATAAACTCAGAAGTCAGATCTGTATAACACACCAACTTATCCATCAGGAAAAGTGCAAGTTAATTTATAAAATGAAAACACTGAATACCTATACTACCATATGTGTCTCTGTCCATCCAACCCCTACCCTGCAGGGAGGTCATAACCTTAATTCCATGACCCACCTTGCCTGACAGCAGATGATAAAACTCCTATTTCTGTTTTGTTTGTGTGTTTGAGACAGGCTCTCCAAGTCAAGCTAGTATTACTCTGTGGCTGAGGGTGACCCTGAACTTCTGACCTTCCTGCCTCTATCTCCCAAGCCTTGGGATTATGATGTGTCAGCTATATTCTGGAGGAGAGACTGGTGACAAATAGCATCAGACGGGGCTCAGTGGGTTTCCTCGCCTAGTTTACTAAAAGCCACCATGCCGCCGGGTGTGGTGGCACACGCCTTTAATCCCAGCACTCAGGAGGGAGAGGCAGGTGGATTTCTGAGTTTGAGGCCAGCCTGGTCTACAAAGCCAGGGCTATACAGAGAAACCCTGTCTCGAAAAAAAACCAAAAAAAAAAAAAAAAGCCACCATGTCTAACACAATATATGATCTCCGTAGAAACCCCAAAGGAGCCAGATATAGAGGTATACATCTATAGGCCCGGCTGCTTGGGAGGGTGATATGATAGGACCACTGAGACCATAAGGTCAAGGCCAATCTGGAAAACAGTGAAAATAAAATCCAGGTGTGGCAGGCCATGTCCAGAAGCCCACCACTAGGGAGACTGGAACAGAAAAACTATCAGGACCAGGGTAACCTAGGCTACACAGTAAGACCCTCTCTCAAAACCCACAACTAACACAGTGGTGCAGACCTGTGATCCCAGCCTTCAGGAGGCTAAGATGGATGACTGAAGGTTGCAGGCTAGCCTGGGGTACATAGTAAATTTCCAACCCAGTGAGACACTAGCTCAAAAACAGCAGCAGGAGCAGCAACAGCAACAAAATCAGTAAGCAGTAACAATATCAAGTACTGAAGACAAAACAAAAACTCAAGGACAAGGTTCAGAGGGCATCTGGAGGCTTACAGGCAAACAAGAACATGCCCATGAACCAACCCCACTGACACAAAAGACCCTGCCTGGGCTTAGCCCCCTTCCAGACCTTGCCCTATGTACCTCCTCACCTATCTGCTTACTTGTATTCCCTTACAGTATTGTTTACAGAGCCAGTGAGCTGGCTCTGCAGGTAAGGGTGCTTGCTACCAAGCTGACAACCTGAGTTCAATTCCCATACACGGACTCCACTGTTTGTTGATAGAGAAATCACTTTTTGCAGTTACAGAAGACTTCTGTGTTTACTACTGTGGTTTAAGAAAAGGAGTGTTGCCGGGCGTGGTGGCGCATGCCTTTAATCCCAACACTTGGGAGGTAGAGGCAGGAGGATTTCTGAGTTCGAGGCCAGTCTGGTCTACACAGAGAAACCCTGTCTTGAAAAACCAAAAAGAAAAAGAAAGGAAAGAAAAGGAGTGTCTGTTTCTGATGTTTAAGAAAAGGTCCTGAGTTCAATTCCCAGCAACCACATGGTCGCTCATAACCATCTGTAATGAGATCTGGTGCCCTCTTCTGGCCAGCAGACATACATTCAGGCAGAACACTGTATACATACTAAGTAAATCTTTAAAATAAATAAATCTTTAAAAAAAAAAAAAAAGCACAATTTCCTTTTCATTTCCTTTCTTTAAGGATTTACTGTATAGCCCTGACTGGCCTTGAACTCACAGAGGTCTGCCTACCTTTGCCTCCCAGGTACAGAGATAAAGGTACATCCCACCATAGCTAATGTTCCTCTGTTTTGATTTTTTTTTTTCTGTTTTGATTTTTGAGGCAGTGTCTTACAATGCAGCCCAAGCTATCTTAGAATGTATTCAGCCTATGGTGACTTTGAATTCTTGATCCTTCTACTTCAGCTTCCCAAGTGCTGGGGTAACAGGTGTGTACTACCAAAACAGACTACAAGTTCTTATTAAAAAACTGGGTGCCAAGGTGCAAAGATACTGATGTGGTTCAAAGTTTTTATAGTCTGGCAGTTTTTTAAACAATTGTGTTTTTTAAACAAATAGCCAGGCATGGTGGCAAACACCTTTAATCCCAGCGCTGAAGAGGCAGAGGCACCGTGGATCTCTGTGATTTTTGAGACCAGCCTGGTCTACATAGTTCCAGGATAACAAGAGCTACATAGTGAGACCCTGTCTCAAAACAAACAAACAAAATATATATATGAGGTTTGCCTGTATGTATGTATGTGCATCATATGCATGCCTGGTGCCCTCAGAGGGCAGAAGGAGGGTATTGTATCCCCTGGAACTGGAGTTACAGACGGTTGTGGGCTGCCATGTGGTAGGCACTAGGAACCAAACTTGAATCTTCTGCAAGAGCAGAAAATGTTCTTAGTGGCTGAGCCATCACTCTACACTGACTGGAAGTTTTGGTATGTGTAAGAAGTAAATATTCAGCAGAAAGCTGTGGTGAGACACCTCAGAGAAAACTGAGACGAGCATACAAAAGCAGCAGCGAGTTCACCACAACTAGTCCAAACTTCGTGAGAGACATCTTCTCACAGGTGAGCTTATTTAGTAGGCTCAGCTTGGATTTGATGATATCAAAATAGTGAACCATCACAGGCAAGTTGGTAAAAATGGTGGTTGAGTACAGACTGGACAATGGTTAAGGCCAGGCTAAGTGACATGGAAACAGAAAGCAAAGAGCCAAGCAGAAAAGGCTCATCACTAACCAGCTAACAGCTGACCACAAAACATGGTCTTACCATTGTAGCCATGATGGACTTCTGCTCTACCAGGAAAAGTCCCATGAAGACTGCCAACAACATATGGGAATAGAGGTGTTACTGTGTGACCAAACTTCTGAACAGAAGCAACACAAATGCCTGTTCACCCCAGGTAAGAAGCCTATGACAGACCAAAGTACAAATATACCAAAGACCAACTTGGTGAACCAGTTAGTTTTATTCAATTACTTATAGGAGGAGTATAGGTTACAGGAGCAAAAATGATACAAAGACAGCTGTATCACTAAAGCCCACCCTAGCATGACAGCTCACATAGCTGGGAACCTGGAGCACTCTGCACACTCAGCCTGCAGGCAGCTCAGCAGGTTGGAGTGTGTCCTGTCCAGATGCCTCAGGAGACCTACATCTCTCATAAGCAGCTGTCCAGTACCTGTCCCTCCCAGAGTCTTCAGGTTTATTGTTCAGTCTGGGAGAGAAGGGACCTAGTGAATCTGTCAGTTTCAGGGATGTCCTAAAGCTATTTTGAGTTGTTTCTCTTCCTAATGAAAGAACTTCCATGAAGGATGGGATGTTTCAACCTCTCAGGAAACTGTTAAACAACAGGTACAAGAGAATAAAGTCTTATTCCTAACTATACCAGCTAACCTAATGTAACCAGGCATTAGCAAACAGATCTCAAATGGTAGGTCTCAATGAAGAAAGAAAAAAAAATGCTTATTTCTTCAGTTTTTATGTATGAGCCTTAAATGTGCTCCATAATGTTATTCAGCCATTACTACGCTTACTTCTGATCTTTGCATCTTCATTTACAAACTAAAAATCTACAAAATTTGTTTTCACATAATGTTTGACCATAAACATACAGATGTTAAAATTTGCATTTTGGTGGCGATTGAATATACCTATAATTTTGTGTCTTATATCATAGGCTGTCTCCAGAGGTGGGGAAGGAGGAAAAACTACATATTGTGTGAACTTACTGTTGGTTATTTCTGGTTTTCTTTTGGCCAGAACTTGGGGCCTTGTATTTGATAAGCAATTAATTGTTCTACCCATCACATGGCCACACGCTCACCTCCAATACTAGTTATTTGTAAGGCAAACATAGTGCCTGAAGCCAGGATGTGTGTGGGAGACTTTTTCTTGCATATCCTTTAAATTTGGAACCAGGCTGAAATTAAAGTTTCTGGTTGTGTCATGTGATACAGACCCGTGGAATAACACGTAATGTTTGGAGAGAGTTTAAGTGGGACTCAACGGACAGTGGTTGGGCCCTTGCATGGCTGGCTGTGCAACTCTTTATTGGTCTCTCATCTTCACTGATCTTCATTCACTTCATTGAGAGAGGGGGGCACAGCAGAGAACTCGTGGCATTCTGGCTGGTCCTGGCCACTTCTGCTGACTCGTGCAAATTCAGCAGAGGCCTGGAGGTTTCTGCTGGATCCTACCATTGCTGATTTGTGTTGGGTGCCACTTCTGAACTGGACTGTTGGTATCCTGACACTACTAAACTGAACTGATGATATCCCGACAAATGGAGATTAGAATCACCCCCAAAGAACTACTTCTAAACAGGTCCACATCCCCTTGTGCCCTATTTACCATCTTTTCTCCCCTACCTCTAGACAGTGGGCTAGAAGGGGGTTTGTGGGGAACACATGTCAAAATGTTTGAGAACCCTTACTAAAGTAGGTTTTAAAAAAATCTTAGTGCCGGGTGTGGTGGCTCATGCCTTTGGTTTTTCTTTTCTTTTTTTTTTAAGATTTAAGTACACTTTAGCTGTCTTCAGACACTCCAGAAGAGGGTGTCAGATCTTGTTACAGATGGTTATGAGCCACCATGTGGTTGCTGGGATTTGAACTCCAGACCTTC
>NC_034596.1:104747201-104785138 GCF_900095145.1 Mus pahari | reverse complement strand
AACACACCTCCTCCAACAATGTCACATCTGACAATCCTTTCAGAACAGTTTCATCAACTGAAAACCATATACTCAAACATATGAGCCTATGGAGGCCATTCTCATTCAAACCACCAGTGAGAAATCAGAGAAGGTGAGGGAGCCAGCCTAGTCAAGGGAAACACAAATCATGGCACTGTTCTGGTAATAAAGGGTGGGTAAGTTCCCCTTTAGAGAACAGGACCAAAGGGACGAAAGGGATAAAAGCACAAAAGAATAAGTGTCAAGAAATTTAACACTATCAGGGGGATGAAGTGGAAGCCAGTGAATTAGAAAAAGAATGGAAGAACTGCAAACAGAGAAGGCAAGAGCTCACTCAGGTAGTAAGTCAGGGTTTTCTGTTCACTTGCAGGGCTGCAAGTGAAGGCATGCATGCTAGGCACACAGCCTACACTGAGCTACATTCCCGGCAAAGTACTTTTTGGGTTTTCCTGGTAGAATCAGCAAGAATCAATACTCTAAGCATGGTAGACTTTGTATATAATCTCAGAAGTTGGCAGATAAAAGGAAAAGGATCGTAAATTCAAGGTCATGTTTGACTACATAGCCAGTGTGAGGCCAGCCTGGGCCACATGAGACCTTGCTTCAATAAACAAGTAAATAAATATCACTGAAATACTTTAAGCCTGGGAATGAGATCACATTCACATTTTTAAAGATCACTCATTCTAATAACTGGGGAGAGTTATTAGAATGGGGATAAGAGAGAGCAGGAGGAGGCGAGCCTATGAGGCAGAGGCCATAGCTGTCGGGGGTGACAGACAGCAAGAGCAGCGCACGCAAGTCAGCACTCGACATGCTTTTAAAAAGAACCCACAAGAAACTGAGTGAACCTAGGACAAAGGGAAAGAAGCACAATGACAATGGAATCAGAAGGGTTCAGTAGAGGACAAAGGGTCAGTGAGATGGCTCAGCAGGTAATGGGGCTTGCCACTAACCCTTAAGACTGAGTTCTTTTCTTGGGACCCATATGATGGAAAGAGAAAGCCAACTCCCAAAAGTTGTCCTCAGACCTCCTCTACTGTGCCATGTTTGTGTCCTTCCTCACCCCCTACCAAGTAAATAAATGGAATTATTAAAAAACTTTAATAATGAACAACAGTCTGGGCCGGGAGATAGCTCTGTGAGTTAAAGACTGTTTGCTTAGAATCAAGAGTTAAAAGGGGATAAGAACTGAAATAACAAACTACTCAGGTCCCACATACTTGTTACAACTTAATATTCATCAGGATATAAGGAGAGCTCAGACAGACACCCACACAGGCAATGCATATAGGGTAGGGTAGGGTAGGGAAGGGGAAGGGGAAGAGGAAGGGAAGGGAAAACTAAAGGAATAAAGAGAACAAACTAAAAACAGAAAAGAAAAGGAAGCTGAGTATTGGGGGCAAGGGGTAGCGGAGAGACAGAATCTCACTATGACCCAAGCTGGAATTTAACATGCAGCAATCCTCCTGCCTCAGCCCCTTGGGTACTGAGATTGCAAGATTTGCCACCACACTGAACTTGAAAAAAAAAAAAAAAATTCTGGTTTCTCTGAGTAGCCTTAGCTATTCTGAAACTCACTTTGTAGACCAGGTTGGCCTTGAATTCAATCTCAGAGATCCACCTGCCTCTCTGCCTCCCAAGTGCTGACAATAAAGGCGTGCACCACCGCCATCCATCACTGAAAAGAACATTTAACAGGCAAATCTTGTAAATCTGTTTGGGAGGGGAGAAAAAATCTGAATGAGGAGGGTGAAGCTCAAGTCAGTGACAGGGCCTAGCAGCCACCTAAGCCAAAGCAGAGATCTAGAGCAGGTTGGATGGAATACTGCAGGCCAGGAGGGAAGTAACCGTTTACACAGAGATGGCTACATCGAAGACTAGAGCATTACATGGCCTAGAAAGCAGAGGGCAACAGGACCTGCAGAAGGAACTGGCAAAGCTGCTCTATCAACAAAGAAGATCTACAGCTGAAGATGAGTGAGGCAGACCTTGGCTGAACCATGTGTTAGTTTAAGTTTTAATTGCCCTAACTGATTTGTGCTCGCACAGAAATACCCACTAGGTTCATTTACTGTAATAGATAATTTTCCTGGGGGAAAAAAAGGCATAAAACAAACTATTTCAGGAACAAAAAGGAACTATGATTTCACATGCAGCTGAGAAACAGAATTGAGAAAGGGATTAGGACTAAGGCAGTGAGGAAACAACTAAACCCTAGGCCAAAGAGGATGAACCAAGACAAGGAGCCAGAGAGACAAGGGCCAGAAAGGTCAAGAGTCAGGACAGGGTGGGCAAGATGAACGGACAGGTTAAATGCTTGAGGTCATCAAGGGAAGCCCAGGGGGCAACAGCTACTATTCTTTAGTTAGATGAGATGATACTGCCTTCAATCTTGCTAGCTACATGTACACCTAGGTCAGAATCTGAGGAGGGCAAACAAAAGCAGTTGTATAATTCCTATAATTAACAGGAAAGAAGTATTTTTTCTGGAAGGTCAAGTATAGACTTCTCCACCTCCTATTCCCAGCCCCATCTCCCTCCCCCAAGACTCCAGAATAAGGAACTCAAAGTGACAAAGTGAGTTTCAGGCATTCAGAACACTAAATTTCTCCTGGGTTAGCCAAGAAGACCTTGAATATTCTCCTGGGTTAGCCAAGAAACCAGGCCGCTGACTGATTTCTAAAAGTTTCTCAACCCATACAAAAGGGGCTAACAAGCCTTCCTCCACAAATGATAGGTAACGCAGCACATACAGCTCATGAAAAGAGTAGAAAGATTACCTAACTCATTCAAGAGGGTCCTTAGAGGACTATAAACCAACTCTTTTCTTTCTGTCTGTCTCTATTTATTGAGACAGGGTCTCTCTGTACCAGTCTGGTCTCAAATGCACAGCAATCACCCTGCCTCTACCTCCTCAGTGCTAGAATTAAAGGTGTGAGCCTCCAGAATTGTCTCAAATCTGAGGCCAGCCCGGAGTACATACTGAGATCCTGTCTCAAAGTACATAGATAGGAAAGTAAATAAAAATTTAACAATAAAAGTAAAGACAACATGTTTCCTATGTACTAACAGTGTAATGGATCTGGACAAATAAAGTACGGTCTCTGCCCTTAAGGTCAGGCTGACCCGGAGGACTGTGTGAAGAGGCAGAAGAGTTCCAGCAGCCTGAGAGGGGGAAGAGTGCAGGGGTGGGCCTGCAGAGTAGACAGGACCCAGTGTGCCAGACCCAGGGCGCTGCACTCACCACAGACCCTCAGGGGAGCTCAAGCATCTCCTGGTCACTTCATCAGTATCTGTCTGCAGACCGCTTTCCTATCTGGTATGGCATTTCCCAGTTCCAGAGCGATCTCCAGAGCAATCAGGGAAGTAGTTAACCTAAAGGAGTGGCTTAGGAAAGACTGGAATAATGTGCATTTCTAGTGGCATCAAAAATGGGTTAGTAATGGGTTAGAAATGGGTTAGTTAGTGGGGACAGTAAATAAAAGAGGAGGCTTCTAAGAAGTAATCTCATTCTTCTGAGAGACTGAATACTGGTCTCCCTCTAGCCCATGTGATCCAGAGAGCCTCACACCCCTCCACCATGTGGCCAAAGCAGCTTGGCTGACAGGCTAATGGAAAGCAGAACCAAGTGAATCTTATCAATTCCTAGTCAATTTTCTCAATATAATTCAATCCATCCCTGTAACTGGGTTTCCTGTTACTTATTACAAAACACTCGGTATCTAGCTCATAAACCACCAATGAATCAGCTCAGCAACTCTTTTTTTGTAGCACACTTCAATTTTCACCTTTTATTTCCAAGAAAGTCCAAAATTTAAATCATCACTATTAAAATATAAGTAATTTCCCTCTTATATAAACCTTGGAGAACTGCAACTAGATAAACTGGTTAGCTGTTGCTCGAAACTCCACAAAACCAAGGACTGTAAAAATGGTTCAGTTACAACCTGCTCTACAGAGAAGTTGCAGGAGAGCCAGGGAGGGCCACTGGACAAACCTTGTCTCAAACAAGCGAGCAAGCAAGGCTCAGCTCAGTGTTTCCGAGCTCACTCAGTCAGTACACACAGCAGCTCACTTCACAGCAGCCTGAGTTCAGACACCCAGCACTTAGGTAGGGAAAAGGCTGAGTGTAGCAGCTGCACCTCTTACCCAGCACCAGGACGGCAGAGACAGTAGAATCCCTGGTGTGGCCAGCCATCTAGCACAACCAGCTAACTCCAGGTTCAGTGAGAGAAACAACTCAAAAAATAAGAGAAAAGCTGAGCATGGTGGCACACAACTTTCTTCTTCTTTTTTTTTTTTTTTTTGGTTTTTTGAGACAGGGTTTCTCTGTGTAGCCCTGGCTGTCCTGGAACTCACTCTGTAGATCAGGCTGGCCCTGAACTCAGAAATCCGCCTGCCTCTGCCTCCCAAGTGCTGAAATTAAAGGCGTGCGCCACCACGCCCGGCAGCACACCTTTCATCCAAGTACTTGGGAGGCAGAGGCAGGCGGATTTCTGAGTTCAAGGCCAGCCTGGACTTCAGAGTTCCAGGACAGGGTTGTTACACAGAGACCCTGTCTTGAAAAATCAAATAAATACATAAAAATAAACAAAATAAATGAGGTAGACACCAATGCTGGCCTCTGGTCCACACAGATGAACACATAAATACATACATATTTTAACACAAAATTGTAAAAATGTATTTAAAAATTTACAAATTTGTAAAAGTATAATTCCTTGTTGAGTCCATTCCACCACAAAGATGGAATTAGAATAGGAAGGTAGAAGGAGACAGTCTGTAAATGACAGCACAGACAAAATGGTCATCTAATGACCAATTTATTATTTTTATTTTTTTGGAAGCAGGGTCTAACTATGTAGCTCTGGTTAGCCCAGAATCGCTACACTGACCAGGCTAGCTTAGACCTCAAAGAGAGCAGGCGACCTTCCTCTGCTAGGATTAAAATTTTTCGAGACAGGGTTTCTCTGTGTAGCCCTGGCTGTCCTGGAACTCACTCTGTAGACCAGGCTGGCCTCAAACTCAGTGATCTGCCTGCCTCTGCCTCCCGAGTGCTGGGATTAAAGACATGTGCCACCACGCCCGGCTGAGTCAGACTCTCTTAATCCTCCTGTCCAACTTTTCCAGTGCTGAAATCACAAGAGTGTAGGACCATATTGCAATTCAGTTAATTTTTGAATGTCTTCTGTTGAATAATCAAACAGGACCATAGTTCTTAATTCTGTACAAACTCTTCACTGAAAAAACAAAAAAGAAATGTTCTCTAAAATATTAAAATACAAACATCTTGTATTCCATCTTTAGATGTGTGTGGTCTATCTATCTATAGGTTGGTGTGTGTGTAAGGACAGAGGACAACACTGGGTGTTTTTCCTCAACCACTCTCCACCTTCTTTGAGACAGTTCTCTGATTCAAGATGAGCTGGTAAGCCCCAGGAGCTGCCTGTCTAGCCACCTCCCCCTCCCCACCCTAGTACTGGGGCTACAGGCACAGCACTACTGGGCCTGACTTCTTACCAGGGTTCTGGGGCTCCGAGCTCAAATCCTCTTCCTTATACAGCAGGTACTTACTAACTGTAAAGTTTCCTTCACTCTAGAGTCAAACCAGCTAGTGATAAGCCCACTGTTGTGCTTCTTGCTCAAGTTCTGCTCCTTGCAGAGTCCCACTTACATCACCATCATTACCTCCAAGGTATTAACTACAGTAGCAAGCTTGCCATCAGTGTCTGGGGGACATGCTTCCCAACACTTGCAGTAAGACTCAGGAGTGGAGAGATGGCACCACAGGTACAGACAGTAGACTGCTGCTACAGGGTCTGGAGCTCTATCCCAACACCCACTCCAGAGGCTCACAAACACCTGTCTAACTCCAGCTCCAAAAGACCCAATGCCTCTGACCTCTACAAGCACATGCACACACGAGCATACCGATAGAAATAGTAAAATTAAATCTTAAAAATGCAACTGACATTTATGACTGTTTCACTGATTTCAGACATGTTCTCTGTGTCTTAATTTTTTTAGAGTTATTTAATTTATATATGACAAACTCCTGGAACAGGAGTTAGATGGCTGTGAGCTGCCATGTGGGTGCTAGGAACCCAACCTGGGCTCTCTGCATGAGCTGCAGTGCTCTGAACCACAAAACCATATCTCCAACCCACTATATGCTTTTTCTTGCTGCTCAAATCTACCCATAGATCACTCACTGCTAGTCTCCTATTTTGAGTTCAAGAGATGCAAGATCTACTAGAGAGATTAAATATTCTTTACTTTAAATAACTAAGGTACTTTCCACTCAGGATGCAAGATTCTAAAGTAAGAAAAAATCTAATCACTAGTTCAGAAGTCAGCAAGTAGTTCTTTTTTTTTTTTTTTTTTTTTTTTGGTTTTTCGAGACAGGGTTTCTCCTGGAACTCACTCTGTAGACCAGGTTGGCCTCCAACTCAGAAATCCGCCTGCCTCTGCCTCCCAAGTGCTGGGATTAAAGGCGTGCACCACCACTGCCCGGCTCAGTAAGTAGTTCTTAACAGAAACAAAGGTTCTCTGCCATTCAGCTTTTGCCAATTCGTGCCCTGCTAGATTATGTTACAAAATGTCTGAAAATCAGCCAGTGTGATGGTACATACCCATCACCTCAGCGCCCAGGAGTTAAAGCGGGAGGACTGCAGGAGTTAAAGGAGAAGGACTGCAGGAGTTAAAGGAGGAGGACTGCAGGAGTTAAAGGAGGAGGACTGCAGGAGTTAAAGGAGGAGGACTGCAGGAGTTAAAGGAGGAGGACTACAGGAGTTAAAGGAGGAGGACAGCAGGTGCGCCAGACCCCCTGGGACTACACAGCACACTTCCTGACCCTCTCCCATCTTCTCCCTTTACTTCCTTAAACAATAACTACAAAATTTAACTTTTTTAAAAAATAATTAATCCCAGCACTCGGGAGGCAGATCCAGTCTTTGAGTTCAAGGCTAGCCTGGTCTACAGACTGAGTTCCAGGATGGCTTAGAGCTACACAGAGAAACCCTATCTCAAAAACAAAAACAAAAACCTGAAACAAACAACAGCCTAGACAAGTTACTAAAACCTTGACTCAAAAATTACTTGTTGCTCTAGCAAAGGACCCAGTTTCAATTCTCAGCACCCACATGGTAGTTCCCAACCATCTGTAACTCCAGTTCCAAAGAGTCTGACAGCCTCCACGAGTACCAGGCACACACATGGTGCACATACACATCTGCTAGCAAAATACCCAATACACTTAAATAAATCCAAAAAACAGTTTTTGAAGCCACAACTTTAAAAGGGCAGGAATGCAGCTCAGGGGTACAATGCATGCCTAGCACTCAAGGCCTCAGAGCCAATCCCTACAGAACAAGAAAGCCATTGAGGGAGAAATGGCAGGGAAAGAAGGGAGGGAGGAAGAGAAAGAAGGGTTTGAACATGGTGTCTGACACCTAGTTCACACACACAGATCCTGTTCTCTCCCAATGTCACCAGCAGGCACAGGCAGCCCTGCAGCTTTTGACACAATACGACAAAATGTTCATCTTCTTCCAATCAGCCTACCCCCTACCTTCCTGTAATAAAATTAAGTGGTCATAACTGGTTCTTTCGGTTCAATGACCCATGTGAAGTATAAACCTTAGCCAGTATAAAGACCTACAAAGCATGGTATTTTCAGCTTGCTTTTACAAATACCCCACTAAATTTAACTTTAATTTTAACAAATAAAAGCTGGGTAGTAGTCGCACATGCCTTTAATCCCAGCCCCAGAAGACAGAGGCAGGAGGATCTCTAAGATCCTTTGAGACAAGCCTGGTCTACAGAGTGATTTCCAGGACAGCCAGGGCTAACAGAGAAAACTCTTGTTTTGAAAAAAACAGCCGGGCGGTGGTGGCACACGCCTTTAATCCCAGCACTTGGGAGGCAGAGGCAGGCGGATTTCTGAGTTCAAGGCCAGCCTGATCTACAGAGTGAGTTCCAGGACAGCCAGGGCTATACAGAGAAACCCTGTCTCGAAAAACAAAAAAAAAACAACAACAAAAAAAATATTTTCACTTTTAAAACTGAGTATGGAGGGCTGAAGTGATGGCTCCATAGTTAAGAGCACTGGTTGCTCTTCCAGAGGACTTGGGTTCAATTCCCAGCACCCAGCACCCACATGGCAACTCACAGCTGTCTGTAACTCCTATTCGAGTTTCAGAGGATCTAGCAATCTCCCACAGACATACATGTATGCAAAATATTGGTGCACATAAAAATGTCTGTTCGTTTGCTTGTTTGTTTGAGTATGCAGCGGTTGAGGGAATGGGCAACCATTGTCTGGCCAACTTGAGACCCATCCCATGGGAGAGCGCTAACCCTTGACACTATTAATGATACTTTGCTATGCTTGCAGACAAAAGCTTAGCATAACTGTCTCCTAAGAGGTTTCATCCAGCAGCTGACAGAAACATGCAGAGACCCACAGCCAACCAAGAGGTGGAGCTCAGAGCTCAGAGTCTAGTGGCAGAACCACCAAATGAAGAGCATGCATGGGCTGGCCCTAGGCCCCCTACGCATTTGTAGATATATAGCTCTGGCTTCATATGGGTCCCCTAACAAATGGAGTGGGAACTGTCTGACTCTGCTGCCTGCCTTTGGACCCCTTTCTCCTAGCTGCCTTGTCTGGCCTCAGTGGTAAAGGATGTGTTTAGTCCTACTGCAACTTGATATGCTGGGGGGTAGTACCCATGGGGGATGGTATCCATGGGGGACTCCCCTTCTCTGAAAAAGGGAGATCTGGGGTAGAGGGGGGTCTGGGGGTGGAACTGGGAGAAGGAGGAGGGCTGGGATGTAAAATGGATGGATGGATGGATGGATAAAAGAGTATGGAATCATACAACCTTAAGAGCTAACAAGCCTTAGAGCCATCTAATATACAATTTCCCACCTACATGAATCATATCAGTAATATCCCTAAGCAGTGTGCAGTCTGAAATGGTGGGGAAAGGAGTGAGGATGTTTAGTCTGCATGTTCAGTAACTCTGACTAGAGCTGCTTTGATTACTTTGGCTTTTTAAGACAGAGTCTTATGTATCCAAAGCTGGCTTTGAAATCCTGATCCTCTTGGCTCCCCTTCCAAGTGCTGCTATCCAGGAGTGCAAGACCATGCTCCACTGACCACAATTTAAAACAACTGTTCCTAGTTCATTAGTCTTATAGGTAGTGTGGTTTGATAGCAACAGATCAAAAGCAGGCTGCAAACTAGGCGTGGTGGCATGCATCTTTCAGTGCAGCACTGGGGAGGCAGAGGCAGAGGCAGACAGATCTCTGAGTTCCAGGCCATCTTGGTCTACAGAGTAAGCCTGGAGGCCTGCCTAGGATACAAAGACTGTCTCAAAAACAACAAAGTAATCTGCAGCAATGGTTTACTTTATATTAATCACTGTCTCTTATTTGCAACTTTAAGAAAGTTAAAACTTTACTACCTATTGGTAATACTAAAATACTTTTTATAAAGAAGCAGGGCATGGTGGTACATGCCTTTGATTCCAGCACTTGGAAGACAGAGGCAGGGGGAATCTCTGAAGTGAGTTCCAGGTCAGCCAGGACTACACAGAAAAACCCTGTCTCAAAAAAAAAAAAAAAAAAAAAAAGCTGGGCGTGTGGTGGCGCCTTTAATCCCAGCATTTGGGAGGCAGAGGCAGGCGGATTTCTGAGTTCGAGGCTAGCCTGGTCTACAGAGTGAGTTCCAGGAGAGCCAGGACTATACAGAGAAACCCTGTCTCCAAAAACCAAAAAAAAATTAAAGGTATGAACTACTAAAAATTACCCATGTTACTTTTAGACCCAAACTTGGATGTTTCTCAGCTTCTTGGGAATCTTTTTTTTTTTTTTTTTTTAAATAAAGGTGTAGCTTGGTACACACACAAAGCCTCTTGCGTCATTCACCTCAGCAGACAGGACAGTGAGGCCTTACTCAATGATGAACTCACTGCATGCTCAATGAGAAGGCAGCAGGGAAAGTCACATCTCTGTTGTAAGGAACCTCTGTCATAGAGTCATTCTCACAGACAATTACAAACAGAAAATGTCAGGAAGGCAAACAACAGGGTGCCCTGAGAAACCTTTGGGAGGGAACTGGGGGAATCGATCTAACCTGTCAATTCACATGGTTTGCAGAGAAAGTGATGGCTAAACTGAGATCTGAAGGAGACCAATAACCTTTATGTAAAACTATCTCCATAAATTAAAAGAGCAGGTCCAATAGAAATAGCTAGCTTTGACATTGTTTTCCTAAAACAACCTTTTTGTTTTGTTTTTGTTTTTCCAGACAAGGTTTCTCTGTATAGCCCTGGCTGTCCTGGAACTCACTCTGTAGACCAGGCTGGCCTCCAACTCAGAAATCCGCCTGCCTCTGCCTCCCAAGTGCTGGGATTAAAGGCGTGTGCCACAACTGCCCAGCTAACCTTTTTTTTTTTTTAAATGATAATAAAGTATGTCATAAAATGTTTTAAAGCTAGAAATTCTAAGTTTTGGAATGTCTTTCTAATCTCTCACAGCATCCTGCTCCATAGTACTAGTATTATGGTAGTCACTCAAATCTTTGTTGAAATGATTAGTGCAATACTGATGTTCATACTGTCTTTGGTTAAGCAAAACAGATTCACAAACTACTTAAGAAATCTCCCTCATATGGCTGACATAGATTCAATGAAGGCTAGGCATGGTGATTCACACTTTAAACCCAACACTTACAGGTGAGGAGGCAGAGGCAAGAGGGTCTCTCTGTGTGTTTCGGGCCAGCCAGAGCTATGTAGTGAGACCCTATGTCAAAAAGAGAGGAAAAAAAAAGATCAATGAGATAATGTGAAATCCAACACTGGAGTAAGTTCTGAAGTGCCTAGCGTGCGTAAACTGGTGTCCTTAGATTGAAAAGCCTGATTAGTCTAAAACAAAATTTTTATGCTCAGATGTGCTTCGTTTTTCCTTATAATGAAGAATACTAATAAATGTTTGCCTCTTTTCTCTAGCCTTGGTTTCCTGAGGGAGATGAAATTACATATCCTCTCAGTCCCCTCAAATGCTAGACCCTGACCACTATGCATTTGAAAAGTCAATATTATATTCCTCAATATTAGACTACCTCCCCAACACTCCAATCCCTCAGGACCCCATGTGGAAAGAGTATATATACACATAGTTCATGAATGCCTGCAATCCCAGAACTTATAGAGGCAAAACACAAACTCAAGGTCAGCCTGGACTGTATGGTAAAACTTTGTCTCAAAAATTAATTTGGGGGGGGATTGCAAAGGCAACAGATAGCTAGCTGAGTGGTAGTGTTTCCTCAGTACGCTCTAAGGCCCTAGGTTCAATTCTTAGCAGTGTCAAACAAAAACAAACAAACAATACTACTCACTTCACTCAAGTGTCTAATCAGGATTTGAATATCTTCCACATTAGGGCTTCTAGGTGGTCCCAGTAACTGTAAACCTTCCTATGCCTTGGGCTGAGGAGATGTCTTGGGCTTGCTTAACGTGCATGAGGAGGCCCTTGGGTTTTATCCCCTGCACATGCATGCACGCACACATGCATACCATATTCCTTGAAGAAAAAAGTAGAACACAAAAATATATCAAAATAGCCAACTGTGAAAAGTGTAAAAGTCCTACTCACTACTTACCCCAAAAGTAAATTCTGGTCTCCTAGAATAATGACTAAGGATGCCTATTTTGTTTGTTTGCTTTGTTGAGACAGGCTCTCACTATATGGTTATATGGTCTAATTCTCAACCCTCCCAAGTCAGCATTCAGGGCAAGTTATTAGCTCTACTTTAAAATCAGAAATCAGAACTACAAAAAGTTACTATTATTAGGCCATCCTGGTGACTCACACCTATAATCCTAAAAATTGAAAGGGTCAGGCCAAGAGAATCAGGAGTTTAAAATCATCCTTTGCTTTGGCAATTTTAAGGCCAACCTGGTCTATATGAGACCTTATCAAATAAACAAAAAAAAAAAAAAAAAAAAAAAAAGTCACATATTCAGAATTACAACAAATACAAACTCACTTATAGAAAGAAAAACTTTAATTCACCAGCTACAAGAGTTTAAATATCTGCCACAATACAAATGTATCCTACAAGATACATAAAATTTTACTTTTACTTACACACACACACACACACCCCTCTCAGAGTTCAAAGCACTCAAATCACCAGGGAAAAGCAATGTTCGTGCATTTCTGACTTGGTTTTGTTTTGTTTTGTTTTGTTTTGTTTGAGGTGTGGGGGAGGGGGCTTTTTGGTTTTGTGTTATGTTTTGGAGATAGGCTTTCTCCTGGCTATCCTGAAACTCACTCTGTAGACCAGGCTGGCCTCGAGGTCAGAGATCCACCTGCTCCTGAGCCCACATGTGGGAATTAAGTGTGCCGCCACCACCACCTGGCAGTATTTCATACTTGTTTCAAAGAATGTTTGGTGTAGTTTTTTAAAGCTCTTAGAACACCATTATAAAGATACTTCTAAGCAAATAGTCTTTTTTTCCCTATGCAAACCAGAGGTACTAGATCCAGATGAAGTATGTCATGGGAATGATCCAATAGCTGGATGTGCAGCACAGGGAGGGAGCACTTGCCTGACATACCAAAGGCCCTGGTGTTCTGTCCACACCCAAGGGTGTGGGGGTCGGTGGGGAAGGAAGGGGGGAAGCGAAGCCTGAACCAGTAATTTCTAGGAGTTAACTTTTTAAACTTCTTTATTGTTTATTTATACACATATGTGTGAATGCCACAGATGTGCAGGTACCCAAAGAGGTTTCAAGAGGGCTTGAAGGTGCTGGTGCTATAAGCACAGGTGTTTGTGAGAGAGTTGAGATCTAGGCTCAGAAGAACACCAGATACTCTTTAATTACTGAGCCATCTTCCAGGCCCCACAAATTTAACTTTTAAGCATACTGTATTTTTACATCATCATTATTTTTGTTTGGTTTTTCAGATTTCGAGGGTTGTTTTTTGAGATAGGTTCTTACTATGTAGTCCTAGCTGGCCTGAAACTCTATGTAGGGCAGGCTGGTCTTGAACTCACAGAGATCCACCTGTCAAGGTGCATGTTATCATACGCACCTGGTTTGGTTTTTTGTTTTGGGTTTTTTTTTCCTTAAGAGAGGACCCCACCATATAGCCCACGCTTGCCTTAAAAGTGCTAACCATAGCACAGGCTGGCCCTGAACTTACCAACCCTAGCCCTGGCTGCCCACAGGGATCACAATGGGGCTAGGGTTACAGGTATGCACAGCCATGGCAGGGTCTGATTACAATTTTTCTAAGATTTCTTTTATTTTTCTAAACTTATTTGTGAGAGCTGTAAGTGGGTATCCAGAACCCAGAAGAGGACACCCAATTCCCTGGAGCTGGGGTTACAGGTAGTTGTGAGCAGCTTAACACGGATTTTAGGAACTGAACTGGAGTGGAGTCCTCTGCAAGAACAGTGCAGGTTCTTCACCACTGAGCCTTTGCTCCAGCCCCCAAATGTAGGTGTGGACAATATAAGCTTAAATTTATTTCCAAAGAAAAATCTGGTATTTCAGTCAGAGCAGGAATGTTGAGGTGGCAGTTACTCTTAATGCTTGCTTTAACTATAATTTACATCTCCTGAGTGTGTCAGGACTCTAATGGCCATCACAGCTATTACCAATTATAACATGGACACTGCAGCCCTCCCTTTTTAAAGAAGCGCAAAGGAAAGTTTCCCACGTATCCAAGGTCACCAGTGAGTCAGTAACAGGGTTGGGAACTGCACTAAAAACTTCAGTTCCTACTCTTCAAACCACTGGATACTTTCCCAACCCCAAGAGAGAGGCCAGTCAACCAGCTATTCTCAGTCGCTTCGGGAGTACCCTGACAAGAATAGAGACAAGTCAGAAGATGCACCTTGACCAAAGAAACAAGCTACGTCTGCATACCATCACTCCTTTCCTTGTCCTCCGAACCATACAGTGCAGCTTAAACAGCAGCTGACTTTAGATAGATCCATCCCTGGGAACATGTCCTCTTCAATATGGACAACGTACTTTCTCCCACTATCTGAACATTTATAAGTGAATCCCTCACCTTGTCACATTCCCTCGGAGGTGCTATGGAGTGCATACATTTCCTCACTCTCTCAATGGTCAAAAGTTAAAATAAGCAATTCTCGCCAGTGACCATAAATAAATAAATAAATAAATAAATAAATAAATAAATAAATAAAACGCCAATAAATTGCTGCTTTTAACGAGACATTTTAAAACTCGATGGCATGCGTCACGGAATTACTGTTAAGTTCTTGGCTGGTTACTTTAAAAGTAGCATTTAAGGTCTATCCCTCCCTGTTTGGGACATAGCCTGACTCGTTAGACAAGATAAATCCAGGCAGGCTCACACACACCACCTCTGAAGCAACTTAGCCTATTGAAAACATTATTCCAACCTCCCTCGTCTGAGTACTCAGCCCTCTTACACTGCAGGGGACAGAATGACCCTCTTCAAAAACCTTTCGGGAGACCGTTCCCTCCGCGGAGACAATGACAGGCGACCTCCCGGGAAGGTTTTCGCAAACAGTGCTGACACCAGGAGAAGTGTCAGTGCGGCAGCAGGTGGAGTAGCCCTGCGTGCCGAGCAGGTCCTTTCTGACCTAGTCTCCAAGTCCTCCGCCTCCCTGTCCCGGTTCCGCCTTACGGACCTTTCCAAGCCGCCTCGCGTTCCGGTTCTCTCACCCAGGGCAGGACTCTCGAGCCTCCCGGGAAGCGAGGCCACCTAAGACGGCCGCCGCACCTCTTCCGGGGACTCGCAGGCCCGCTCCCGGGCGGGATCGGAACCTGACGGACCCCGCCGGGAGGAGGCGACCGGCTCCTCCCGGGGCGTCTCGGCGACCCGGTTCCAGAGCCCCCTCCCCTTGGTGGCAGCGCTGCAGCCGGCGCCTCACTCCCGAAGCCCCTCTCCTCCGGAGTACTCAGCGGAGTTACCGGCCCACTCAAAAGTCCAAGTGCCGGCCGCCCCCGCCGGTCACCCCGGCCTCGCTGTCACCGCCCAGCTCCCGGCCTCGGCCCGCGCCGCCGGCGTGCCCCCGGTGACGCCCGGGTCGGTACCTTGCGGACCCCCTTGTAGATATAGAAGTAGAGCTCCCGGCCCACATTGAAGCAGAGGCGGTCGCCGTTGCCAGACTGGTCGTTGAGGTTTACGAAGGAGACGCGGACAGGGTTGGATCCCTGCGAGTTGAAGGGCACCCGGTTGGGCCGGCTGTACTCCGAGTGCGGCAGCAGCTTGTACAGACCTTCCCGGGTGGTGAATTGGGTCTTAATCTCGTTCATCTCCTTCCCTCCTCCCTCCGTCGCCATCTTGGAAAGCAGCGTTCATCCTGCCCTAAGTGCCCGGATCACGCCCACCGCGCAGGCGCCGTCCTCCGCCGCTCGCTCGCTCCACTCCCCACCCCCTTTTCCGCGGCCCCGCCCATCGGCGAGCCCGCCCCCACGGAGGCGGGCCGAAGCGAAGGGGGCGGGCTAGTTTACGGTCCAACTGCGCACGCGCGCTCACCTGGCGCGCTCCACCCGGAGGGGCGTGCGCAAACTCCTCCCCTGGGTGCCGCCCTCCCGGTGCGGGTGGAAGCGAGCGCGCCGAGCGTTGGTGCGCGGTACATGTCTACACAGAAGTGAATCTCGCTCTGCAGCTTCGCTCAGGGACCCGGTCCTTCTAAGGGACGCCGCCGCCTTGACCTTGGCCGGCTGGTGGTCCGGGCGGAGCCTGAGGCGAGCAGTGAAGTCCGGTGTTTGGACGTGTACGTCCCAGCTGTCCGCGATCCTCCCTCGGAAGCTGGGGAGGACTCCGACGGTCCGCTTGGGTGCCCGGTGCCGAGCCCCTCTACGTCTCCCAGAAGATATTGATGAATTGGGCTTTATTACACCTCAGGGTTTGGTTTGGTTTGGTTTGGTTTTGAGGGCGGGGTGAGAAGAACCGCATGAATGTACAGGACTTGTGTTTTCAAGTCTTACCTGAAACCTTACTGGTGAGCATTGGCTTGTTCTTGAAAAAGTAGGTTCTGTTGGAACTTATGTCTCCTGTGCCTCTTAATAAAGGTAAAGTTAATTGATTTTTTTTAAAGCCTCAAACGGAACCTGAAGTTGTTTGTCAGGAGAACCATCGAGTTGTGCTGAATATCCTGTACAAAGAAAGTAAGGGCAAGCACACACGTTTAAAGTAGGACCTAACAGTCACCAGTGATGCATCGATTTCTGGGTATGTGCACTGGAATACAAAGGCGTCTAAAGTAATAAACGTTATAATAGAATTCTAAAACGGAGAAAATTTTACACGAAGAACGAACTATCCCTGAGAAGTCATGTCTGTAGAGCGAGCCCAGTACACTGGTGGGCACCTGTGCTTCCGGACAGAAGGACTGCCTGAGCCCGGAGGTGGGAGGTTGCCACCCGAGCCCACAGACCAAGACCCCAACCTCACAAAAATTAATTGTACACAAGAGCGGAGTGTTCAAAAGAAGTGTAAATCATAACCATTTTATGTAGTGGGAAGTATGTAGTGGAAAGCAAGTACAGACAGAGTAGAAACTGTGCCAATGATGTAATAAGGCATTTGACTGACATCCTGTACCACTAGCAAAAAAGCACTACAGTAAGTCCTTTGTTGTTGCTTTTTGGGGTTTTGTTTCTTCGTTTGTTTGAGACTGTATTTCTGTATTTCATTAAATAACCCTGGCTGTCCTGGATCTTAATAGAAGACTAGGCTCCGACTCAGAAATCCACCTGCCTTTAACTCCCAAGTGCTGGGGTTAATGGCATGAATCACACACCCACCTTAAAAATCCTTTTTTTTTGGGGGGGGGGTGAGTTCTGGATCAAAGGCATGTTCCACCATCACCTGACTTTAAAAGTCTTCTTAACACATCCCTAGAATGTACTTTAAATTTCATTTTGTTGGTTTTTTTTTGTCTTTTCCAATAAATGCAAATTTGTCTTTTCCATAAAATGCAAATATGGATCAGAACTCAAAAATACTAGGGTGTGTTCAGTGGATAATCCCAATCTCCCATAGCTATGCTATTTTGTACCAAAAACATGTTAATAATGGTCATCTTGAAGGATAGATAACAGCCTGAATTATCTAAAAAGAATTCAGTTTGGATTTCTAGTTAATAGGGGAAAATATACTTTGGGAGGGGACACCTCAGCAAGCAAAAACTGAAAAAAAATTATATTGACCTTCAACCATAATATTCAATTCCCATGAAACCAATATACTACTGGGTATGATGATATTTGCTTTAATTTCAGCATTTAGGAGGGCGAGACAGACAGACATTAAGGCCATCCTGACCTGCACAGAGTTCCAGCCCACACAGGGCCACATAGTGAAACTCTGTCTTTTAAAAAAAATAAAAGACCACTATGCCTTAAGATTTACATTGGGGGGCTGGAGCGATGGCTCAGCGGTTAAGAGCACTGACTGCTCTTCCAGAGGTCCTGTATTCATATACATAAAATAAATAAATATATTTTAAAATATTTATGTTAGCCAGGCATGGTGGTGCATGCCTTTAATCCCAGCACTTGGGAGGCAGAGGCAGGTGGATTTCTGAGTTCAAGGCCAGCCTGGTCTACAAAGTGAGTTCCAGGACAGCCAGGGCTACACAGAGAAGCCCTGTCTTGAAAAACTAAAAATATATATAATATATATATATTATGTTAGGGTTTGTTTGATCCTGTACAAATTGAACATTTTGCTTTGCCAGACATGGTAGCATACTCCTGGAATGCTGTCATTCCTACAGACTGAGAAAGGAGGATGGAGAACTCAAAGCCAGCCAAGCATCGCACCTGTGATAGCACTGCTCGTGAAATGGGAGCAGAAGGATGGAGTCAGGAGTTCAAAAACATCCTCAGTCATGTTGTGTGATGGTTGTACATGCTTGGCCCAAGGAGTGGCACTATTTGAAGGGGTGACCTTGTTGGAGTAGGTGTGTCACTGTGGGTGTGAGCTTTAAGACCCTCATCCTAGATGCCTGGAAGCCAGTCTTCTGCTAGCAGCCTTCAGATGAAGATGTAGAACTCTCAGCTCCTGCACCATGCCTGCCTGGATGCTGCCATGCTCCTCCCTTGATGGTAATGGACTGAACCTCTGAACCTGTAAGCCAGCCCCAATTAAATGTTGTCCTTATAAGAGTTGCCTTCATCATGCAATCTGTTCACAGCAGTAAAACCCTAAGATATATAGTCACTTGAGAAACCAGCCTGGGTGTACTGGCTGGTTTTGTGTTTCAGCTTGACACAGGCTTGAGTTATCATAGAGAAAGGAGCTTCAGTTGAGGAAATGCCTCCATGAGATCCAGCTGTGGGGCATTTTCCCAATTAGTGATCAAGGGGGGAGGGCCCATTGTAGGTGGTACCTTCCCTGGGCTGGTAGTCTTGGGTTCTATAAGAAAGCAAGCTGAGCAAGCCAGGGGAAGCAAGCCAATAAGGAACATCCCTCCATGGCCTCTGCATCAGCTCCTGATTCCTGACCTGCTTGAGTTCCAGTCCTGACTTCCTTTAGTGATGAACAGCAGTGTGGAAGTGTAAGCTGAATAAACCCTTTCTCCCCAGCTTGCTTCTTGGTCGTGATGTTTGTGCAGGAATAGAAGCCCTGACTAGGACACTGGGCTACTTTAGACCTCTCAAAATAATAAAGAATTCAATGCCAACCTGTGCTACATAGCAAGACACTATCTTATAAAACAACAAGCAGTGCTGGGAAGATGGCTCTGGGAAAATGGCCACATGGCATCCAGCAACTTTGTCTGACTCTCGTTCCAGGGAATCTTATGTCCTCTTCTGACCTCCACAGGCACGGCACCCATAAAATACACACAAACACATGCTGGCAAAATACCCATACACATAAAAAATGAAAATCACCTGGGCATAGCGGCTCACACCTTTAATTCCAGCACTCAGGAGGCAGAAGCGCATGGAACTCTGAGTTCAAGACCAGCCTGGTCAATAGAACCAAGACAGCCAGGGCTCCCCACAAAGGGTGATTCATTTTCAGAAAATAATAAGATTTTGTAGAAAAAAATTAAAATTGCCTTTAGTCCAATAGAACTGTGGTTACCAGAGGGTAAGAGGGCAGGAACTGACAGATGCCAGTCAAAAGAGTCAAAGTCCAGTGAATGTGAATGAGTCCCAGAACTCTTGGGCAGCCTAGTTTTGTGTCCATAGCTATAACAAGGCAGCACAGGCTGGAAGTTGGTGAGAAAGATTGTAAGTGGTTCACCACAGAAAGTCAATATTTAATCTTGCGTGATTGCCCACATCTGTAACCTCAACAATGGCGGTGAAGGTGGGAAGAACAGGAGTTCAGGAGTAAAGAAGAAATGCCTGCCTTTTCTCTCCTTGGCCGTCCAAAGGCGAGATGAGGAACAGGAGCTCTTACTGGGGTCACCCACTGAAGTTCGGCATGGTCCTCCCTCATACCCATGGCCTGATCCGTAAGTATGAACTGAATGTGTACCACCAGTGAAGGATGTAGGTTTCACTGCGTTGGGCTAAGTGGCCCTGAATAGATTACTCAAGGCTGTCTACCTAGTGAGACTGCTTGTGCTAATCTTTGTACAGAAAGAATAACAGTTAAGACTTTTCAAAAAGAAAAAGTGATATTTGAGAAAACGGGTGTTGATTAAGCCAGTTCCACAGTATGTGTATAGTAAACAATGTCTGACCATGATAAATATAAATAATTTGCATATATCAATTAAAAATGGCATTGAGCAGCTGGAAAGAGGCATCGGTAGTTATGAGTACTTGCTCCTCATCCAGAAGACCCAGGTTCAGTTCCCAGTGCATACAGTAACTCCACAGCCAACTTATAACTCCAGTTCCATGGGATCCAGTGTCCTCTTTGGCCTCTGTGGGCACTGCACTGGTGTGTTGACAGCCATACACACAGTCAAAACGCCATTACACATAAAAAATAATAAAATATTTTGAAAATGTACTAATATTTAAGCTTTTCCATATGTTCGGTATTTTTGAGATAGAGTCTCACATAGTATTACTAGCTCTGAGAACTATTAAGTCGGCCTAGCCAGCCCTGAGTGTCTGGTAATCCTCCTGTTTCCACTACCATACCTGCTAGGATTACAAGTATGTGCCACCACACCCAGCAAGAACTAGAACTAATTTTTTAAAGATTTATTTTTGCTGTGTGTGTGTGTGTGTGTGTGTGTGTGTGTGTGTGTGGTGCTGTCTTCTGCATGTATGGACCCAGATCCTCTGGAACTGCAGTTATATGCCATTAGTTTCAACCTTCCTAATGCTGTGACTCTTTAATACACTTCCTTATGTTGTGGTGACCCCCAACCATAAAGGTATTTTTATTGCTACTATGTAACTGTAATTTTGCTATTTATGAATCAATGTAATTATCTAATATGCAGTTGGTTTAAGTTAATCCCTGTGAAAGGGTCATTGACCCAAAAGGGTCATGACCCACAGGCTGAAAACCACTGTTAAAGATGTTTGTGAGCCACCATGTAGGGGCTGGGAATTGAACCCAGGTCCTTTGGAAGAGCAGCCAGTTCTCTTGGAGCCATCTCTCCAAGCCCAGCTAGAACTATTAACTTTTTGGCTTATGTTTTAGAAATCTATGTAAGATCTTGAAAGTCTACTATTTAGGCCTCACTATGTAGACCTCTCCGGCCTTAAACTCCCAGCAGCCTTCATGCCTCAACATGGAAAAAGCTAGCATTGCAGACTTGTGCCACCACTCCTGACATAAAGTTACTTTTTAAGATTTATTTTTTTATGTATATATTTGTGTGCCTGTGTGAGAGAGTGTATATGACTTGTGTGCAGATGCCCACAGAGACCAGGAGAGGGTGTTAGGTGGATGAAGTATATAAACAGTTAAAAAAAAAAAAAAACAACACCAAAGGGTAAAAATATGTGTTAAAGATTTATGTCTAGGGCTGGTGAGATGGCTCAGTGGGTAAGAGCACCCGACTGCTCTTCCGAAGGTCCGGAGTTCAAATCCCAGCAACCACATGGTGGCTCATAACCATCCGTAACAAGATCTGACACCCTCTTCTGGAGTGTCTGAAGACAGCTACAGTGTACTTACATATAATAAATAAATAAATCTTTAAAAAAAAAAAAAAAATTTATGTCTAGCCAGGTGTGGTGGCGCATGCCTTTAATCCTAGCACTCGGGAGGCAGAGGCAGGCAGATTTCTGAGTTCGAGGCCAGCCTGGTCTACAAAGTGAGTTCCAGGACAGCCAGGGCTACACAGAGAAACCCTGTCTCGAAAAAACCAGACACCTGAGTGTTGAGATTAACGGTATGAGTCATCATACTCAGCTTTTTTTTTCTTAAGGGGTGGGGGGGGGGTTCGAGACAGGGTTTCTCTGCACAGCCCTGGCTGTCCTGGAACTCACTCCCTCTGAGCATTGAACTCAGAGATCTACCTGCCTCTGCCTCCCAAGTGCTGGGATTGTGTGCCACCACTGCCCAGCTCATACCCAGATTTTTATTCTATATGAAAGTTTTGTTTTTATTTTGGTTGTAGCTTGCTTGTAGTCTTAGCACTCAGCAGGAGGAAGCATGTGCTTGTGCAGGGTGTGTGTGTGTGTGTCCATAATGAGGGGGCATGAGTAAGTACAATGGGGCCACACAGGGAGGTCAGAGGACAACACTGAAAAATCAGCTCTCTCTTTCCACCTGTATGTGAGTCCCAAGAATTGAGCTCAGTTTGTCAAACTTGTGCAGCAAGAACCTTAACCACTGAGCCATCTCACCAGTTCTCACTTTTGCGGTTTACTGTGGTACCAGGGGTTAAACCCAGGGCCTTGCACCTACTAGACAAGCACCTCCATGGGCTGTATCTCCAGCCTTCCTCTTCCTTTATTTTGAGACAGTCTCTGTTTCCCAATCCTGCTTAAGCCTCCCAAATAACTGGGATTAGTGCTTTATGCCGCCAGGCCCTTTTCAAAAGCAGCACAGTTAATCTTAGCACATATGTGATGCAGGCACTATGCTAAGCACATATGTGATGCAGGCACTATGCTGAGCACGTATACATACTTCCCTTTTAAAAATGTCTATGAGCGTTTTGTATGTATGAATGTGCACTACAAACCTGCAGTTTCCAAGGAGGGCAGAAGAGGGCATTAGAACCTCTGGAGTTACAGATACTTGTGGTTGCTGGGAACCTCTGCAAGAGAGGCCAGTACTCTTAGACACTGAGCCATATTCTGCTCCCCTGTGCGTTCGTAGTCATAAAAGACGCCGTAACGTAGGTAGGTAACATTTCCTTCTTCTACAAATAAGAAGACAATCATACACTGATATGTCTTGTTCATGTTACCACCGTAGAGTTAGATACTAGTAAAAGAAAAATGAGTTTAGGCCTTAAAAGAGAAACATCAGCCAGGGTAGTCGCTTACCTTTTAATCACAGCACTGGAGAGGCAGACACAGGAAAATCTCTATTGAGTTAGAGGCCAACCTGGTTTACAAGAGAGTTCCAGGCCATCCACGGCTACATAATGAGACTCTCTCAAAAACAAAACAAAAGAGAAACCTCCTAAGTCAGACATGGTAGCTGTGTTAGTATTCCAATGCCTTTGGAGGAACAGAACCAATAATGACAGAGATAGATAGATAGATAGATAGATGAAATTATAAAAGGGCATTTATTGGGCTATCTTACTCAATTGGAGGCTAGGTCTTACAAACATAGCCATCTGCACACCTTGTAGCTGCAGCACAGTACAAGAAGCTGGGAGCCGGGTTGAAAGATGGCTCGGCGGTTAAGAGCACTGACTGCTCTTCTGAAGGTCCTGAGTTCAAATCCCAGCAACCACATGGTGGCTCACAACCACTCATAATGAGATCTGATGCCTCTTCTGAAGTGTCTGAAGACAGTGTACTTACATTTAATAAATAAGTAAATCTTTAATAAATAAATAAATAAATAAAATAAGAAGCTGGGAGCCTCAGAATGAGAGAGAACAGTGACTCGGCCCCAGGTTCACGACCTGGGGTTTCCCTGGGATCCCCTGATGTGAGTCCACGCAGCTGTTGAAGCTATGGGCTGTCGAAGCTATGGGACAGCACTGCCCACATCCGGCGAGTCTTTCCCCTCAGTAACTGCCCCACATTTCAGTCCAGTCTGGGCGTGACCTCACAGACACACCTGGAGTGCACTTTTCTTGTTCCCTAGGCATCTCAACCCAGTCAAAGTTACAATCAAACGTCACCGTCACAGGCTATCACAAGCTCACTGTGAACGTGGCTCCCAGCGTTTCTCCCTCCGTCTGTCTTACTTAATCTCCAAGTACAGATGATGATAAGAGCATCCATGGCGGGGCAGTGGGAGAAGCCATGCCATCGTCCTACAGCACAGACAGAAGCAGAGTCCTGGTGGGATGACGCACACCCACCCTTACACGGCTCAGCCTCGGTGTCCTGACTTGTTACCCTTCACAGTAGGGACAAGGCAGCTGGTCCTCCTCATTCATCATTGGCTCTGTCATGGCTGTCCAGGCACTGAGTGTTGAGGAGTCTGTTTCTTTAACCCTGGATAAAAGAATGGTGACAGGTTGGGCGTGGTGGTGCACGCCTTTAATCCCAGCACTTGGGAGGCAGAGGCAGGCGTATTTCTGAGTTCAAGGCCAGCCTGGTCTACAGAGTGAGTTCCAGGACAGCCAGGACTACACAGAGAAACCCTGCCTCGGAAAAAAAAAAAAAAGTTAATTCCAGCTACCATGACCATATTGTTTATGAACCCATTAGGCAGAAACAGAGATGACTGGGTGGTGGGGGAGCGGGAACTGACTGCTTTCCCCAGAACAGGACAACTTATATACTCCATTAAAGGCTGTTTCTGGTAAGTTCATTTTTTTGCAAGTTTACATGAGAACACAAATGAATATGTGAAGTGGAAACTTAAGGGTTCTTTGGAAAGTTGGTTGCCCCAATGTTTAGAAATGTTTAGTCGTAGTGGACACAGGTGAAAGACTAAGGCAGACTTGTGAAGGATCGTTTAGCTGAAGCAAACACAGGTGAAAGGATGTTCTGCTAAAGCAAACGCATGAAAGGACATGTGATGGAGTCTTTGCTAACGACCTGCATGTATTGGTCCGCCTTACGATGCATAGTTAAGCTGCATTTGTCGGGACTCCATAGAGAGAAATGCACCAAAATCTTCTGGTGCTGTGCTGCAGTTTCCTGCCGCTTCCTCAGACTCGGGCTGATTGGCAGAGTGATGTCAGCTGAGACAGACACATGCGCTAAGGCGAGATGTTTGGAGTGACTGAAGTGAGCTACGCTTGTGGGTCTGGCGTCTTCGGTGTCTTTGCTGATCTTTGCTTCCCTGAGAGAGGCACAGCTGAGAATTTCTGAATTTCTTCCCGGTCCCTCCTGCTGACTCCTGCTGAGGCTGAGGCCTGGCTGTCTCTGCTAGGTCTTACCTAGGTCTTACCACTACTGTTGCTTACCCGACTCTACTGAACTGGACTGCTGGTGGATCTGTGAAGGGTTGATGAGTGAGTTGAGCTGTGGCTGCTAACCTGTGAACCGAACTGCCGATTCCAGACAACACAGGAGTTACTCCAAAGAACCTTTCTAAAGAGGTCCACTTTCCCCATATCCTTTCTTTCCTACTACCTCTGGTGTTTGTAGGATAAAAAGGATGTTAAAGCATTTAAGAACCATCGTTAAAATAGGTTTTGAAAAAATTAAAGTTACAAGTATCTTCATGTCCTTTTCCTGCTTTGAGAGGCCGATCCCTGTGCTCTATCACCATTTTCCCCTAAGTCCCTGACCATCCATCCAAGCCATGGGCTACATGTGATGAATCTGTATAGTTACATATCTGGCCATTTTTCCTTCTAAGTGAGACATACAACCAGATGCACTGCCCAAAGTTCTGCCCGCTGTGAGGATTTTCCTCACCACTGTCCTTTAGGGATGTTCTAGAGATGGACTATAACGCTGGGAATATTTACTTGCCAGGGGTGCCCAAAAAACACGCAAACCAACTACAGATGAGACACTGGCCTTCTCCCTCTGTCAGCTGACCAGGGCACACTCCTTATGGCATTGATGCAGGAGTGAGAACTGTGAGCATTTAAGCCACTTTAAGAAACTTACTGGAGCCGGGCATGGTGGAAAACCAAAAAAAAAAAAAAAAAAGAAAAGAAACTTACTGGAGCCTCAAGCCTTTCCTGGGCCCAGTCTGTTCGAGCACGCGCACACATACACACACACACACACACACACTTTTGATGATGGCTTGCTGCTGCACATGTCTAACATGGTTTTAGGGATCAGATAACAGCCGGCTCATGATGGGCAGCTTTGGTCACATGGTAACTTAATGGCCCATGACTAAACATTCAGTTTGTGCTAAAGGCCCAAAAACTGGCCAAGAACTCCCTTCTAAAGGGAGAGTAGTTATCTTCAGGAAACGTCAGAACTTTACACAAAATTGCAAGAGGGGACCAGTGAGAAGAGTAGCAGCAGGCAGAGGTGCAGGGGGCAGGCCTGATGTCCTGAGGTTGATCCCCAAATCCCACAAGCTGACAGGAAAATCTACTCTCAAGAGTCATTCTTTGCCCTCCACACACACACACACACACACACACACACACACACTTTAGAGCACAAGAGTACCTGGACTCACGCACAGTAAAATAAATAATGAGGAAATTTCAAAACTAGCAGCCTTCCTAAAAGTTACCTAGTATGTGGGCAAAGTGTCATACCCAAGTGAGGAATCTGCCACCTCTGAAATTCAAATAGACTAACTATTCTTGCTTGCTTAAAGTAAGGGCCAGATGCAACAACTTATCAGCAGACACTATGCCACTGGACTCCTAGGAATTTCACTAAGAGGACCCTTGAAACATAGTTGAATTTATTTCCCATCCTCCTACACACAAGTACATTACCAAAAAGTCTGGAGTGGTTGCTGGCTGACTCACATGGTCCAATTAGCGTGACATCATCGGTGTAATGGACCAGCATGATAATTTGTGGGAGAGAAAGGTGACCAAGATTCCTTAAAACCTCCTTAACAGCCAGGCGTGGTGGCGCACGCCTTTAATCCCAGCACTCGGGAGGCAGAGGCAGGCGGATTTCTGAGTTCGAGGCCAGCCTGATCTACAGAGTGAGTTCCAGGACAGCCAGGGCTACACAGAGAANCCCCGCCTCAAAAACAAAAACAAAAACAAAAAACAAAACAACAACAACAAAAACCTTGTTAACACACAGAGATAGATGTCCCTGTGCCTCAATAAAGGTGTACTGTTGGCACTGGCCCGCTGAAAAGCAGATCACCTCTGGTAAGCCTTATGGGCACGTATGTAAAAAATGTCATTTGCCAGATCAATACCTGCATAGCAGGTTAATCAACTCAGGCAAGGAAACCACATCTGGTGCAGCGGTTGAAATTGGGGTCACCACCTGGTTAAGCTTACAGTATCAGGTAACATTCTCCAAGATCTGCACAGTCCAAATAGGAAAGTTAAGGATTCCGTCTTTACTCCTGAATGGTAGTACCAATCACTCTGACCCCACCAGGACACAGTATGGTCTAGGGCGTCACTGTTTTTCCAAGACAACCCCAATGGCTTCCATTTGACTTTTCTGCCATCAATAGCCCCTCACTCCATAGGTTAGATAATAAATAAAGGGATTTTGCCACATGCTAAGTATAGCTATTCCTGTTATGCCTTCTGGGATTGAGGAAATAACCACAGGATGAAGTCACAGCCCCCTGGGCACACTGAGTTTTGATGACCTGACCTCTATAATTTTGAGGGCTACAGTGCTGCTTAGATTCTCCCTCAGTCAGCATCAACTTAGAGCTCACCAAAAGAGCCCCCAAAAGTTTAATTCTTTTTCCTCTGCCAGGAGTCATCAAGGAGAAGTTAAAACTTATAGAAGAGTAGTTCTGATGCTTTGATTTAATAACCCCCCATTGGTTTTTGACCTATCAATGCAGATACCAGTGAGGGGGGCTGGTGAGATGGCTCAGCGGGTAAGAGCACTGGCTGCTCTTCCGTAGGTCCTGAGTTCAAATTCCAGCAACCACATGGTGGCTCACAACCATCCATAATAAGATCTGATGCCCTCTTCTAGAGTGTCAGAAAACAGTTACAAGTGTACTTACATATAATAAATGAATAAACCTTTTAAAAAATAAAATAAAGATGTCAGTGCCCAATGGCTGGGTGGAAAGAAAGCGGCAGGACTTCCAGGTTTCTGCAGGCTAGGATAGAGGAGAGGGCTAGGAGAGAAGTTCGAGATACTTGGGGGAGAGAAATAGAACAGACTCATAGAGATCTTCCAAAATGTAGGCAGGAAAGGAAAGCGGCCCACAGAAGAGCAGTCCAGCTGGGCGTGGTGACACACGCCTTTAATCCCAGCACTCGGGAGGCAGAGGCAAGCAGATTTCTGAGTTCGAGGCCAGCCTGGTCTACAAAGTGAGTTCCAGGACATCCAGAGCTATACAGAGAAACCCTGTCTCAAAAAACCAAAAAAAAAAAAAAAACCAAAAAAAAAAAAAAAAAAAAAAAAAAAAAAAAAAAAAAAAAAAAAAGAAGAAGAAGAAGAAGAAGAAGAAGAAGAAGAAGAAGAAGAAGAAGACGACGACGACGCACTCTTAGAGGCTGAGAGTTAAACCTGCATCATAGCCCAGTCAGGCACATGAAGGCCCGTGCCTAGGTTTTGGTTTGTTTTGAGACAGGCTACCTATCACTGTAGCCCAGCTGGGTCCACCCAACTCATGGCAGTTCAAATGCCTCCACCTCCAAACTGCTAGGAATGCAAGCACGAGCTATCCGAGGCAGCTTTGTGCCATTATTATTTTTTTTTTTTTGATGACTTCTACCCATGACTTCAGGTCAGAAGACCCTCCTTCTGGACATGCTTAGACTACTTCGGTTGTTCCTGCACACCGGGAACTGGGATGGTGAGTGCCTGAGGTTTTTGTCTTTGTTACTTTATTCAGCGATGCCAGAGCAACCAGCTAACAATACTGTGTTTCTTGGTTTTCCAGAAATACTTGAAAGTATCATGTACAGTCACCAAGTTCCCTGCCTCTCCTGAGTGGTGAATTATGAATATAAAACGTGTTTGCTCTCCGAGCTTCTTTAAACAGTTGGAGCCAGGGATTATCAGCCTGCTCTCTGCTATCGGGAAGGGGCCTACCAAGTTCACGTGTAATCAGAGTAGAGCGTCGGCTCCAGAAACCACAGATCCAACTAAGGAGATTCAACCTTACTCTTCTGTTTCTCTAGAGCCACTCCAAGTACCAAGATGCGCAGTAGGGTTTTCTATGGCCAAGGAACTAAACCGGGAAAATACATCATCATAGGCCAGGTGTGGTGGTGTGGGAGGTGGAGGCAGGCAAAACCCTACAAGGTCAACACTAGCCTAGTCTAGACTGATCTAGCCTGGTCTAGCCTGGTCTATATAGGTAGTTCTAGGCCAGGCATAGTGAGACCCTTCCTCAAAATGTGTGTGTGCATGCACATGTGTACACACACAGAATAATTACCAGAGATTTAGGTTGGCTTATACGGTCACCCAAAGAACCTGGTAGCTGCTGTTCAATACAAGAAACTGAAATCCTCAAAACAAGAGGGAACAATGAACCAGGTCCAGGACCATGTGAGGGCTGGATGCTGTGGGAGCCACTGTCATGAGTGCCTTTCCAAGGCAGATGACAAGCAAGCTTGTCTCATAGCAAGCTAGAGACTGGCCTGATGCTCATGATGATAGCAGCTGGGACAGAGACACTTGTTCAAGAAGAGTGGAGCTTGAGTGTTTCCTCACACAGCTTGGCTTTCTCATTTTCTTCCTACTCCTTTTCCTTTTCCAACAGGATTTGATGCAGCTCCGACCAGCCTCTAGCTTGCTATGGAGCCAATGATGCCCTTACCTGAACCCTGAATCCGATTCTCCTGTCACCACCCTCTGTGCAGGGATCACAGCTGTATGCTACCATGCTGGGAAACGTGTGTGTGTGTGTGTGTGTGTGTGTGTGTGTGTGTGTGTGTGTGTGCGTGTGTGTGTGTGATGCTAGGGATCAAACCCAAAGTCTTCTGCATGCTAGGCAAGTGCTCTCCCACTGAGCTACAGCCCAGTCCTCTCTTCTTCCTCTTTATTCCATCTGGACCCCTAGCCTATTGCTAATGCTTCCTGAATTCAAAACATTGCTTACCCAACTCCTCTGGAAATGTTCTGTAGGCATACATTGTTTTTGCAACCTACTTTTAGTAAGGGTTCAACCTCTCCTCTAGCCGACCACCCAGCAGAGGCAGTGGAAGAGAAAAGTTATTAGGATGGGAGGAAGTGGACCTGTTCAGCAACAGTTCTTTGGGGGCGAGCTTGATCTTCTTTTTCAGGAGTTCAGCCCTGTAACAAACACAGTACAACTCAGCAGCTGCAGACCAGTCAGTCCTCTCGGCAAACACCAGGCATGACCCAGCAGCTGTAGTTCAGTCCTGAAGACAACTGCCAATTAGCCTGAGGCAAGGCCGCTGAAGCAGCTAGCTGCTGCAGGAACCTCAGGAACAATTCTTAGGCCAGTTTCTCTCAAATGACAGCGTTATCACAAGTTGAGCTCAACAGCACTACACATAGGCAAACCAATATACACGTGTCCTTAGCAAAGAATAAAGAGGCAGAGCAAACCAGTTCTCGATGTTTGTCTCCCACTGTCTGTGGGGTCATATTTTTACTTCTTTATGGTGGGTCCTTTCATGTGTTTGCTATATCAAAACATCCTTTCACCTGTCTCTGCTTCAGGAAAACATTCTTTTCTGTGTTTGCTTTAGCAAAATATTCTTTTACCTGTGTGCACCAGCAAAACATCATTTAATATGACTGACTTTCCACAGAAACTGGAAGTTTCCACTTCACATTCTGGCAGACGAACCAGGAAGTCTGCTTCACCAATCCTCTAAGCTCCTCTTAGTCCAGTCAAAATGAAAATTAAAAGTAACCATTGCAGTGACACATGGCTGTAATCCCAGCAGTTGGGAGACCGAGGCAGAAGGATTTTGAGTTTATGGTCAACCTGGACCAAATTAGCTGATTCAAATAATTTTTTAATTTATTTTGTGTGTGTGTGTGCACTGTACATTTGTTTGTGTGCACACATATGTGCATATAGAGGCCAGGGGTAGACATTAGGTGTCTTCCTCAATTGTGTCACCCTTTTTTTTTTGTATTATTCTTAATTACATGTGTGTCTACATGGGGGTATGTCCACAAACTATATATATATAGTTTGCCTCTGCCTCCCAAGTGCTGAGATTAAAGTTGTGTACCACTATGCCCAGCCAAAAGATTATTTTATTTTAAATTATGTGTAAGCTAGCCAAGGCACACCATTAATCCCAGCACAGAGGCAGCCAGATCTCTGAGTTCAAGGCCAACTTGATCTACAGATGGAGTTCCAGGACAGTAAGGGCTACGCAGAAAAACCCTGTCTCATAAAACCAAATAAATAAATTAGGCGTGTGTCGGTGTGGGTATGTGTGTGCAAGTTGTAGGTGCCCTCAGAGACCAGAGATGCTGGATTCCCTTGGAGTCACAGGCCAATGATCCTCCCAGAGTGGGTACCGAGAACTGAACTCAGATCCTCTGTAAGAGTAGAAGCACTCTTAACTGCGAGCCATCTCCCCAGCCCCTCCACCTTAGTTTTTAAAAACTTCATCTCTCAGAGAACCTGGAGCTCAGTAATTCATCTAGATTGGCTGGTTGGCCAGCCCCAGGGAGCTTTCTGTCTCTGCTTGCTTAGCAGTGAGATTACAGACACTCAACTCTGCCTGACTTTGCCACGGCCCTGGTAATTGAACTCGGATCCACTTGTTTACACAGCAGAGATTTTATCTTCTGAGCCACCTCCTCATCCCCTCAAACTGTTGTTTGTGGAGAGATGAGGGCAAGCAGGCACAGTCACAGCATTCATGTGGAGGTCAAAGGGCAACTTGGAGCTGTCCGCTCAGATGAGGCTGGGTGTCTCTTGGTTTGTCACCGCGCAGCATAGTCTAGGCAGCCTGGTCCATGAGCTTCTTCTGGCTTCTTTTTCTGCCTGAGCCCCTCTTCTCGCAGTAGGAGTCCTGAGACTGCAGGTGCTACACACACTACCACATCTACCTTTATCTATGAGAATAGGGTGGAGCTCAAATGTCAGGCTTGGGCGCAGGTTCTCTTACACTGAGCCCTCTCTCTCTCTCTCTCTCTCTCTTGGTTTTTTGTCTCTCTTGGTTTTTTGAGACAAGGTTTCTCTGTGTAGCCCTGGCTGTCCTGGAACTCACTTTGTAGACCAGGCTGGCCTTGAACTCAGAAATCTGCCTGCCTCTGCCTCCCGAGTGCTGGGATTAAAAACGTGTGCCACCAACGCCCTGCTTGCTTGCTTGCTTGCTTGCTTTCTCTCTTTTGTTTTGTATAGAATAAAGTTTATTTGGGGGCATGGAAAGAGGAGCTGAAAAGGGAGTAGTAGCAGAGAAAAAGAGGGTACAGTGAAAGACAGACAGAGAGAGAGAGAGAGAGAGAGAGAGAGAGAGAGAAGGAGAAGGAAAGGAGGAAAGGAGAGAGGAAGAAAGGGGTCAGAGAGAGAAGAAGAGTCAGAGAGTTAACTAATTTCTTTTTTCTTTTTCTGATTCTTGTCATTCTTCTAACTGTCCTCCTCCTCCTCCTCCTCCCCTCCTCCTCCTCCCCCTCCTCCTCCTCCTCCTCCTCCTCCTCCTCTTCTGCCTCCTTGTCCTCTGCCTCCTTCTTCTTCTCACAAAAGGACACACTTGAGCGTGGGGCCTATGCCTGTCGTCCATAGGCAAGAATAGCAAAGCAAGTCCCAGGCTAGTCAGGGCTATCTAAGTAAGACTGTGTTTCAGAAAAAAAGAAAGAAACAATGAATGGTTATATAAAAGTTTCCTCACATAACACAGTACCATATCATATTAAAATAACAATTTACTTCTCATAAAAACCTTTAAAATTAAAATATGGGAAAAACAGGAAACAAAACTGCATATGATGGCTCATTCCTGGAATCTCAGCGCTCATAAGCTGAAACAGGAGGATCACTGTGAGTTCAAAGCCAACCTGGGCCACATAGCAAGTTTTTTGTTTGGTTGGTTTGGTTTGGAATTTTTATTGTTGTTGTTTATTTCAATATACAGCAGGTACTTTATTTATTTGTTTTTGTTTTTTCAAGACTGTGTAGCCCTCTCTGCCTGTCCTGGAACTCACTCTGTAAACCAGGCTGACCTCAAAATCACAGAGATCCTCCTGCTCTACCTCTGGCATGCTGGGATTAAAGGTGTGGACCACCAGTGTCAGGCTGCTTGTTGGTGTTTGTTTTTGGTTGGTTTGTTTGTTTGTTTGTTTCACATCTATAATTGTTGTTTTAAGAATAATACAAAGGGCTGGTGAGATGACTCAGCGGGTAAGAGCACCCGACGGCTCTTCTGAAGGTCCTGAGTTCAAATCCCAGCAACCACATGGTGGCTCACAACCATCCGTAAGGAAATTTGACTCCCTCTTCTGGAGTGTCTGAAGACAGCTACAGTGTACTTACATATAATAAATAAATCTAAAAAAAAGAAAAAAGAATAATACAAAAAGGTAGATGACGGCACACTAGATTACCACAGGTATGGATACTTCTACCTCTGAGGATATGAGGCTCTGTGGGCAGTGTGCAGGGCACCCTCAAAGCTATAACATGCAGCTTAACACAAAATAGAGATTTCTAGATAGTAGGCCATGTTTTCCTGCATTCCAACCCCCATAAACATCTATCACTGATTGAAGACACCTAGAAAATGAGGAAGTCATCCTGAAGTTGTGTGGAAGATGGGAGATAAGAACACACATGTACACACAAGCATAGAAAGAAATAAATGGTCATTTTAAAAGAACTGGTAAAAATGACTTGGTGGTTAAAAGTACTTGTTCTGCAAGCCCAAGGCCATGAGTTTAAGACCTGTAGCCCATGGTGAAAGTCAAGAACTGACTCCCACACATTGTCCTTTGACCTCCACATGTGCCCCATGAGGCATGAGTTCCAGTGCTTGCACACATACTAATACATAGAGTTCAAAACAACCCAGCCATTTCAATAAGGCAAAAACTCAAAACTGGGGCTGGAGAGATCGTTCACTGGTTAAGAATACTGGTTGCTCCTCAAGAGGATCTGAGTTCAATTGCCAGAACTCAAATGGCAGTTTGAGTAAAACACCAGTCCTAGTGGATCTGATGTCCTCTTCTGCCCACTAAAGGCACTGCACACATGCGGTGCACAGGCACAACATACATATGTCTTCTTAAAAATTTTAAGAGGTCATCATGACTGAGCCGTATCCATCCTAGAGATGCAAGATTGATTCAAATTGCAAATCAGTATATGTAATGCATCATATAAGTATTTGCTGGGACAGAATGGTCACCTGGTCATTTGAATAGATGCAGAAAAAGCATTTGACAAAGGCCTGAAGAAAGGCTGGTGAGATGGCTCCATGGGAGAGAGTCCTTGCTGAAAGTCTGGATTCAATCTCCAGAACGTACATGGGGGGAACACAGACTCCTGTAAGTTGTTCTCTGGTCTCCACATACATGCCAGGCACACATGCCACATTAAGTCATAGGAGCTGGAGAGATGGCTCAACAATCAAAAGCACAGCTGCTCTTGCAGGGGGCTTGGCTTGGCTTCCCAGCACCCACATCAAATTAAAAGTGAAAATATCTTTTTAAAAAAAAAAAAAATTAGCCGGGCGTGGTGGCTCACGCCTTTAATCCCAGCACTCGGGAGGCAGAGGCAGGCGGATTTCTGAGTTCGAGGCCAGCCTGGTCTACAGAGTGAGTTCCAGGATAGCCAGGGCTAAACAGAGAAACCCTGTCTCGAAAAACCAAAAAAAAAAAAATTGTTGGTTTCGTGGTTTTCTGAGACAGGGTTTCTCTGTGTAGCCCTGGCCATCCTGGAACTCACTCTGTAGACCAGGCCTACTCAGTGTTAAGAATAAAGGTGTGCACCCCCACCCCCACCTGGCAGAAACTCTAAACTTTTAAGAATTGAAGAAATTTGGGCTGGGTGGTGGTGGCTAAAAGGACTTGTTCTGCAAGCCCAGTGACATTCTTCGCAGACTTAGAAAAGATAATCTCATCAGAGACACAAAAAGGCTACAAAGGACCAAGGTAATTCTAAACAGAACACTGTTAAAAGTATCACAACGCTGGACTTCAAATTATCCTGTAGAGCCATAGTAACAGGAACAACGAAGTGGGCTGGAGAGATGGCTCAGTGGTCAAAGCATTGGCTCCTCCTCCTACACACACACACACACACATATAAAATCTTTAAAAAATAAAATTGCTAGAGCAAAAAGTACAGGCCAGTTGTGGTGACCCAGGCCTTGATCTCAGCTCTGGGAAGGCAGAGGCAGGAGGAACTCTGAGTTCAAGGCTGTCTCGCTCTACATAGTGAGCTGGACACCAGCCAGCAGTACATGAACCCTGTCTCAAAAAAAAAAAAGACAAAGAAAGGCACAAGCATGGGCAGGAACTTTCGCAGTGGCATCACAATAGCACAGGACATAGTGCTCAAAGAACTTACACAGGAAACTGACCAAACCCAAAGGCTTCAGCACCACAAAGGAACAGCCACCAAAATGAGCGGACAGCCTTCGGAACAGGGAAAGCCTCTGCCAGCTACGCTTCATAAACTAACAAAAACCCTCGACCTACAGTGTACAAAGAATGGCAAAAATGTAAACACAAAACTGCCGACCGATAAATGGGCCATTAAACAGTGCCTGAAGAAATACAGGGGTCAGTAAGTACTTTTACTCGTTGGCATGGGAGTTCTGACCTGCCCTGTTTCCAACCTGAGCCAGTTCACCCTTCCTTAGGCAACCTCATCTTCCCTCCCCCCCCCCCCAGGTCACCATACTGATGCTGAACTTACTGTGGGTACCCAATCAATGTGCACTACAACCCAGAACTCCTGGACTCAATGTAATCCCCCTGCCTCTGCCTCTCCTGTAGCTGGGGCTAAAGGCAATTGCCATCATGCCCATACCCATAAAAAATGTAAAAGCCTTAACATCCTTTGATATAAGGAAAATGCAAATAAAAACTACTTTGGGATACCATCTCATTGCAATCAAAATGAAAAAAAAAAAAAAAACGCTGCTGGAAAGATGGCTCAGTGGTTCACAGGGCTTATTACCCTTGCAGAGGACCCAGGTTCAATTCTCAGCACTCACATGGTGACTCACAACTGTCTGTAACTCTGGTTCCAGGGAATCTGATTCTCTTCTGACCTCTGCAGGCTCACACGCACACGGTGCTCATACATATACACACATGTGTACACATACTTTTTTTTAAAACAAGATCTCTCTGTAGCCCCGGGTGTCCTGGAATTCACTATGTAGACCTGGCTTTAAAGTTAAATATTAAAAAATAATAATAATAAAGCTTGTAAGGTGGAAAGATAGCTCCGTGGTTAAGAGCACTGGCTGCTTTTCCAGAGGACCCAGGTTAGAGTCCTATAACCCATATGACAGCTTACAACTGTAACTCCAGCTCTAGTGACCTCTTCTGACCTCTTCTGGCCTCTGAGAGTACCAGGAATGCACAAGGTGCACAGACTTAAAAGTAGGCAAAAACATATAAAAACTAAAAACAAAACAAAAAATAGAGATCATAGATAGATACATAGATACATAGATAGATCTCTTTTTTTAATGAGAGAAAGAAAGAGGCTGGCGAGATGGCCCAGCAGTTAAGAATACTTGTTGCTCTTGCAAGAGGATCAGAGCTAGGTTCCTAACAGCCACATGGTGTTTCACCAGCCACCTGTAACTCTGGCTCTAGGAACTGATACCCTCTTCTGGCCTCAAATAAGATTTCACAAACATGAGGATTGGAGTTCAGATCCCAGCACCCATGTAGCAAGGTGACAAGCGTCAAGTGGAGTCTGACACCTTCTTCTGGCCTTCACATGTACACCATCATACACATGTACACCACCACACACATGTGCACCATCACACACATGTGTACCATCATACACACGTACACCATCACATACATGTACTCATGCATACACATGTACAACAGCATATACACATGCATGCACATCTACAACAGCAGACACATGTTCACATTCATGCACATACACATAAAAAAGAGAGAGCAAATGACAAGAAATGTTGGAGCCTGGGTAAAGATGAATCTTAGACACTGTTGTTGGCAGCGTACACTGGTTCAGCCATTATGAACAACAGTATAGAGGTCTCTCAAAAAAACAAACCTAAAAGCAGAACTATCAGATGACCCAGCTATACTACTGGGTACGCCCAAAGGACTCCGCGTCTGACCAGAGCTCTTTGTGCAGCTGTGTTTATTACTGCCCTGTTCACAATCGTAATGACGTGGGATCAGCTTGTATGTCCACCAGCAGGTAAGGGCATAAAGCACAGCACACATACACAGCTGTAAGAAAAATGAAATCTGCAGATAAATCCATGGTTCCAGAAATGACCATATTTGACCCAGACTTAGAAAGACAAGCAGCTCATTTGGGTCTTTTACATTTTTGTGTTATTCATTTTGTGTGTATGTATGCACAGATACACACGCTTGCACAAGCAGGCTTACACGTGTGAGTGTGTGTATATGCTCTGTGTATATTCGACTTGTTGAAGTCGAATCAGGTGTCACCTTCCACCGTGCTGAGGCAGAGTCTCCCATGGGGTCCACTGCTGTGCTGTGTACTCTAGACTAGCTTGCCCCTGGGTTTCCAGGCAATTCCAGCCTTACCGATGAACACCAAATCTAGGAATCAGGCGCAGGTCACCATGGTTACGCAGCAAGCGCTTTACTCTCTGAGCATCTCCCAGAGATCTGCCAGCCTCTGCCTCCCGAGTGCTGGGACCAAAGGTGTGTGCCACCACCGCCCAGCCAGTTTAAATTTTTATATACACGTATTTATGTGCAGGGATCAATGTGAGTATTGGTCATGAGGTTGGTTAGAGGGGCAGAAAAGGTGTCATGGGAAGAGAGGGAGGGCATAACAGGGTACAGGTCACATGTGACTGGAAGGAAAGCTAGGGGTGAAGGGTACGCAGCAGGGAGGGTGGGCAAGGGGACACCAGGAACGAGTAAGGGAAGAGGATTACCAAAACATATATACCTGAGAATTCCTCAATGAAGCCTATTACTTTGTGTGGTAATTAAACAAATTTTTATTTATTTACTCATTCATTTTATATGAGTACACTGTTGTTCTCTTCAGACACACCAGAAGAGGGCATCAGATCCCATCCCAGATGGTTGTGAGCCACCATGTAGATGCTGGGAATTGAACTCAGAAAGGACCTCTGGAAGAGCAGCTAATGCTCTTAACCACTAAGCCATCTCTCCAGCCCTAAACAAATTTTCTAAATTGAAATAACTTACACTGCCGGGCGTGGTGGCGCACGTCTTTAATCCCAGCACTCGGGAGGCAGAGGCAGGCGGATTTCTAAGTTCAAATTCCAGCCTGGTCTACAGAGTGAGTTCCAGGACAGCCAGGGCTACTGTCTTGGAAAAAAACAACCAAACAAACAAACAAACAAAAAAAACAAACACACACAGACACACACACAAAAAAAAACCATGCCACACTGGCAACCAACCCTGACTTGAAAGTCATTGGACCTTTGTCTTTGTTTCTGTTCCCAATGAATATGTTTTGTTTCTGTCCACATCAAATTAATTTCTTTAGGAAGGGGAGGAAAAAATTAATTTCTTTAAAAGAAAGGAAAGAAATCAAGGCAGGTGTGAGAGTAATACTTGTAATACCAGCACTTGGTGGTTTTTTTTTTTTTTTTTTTTTTTTTTTTT
>NC_034596.1:104730920-104746031 GCF_900095145.1 Mus pahari | reverse complement strand
GATTTCTGAGTTTGAGGCCAGCCTGGTCTACAAAGTGAGTTCCAGGACAGCCAGGGCTATACAGAGAAACCCTGTCTCGAAAAACCAAAAAAAAGAAGAAGAAGAAGAAGAAGAAGAAGAAGAAGAAGAAGAAGAAGAAGAAGAAGAAGAAGAAGAAGAAGAAGAAGAAGACAGAAACCAGGAATCCATCATTGTTTCTATCTGGCATCTTGTGTGTGGCATGGAGTAGTCATGTGTGTTTGCCAAACCTTACCTCCTATGGGAAACAGTCACTAACACTCGGCACCTTTCATTCACGTTTAGCATTATTATAGCTATGGCTACCCATCCCATCTCACGTAGAATGCCAGTCACAAGAGAACATGTTCATTCTTGCTTTCTTTTCTCAGCCCTTGCTCCTGAGATTACACTCTGCCCAAGGGTTAGAACCTGTGTTCAGACAGTTCGGCTCTGGTTTAGAGAAGGGAATTTTGGTCCCCTGTGAATTAAGAAATCTGATCCCAAGTATGTGTCTGTCTGTCTGTCTAGCATGTCCACTATTTTCTTCCACCGTGGTCCCAGTTCATCCCACCTCCCTCTTCTCAGAAAGCAATAAAGCAGAACACTGTCTGGGCTGGGGCTGGAAGGATGGCTCAGTAGCTAAGAACACTCGTTGCTCTTGAAGAGGACCTGAGTTCAGTTCCCAACATCCACACGGTGGCTTGCAGAGGTCTGTAGCTCCAGTCCCAAGGGATCCAAAGCCCTTGTCTGGCTTTCCAGGGCACCAGACAGGCGTGCGGTGCACGTAAGACCATAAAATCTTTTGTAAAAGTAAAAAATAAACAGTCGGGGCCAGGCAGTGGTGGCACGTGCCTTTAGTCCTAGCACTTGGGAGGCAGAGGCAGTTGAATTTCTGAGTTCAAGGCCAGAGTGAGTTCCAGGACAGCCAGGGCTACACAGAGAAACCTTGTCTGGAAAAATTAAAAAGAAAAAAAAACCTGCAAAATTTGAGTTAAAAAAGGAAACAGCTACATAAACAAGTTTAAGGCTAGGCTGTGCTACATGATGGTGGATTGGGTTATAGGTTTTTCTGAGGCCTCAGAGATGGCTGAGCAGTTAAGAACTTGTGCCGCTCTTTCAGAGAGCTCCAGGTCTGTTCCTAGTACTCATATAGGAAGGTTCACAGCTGCCTATAATTCCAGTTCTGGGCATCTACCCCTCTGACCTGAGAAAGCACTGTCCTACAAAGGCAAGTACAAGCTTAATAGTATAGCATTTAGCATGTGCAAGATCTGGGTTCAGTTCCCAGCACCACAAAAATAAAAATCATAAATTATAAAAAACAAAAACAAACAAACAAACAAAAAAAACAAACAGGGGTTAATCTGAGGAAGAGTGGCGAGCAGAGCCCCCAAAATGTTGGCAGGACTGCATGTACCCCATGCATGAAGATTCTCTCTCCCCAGGCCCTAAGAGGCTGCATCGTATCAGCCGCTGGTCATGTGCTTCAAAAATGTTCTGCCTTCTCTCGGCATTACTATAAATAATGCCCTGTGCAGTAAATCCATCCTCTTTCTTTGTACCTTCAGAATAACTTTAAAATTAATAAATTTAAACATTCATTTGTATGTGCAAGCACACATGTGCAGGTGTGTGTATGCATGCCACAGTGTAAGTGTGAAATCAGAGGAAGCCCTGTGGGAGTCAGCTCTCTCCTTTCCCTGTGTGGGTCCCAGGGATCACCTCAGGTCATCAGGCTTGTGGCAAGAAATCACCTCTACCCTCTGAGCCACCACACCACCCAACGATCTATCTTGAGAGTATTTTTCAATATTTCTCCAAATCCATTTCTGATTCAGTTTTTTCCTGTATGTTTTGTCTGTTCCTTCAATAAAATAGCTCAACAGGAAGCTGGGATTGGCACTTCCTTCCACTAAAATGTCTCTTCTCATCTGTCAATATATCATCGTATAACCAGATTTACCTTCTTAATGCTCCCCCCATCACTTTGGGCTAGAGAGACGACTCAGCAGGGACTCAGCAGGTAGGGGTGCTTGCTACTCTTCCAGAGGACCCAAGTCCAAGTCCAAGCTCCCACATCAGGTGGCTCAGAACTGCCTGTAACTTCAACTCTGTGGGCTCCAACCTCTCTTCTGGACTTGGACACACACACGCACACACACACACACACACAGGCACACACACACTCACTGCAAACCCACCTCAAATTAACTAACAGAACAAAAGGATCTTCATAGTTCTTTGCTGAGAACTGAAGTCAAAGCCAGTATTTTGGTCACAAATAGATTTATTTTTCTAAAAAATGTTGAGGGTGTTCCATAGCACTAAAGTACTTGCCTAAGTAGGCTTGAGGTCCTGGGTTCAACCCATAACACCACCAAAAACAAAACAAAACAGAATACTCCCAGGAGCAAGCCTGTAATTATGGATGAATGTTTTTTTTTTTTTTTTTTTTTTTGGTTTTTCGAGACAGGGTTTCTCTGTATAGCCCTGGCTGTCCTGGAACTCACTCTGTAGACCAGGCTGGCCTCGAACTCAGAAATCCGCCTGCCTCTGCCTCCCAAGTGCTGGGATTAAAGGTGTGCGCCACTACGCCCGGCATGGATGAATGTTTTTAGAAGTGAACAAGCATCAGTCTGGAGGACTGCTTTTACTTATTTATTTATTTATTTATTTACTTTGGCGGTGGGGGTTCGAGACAGGGCTTCTCTGTGTAGTCCTGGAACTCACTTTGTAGACCAGGCTGGCCTCGAACTCAGAAATCTGCCTGCCTGCCTCTGCCTCCCGAGTGCTGAGATTAAAGGCGTGTGCCACCGGGAGGACTGTTTTTAAACAAAGACCTGGTGAGGCCAGGTTCTACTGCAGTGTAGAGGCAGAGACTGCAGACACCTACAGTCACACAACTCCCCCAAATGCTGATCGGACCACAGCAAAGGCTCGCTGCCTCCTGTGTGTAGCTTGTGTCTCTTAAATACAAAATCCACCTGCCAGCAAAACCTACCTAAAATAACAAGCCAGCCTGGGGGCTCCCGAGAGTCCTGTGCTTGCGTGCTTGTGCGTGCCTGCGTACTTATCGTAAAGGTCTCTCAGCACGGGATGGCTTTCCCACTCTCTCCCAGCAGCGGCCCTGCTCACACACTGGCATACCACCTTTCCCCTAGGCTCCCTGTGAGGCAGCCACAATGGAGCTTCCCACTTTTGCCTGCGCCTTTCCCTCCATCCCGTGTGCCCTCTAGTGTCACCAAGGACAGCTTGCCTCAGGAAACCTTCCTGGGTCCTCACTGTGCCCCATAACACCTTAAGCCAGTTTTAGCATTGCACTTACGTCAGGGCTTACCGTGACCTACTCCTGGGTCTCCACCCCACCCCCCACCCCCCCAGATTGCACCCGGAACTGGCCCTGTGGCTCTCTGACTCCCCACACTCAAGAGAGACCCAGACATGTGGAAAACTAGGTCAGCCTGGACTCGGTGGGTTATGTCTATAATCCCCAACACCCAGAAGGCCAGAAGTTCCAGGCTAGCCTGGGCTAAATAGCAAGACAGCAATAAGAACAGCGAAGGCCCCAAACACATTGGCCCTTTGAAAGACTGGGATAGGAGAATTCAGCATTCAAGACTAACTTAAACTATATAGCAAGTCTCTGCCTCAAAGATAAATTAAATTAAAAACTTGTTATTTTTGTCTTTTTCCCCTTGCTATGTAGCCAAGGATGAACTTGAACTCCTGCCCCTACCTCCCAGGCGCTAGGATGGCAGCAGGTGTGCCTTATCACGCCCAGCTTTCTTTTATCTTTATATTTCTGCTATCTCCCCAAAGTTGTGTGAGGTGGACTGGCTAGCTGGCTCAGCAGGTGAATGCCCTTGCCTGGGGATCCCGATCACCTGAGTTCATCTCTCAGGACCCACGTGACAAGAGACTGACTACTTCCGGTTATCCTCTGACCTTCACGCTCACGCTATGGCATGAGCGCAAACCACCAACACACAAATAAATATAGAAAGATCTTAAGGTAACTTAAAAATTCATTCAAACATGTCCCATCTCTCCCCTCCGGGATAACAAGTATCCAGTTCCTGTTTGCCTCCTGTTGCCTGGGACAGGGTCACATGACCCCTCTAGCTCCGGCTGGGAAAGCAAGATTGATATTCAGCCTGGCAGCCCTCATAAGGGGAGACCTGTTAGGAAAGACGGACTAGACAACCAGAGTGCCTGCCACTAAGTCGGAAACGGCACTTAACGCTTGTTAACTAGGCTCTGTTTTCATATGACCCTTGAGTCCTGCCTCAATAACAGATAAGGCTCCCTCTCCTCAGTGTGTAAGACACAGAGCTCTACTTATGAAAGACAAGTAATTATTTTGCGGCTACCGCTGCCCGACTAATTCCCAGGAATGATGAAGGATGTTTACGCTCAGAACTCCTCTGGTTACAAGCAGCAGGAACCTGACTCTCATTAGCTTAAATGAGAAAGCGATTATCAGCCTACGACCAAACTGCAGACAGGGGAGAGAGCTCTGCTTCAGATCCTCATTGCCTGTCACTGTCAATCTCCTGTTCCCATTCTCCCTGGTGGTTTCACACACACACACACACACACACACACACACACAAACACACACACACACCATGCACAGCTCCAGGCTGACATCCTCATTAACCCTGAATCCAAAGGGAAAGCAACGGCCTGGAGAGAGCACAGCTCCTTGGTTAAGAGCTTTAGCTGCTTTTTCAGAGGACCTAAGTTCAATTCCCGGCATACACATGGTGGCTTCCATCTGGTTGTGACTCCAATCCCAGAAGAACTGTCCCTCTTTGGCCTTCTTCACCTACTGAATGCAAACGATGCACAGACATACATTTAGGCAAATGCCAATACACATAAAATGAAAATAAACGTTTTTGAAATTCTAAAAAACATAATAATAATAAACTTTTTTTTAAAAGGGAAGCAATGCTGCCTGAGTGGTCTTATTCCCGTCTGGTGCCGTTCATGTCAGGGATAGTTGAAGTGTTGGAACAGGCGGCCCAGGTTGGGCAGCTACGCAGAGAAGACTCTTCAGACAGGGTTTAAGCCAAATTAGAAAGTCTTTATTAGCTGGCTGGCTGCTACACTGGGGACATGGAATCCCAGTGTAGCATTGAGTTTTCCTCAGGGTGAGCTTTTAAGCACAAGAACTTTATCCTGGGTTGGCACACTTCAGTCTACAGGAACAGTTAACCAGAAGTGGAACTACAGAAGGCAAAAAGCAAGGTTGTACATTCAGAAATTTTCCCAGAACTTTGATCGATTGTGTCTTTATTTCCATATTGGCAGGTGGAGCTGTCTATGTGCTGAGTTTTACAGCCTGCATGATACTTCCATCATGGAGTCAGTTGTGCTAAGGTCTGGGGCCTGTTACAGGGGTGTGGGGGAGGGAGGCACGGGGGGGGGGAGACTGAGTCCAAAATTGTTTACCCCACATGAGTTAACACAATAGGGCTTTGGTACACCCTAGGATCAAAAATACTGACACCACAGAAAAGGTGGACATCTCAACAAGCCGCCCACCAAGCTGGTGGGAGAGACTCCATTCTCCAGGCTGCCTGTCTCCTCCACTGCCTCACTACTGGCACTGAACCCCAACATATTGTGAAATGAGGACCCCTATAACAGAAGCAAGGCAACATGTGTCCTACGACATTAGAACTTCTCAGGCTGAGAAGTGAGGGATCAGGAAACCCCTTAGGACAGGGAAGTTTCCACCTCCTCACACCGTGTTCTGGTCACTCACACCTCACTCAGTCTCTTGAGCCCCGACAAACAGTTCTTAACTCCTGTCCTTGCCATCCCTTTCCCCCATGTGTGACCCACAGCCAGTCACTGCCCATGAGTGCCTTGTTGGAATCCCTTCCCTTCCACAGGCTGCACTGCCTGACCCAGGGAGCTCCTTCTAAGAAAACCCATCCAGTTTCAGTGACTTAGTTCAAAGACCACACTTGATCCTCGTCGTGAAATGGAATCCCGGATATAACGCAGGAAGCAGATGGCGTTGCTCTCTGACGCGCACAGAGGAACTCGGGAAACAAGGTATGGCCGTTGGGATGCCAGCCCAGGTCTTCGGGCTACATCTGACTTCTGTCACTAATGTGTTGGGCTTGCTGGTGTCTACATATGCATTCACAGCTACTGAGCACAGAACCGTCCAGGTGGGCAGACAAGAAAAGAGGTCATTGTCTGTCAAGCCATGATACTCAGGAAAAGAAGAAACCTGCTTTGTTTTGTTTTGTTTTAAACTACTACTTAAGTCTCCCAAATTACTCCACTCGGGCTTTGGGAGCAGGAAAATTAAAATTTCATGACCTGCCTTGGTTATGGAAAGTTCCAGACAAGTCAGGCATCTAAGCAAAAGCCCGTCTCAACAGTAAAAAAAAAAAAAAAAAAAAAAATGGGGCCCAGGAATGCAGCTCAGTGGCGGAGGGAGGACTTGACAGTGGCGGAGGGAGGACTTGACTGACGACCTCAGGTTCCGGCACCTCACAAGCAAGTGCTGGAAATAAAAATGAGATGTAAGACTGAGATGCTTTTAAATTCAGACTCCATTTTGGAGACCCTGACCTACGTTTGAACTCAGGTAAACTAACTGGCCAGTACCTAGCATTAGTTTCCAAGTTACCCCTCAACAAAACCCGAGCCTAGCTCTGGTCTCTAGGCTAATCGCCAACAAGACCAGCGTTTCCAGGTTACACCCTCAACAAGACCGGTGTCTCCAGGTTATTCCCCCAACAAACCTGCACCCCTAACGACCACCAGTGCAGAGAGGAGCAGAAGTTAAGTTTATGGGCTGGTGAGATGGCTCAGTGGGTAAGAGCACCCGACTGCTCTTCCAAAGGTCCGGAGTTCAAATCCCAGCAACCACATGGTGGCTCACAACCATCCTTAATGAGATCTGACTCCCTCTTCTGGAATGTCTGAAGACAGCTACAGTGTACTTACATATAAATACTTACAAATAAATAAATAAATAAATCTTTAAAAAAAAAAGGAAGAAGTTAAGTTTATGATAGGACTTCCAGCACCAGCCAATTGTGTTAAAGGCCACAGGAGCTTTCCAATTAGACGCTTGCACACATACTCCCTGCTTGCTGCTCACTATAAAGCCTTGCCTCCTAGGTGTAGTGGATAGGAGTGAGTTTACCTCCAATTATTTACAACAACTGACTGTTTGTATTCCTCCACAGGAAAACATGTTTTTTGCCATGTGTAAGCTTGCCTTTGTGATTGAACACCTTAGATAGACATTCGGGGATCCCCACCACCACCAAAACTGTCCTGTGTGACAGCGGTGTGTTGGGGGGCTGAGCTTGAATAGAATAAGGGCCCTGCTATGAGTGGCATCAGATTGGCTCCTGTCTGTGTTGGGGGGGATCACTAACATTTCCCTGGCACCACAAGACTACAGTTCAAGAGCAGATTACTTCTTAGCATGTAGGAGGTCAGAAAGTCACACACCACCTTGAACTCTCTTTGTCATCCTGGCAGGTTTTCAACTTGTCATTTCAGTCTGAGTCAGCTTCCTGCATAGCTGGGATGATAGGCCTGCACTACGGAATCCATCCGGGCCCACTGCTCTCAGAACTTTGCAGCAGGGTATCTGTGGTCCTAGCTGAGGCAGGAAGATTATTGGTGATTCCAGACTGTCTTACACACACGCACACCACCTTATCCTTGCTCCTTGAAATGCCAGAAGCTTTGAATTCTCTGAGTGAAGACAGCAGTGATGGTCCTCTCCATGGGAGCTCAGTTGTTCCTATTGGAAGGCCTCCAGCAGGTGGCGCTAAACACCCGTGCCTCCCCTTAGGAACGATGGGCTCTGACTACACGCTAATTCTTTCTGTATGATTTTGACTGCCCTGGCCTGGGTCTGGAGATGGCCCATAGGATAAAGAGATAATAATCTGTAATTTCAGTTTATCTGGATGAGCTTAGAACTCTGGAGGAAACACATAGAGTGATCTGAGCTCAATAAAGTGTCTTTAAAAAAAAAAAAAGTTCCAGGTTCAAAGGGAACCTTTCAAGGTGGAGAGGTCAGACCCCTTGGGCTACTATTGTAATTTGCATAAAGGAAGGGATGGTAAAATGTTGAATAGCCCTGATGTGTCCTTATGCTATGTACAAGGTTGGGACCACAACCCAAAGTCACGTGAGGGAAATTGTGAGGGCTGGGGCAGAAAATTCCAAGAAAACAAAAACAAGAATTCCTGTGATCCCGTGACCTCGGTTTCTTCAAATACATGGAATTGTTCTTAGAATGTGCTTTTGTGCCCCTCCTTGCCTCTACGGGGAAAATGTGGTTTTGCCGAACGCAAGCTTGTCCTTGTCCTAACTCAGGTGATTCTGCCTAACCTTCGGAGTGTAAACTGCCCGAAGCTCTGAGTAAAGCTGGCTACTACAGGAGACGTTAGACCTCCTCGTTTCAGGCTCCTTTCTTCCAGGTTCCACCTCCGAAAGAACAGTGAACATTACAAGGTCCATCCTGCCTTAGAGGCTGCTTAAGGGTGAGAAAATGGAGCTCAGGAGGAAGAGAGAGGCTGGAATAAACCAGAAAGCCAAGCTGCAGCATCGCCCTTGTAGACTATCCTTCCCCTCTCTCAATCTGTTTCTTTGTTCTATGAGCATTTGTAAGTCCGTGTGTGCTGGGGCTGGAAACTAGCGCCTTGCACGCATTAAGCATCTTTTCCTGCTGAGCAAATCTAGCCTTTGTATTCCTCGTAAGGTTGCCATGATCTTATGACTGAGAAAGCTGTCCCAGCTGTCCGGAGCTGGGCACTCCTCTGTGGACAATGCTGTCATGGCCTGGTGACAGGCCTGCAGATAACAATCTGCCATGTGGGTGGACATGGGGGGGAAGGGGTCTCCCCAGTCAGTGACTGTGTGAAATGGGTCCCAGATAGGGGACAGGAGAGAGGAGCTGGCTAGTGGGGCTGACAGCCTAGATAGAAAGTAAGGGCAGAGTGTCCTGCATGCCCTGAGGGTCCCCCCCCTCCTTAAAATGGCAACTGAGAGAGGCATGAGTCAGTCCAGCAAAACCCAGCTATGTGGGGCGTGGCATCTGAAAGCTTCAGTTCTTTCGGGAGTAGTTCCTGAGCATGGGGGAAAGAGCATTCCAAGGACAATCTGAGGCAGCCCTCAGCTGTGATAGAGGAAGGCCTGGAGTCAGGTGACTCAGCAGGCTTAAGAAAACCAGTGCTCCAGGGAAGGAAGCTCTAGGTCACACACACACACACACACACACACACACACACACACACACAAAACCTTTGGTCTGACACTTTGGTCTGACAGAACTGAGACCCTTCACACTGGGTCAGAGCTCTTCACACTGGATGTTCACCTCTTTCTGGTTTGTCCCACCCTCTCAGAGCCTCTAAGGGTGCTACTCCAGGCTGGACCATGTGCTTGTGTGGGTCCCCTGAGTCCTGTCTCCTCCCTGATTCCAGATTAGCAGATTACAAACTGGACTTCTGCAAGGGGGTGGTTTGGGAGTGAAGGAGACAGGTTGGTGTTTTTATAAAAAGACAGAGACGGAAGGAATATGTCTGGTGGATGTGAGGTCAGGTATGGGGGAAGGGGGTGCCTCTGCAGGCCCATACCAAGGCATCCCTTCCCCCTGAGGGACCAGACACAAGAAGGCATAGTATAGAATAGAGTTTATTTAAGGCATGGGGAGGGGAGTTGAGAGAAAGGCAGAGAGAGAGAGTAGAGGAGTAGAAGCCAGCCATGAGCATGGAGGGGGGGAGGGGAATGGAGAGAGAGGAGCAGCAGGAGGGAAAGAACAGAGGGAGGAGAGCAAGCAGCCCCTTTTATAGTGAGTCAGCCACACCTATTGCCAGGTAATTGTGGGGCAGAGCCTAGACACACTGCTAACTGTTGGGATGAAAGATCCTAGCCCTTCTCTTACACGCACACCCTAGTTTTGGACCCCACTCACATACACCCCAGTCTTTCTCATCCTTCTTTTCCAGTTTTACTGAACTGTGCCTGCACCAGCCACCTACGTCCCAATAATTGTCAGTCACATTGGGACATGAGCCAGAAAGTTTCACGCTGTTGCCTGAGGCTGCCTAAGCCTTCCTTCCTTCTTGCTAGGTGAGACCCAGCTGCTGCTTTGTTGTTTGCTTGGTTTGGTTTTGGAGACAGGGTTTCTCTGTGTAGCCCTGGCTGTCCTGGAACTCACTCAGTAGAGCAGGCTGGCCTCGAACTTAGAAATCCACCTGCCTCTGCCTCCCAAGTGCTGGGATTAAAGACTTGCGCCACCATGCCCAGCTAAAAACAGGATTCTTAACTTTACTGATGAAAAGATGTTTGAGACAAGCTAGTGTCAAGTAGAGCTAGAATTTAAGAGGAAATTTTAACATATATTTAAGGAGGATCAATAGGCTGCTCAGGAAAAGACACACACACACACACACACACAAAACTCAGGAGGGTTGTGCTCAAGTGTCTGTTCAGAAGCTCTATATAGGACTTTAGTGGCTTCTAGAGTTATATTTCAAAGGGGTGCTGAAGAACTTAGATGAGACCCTAGGGTGGCTGACAACTTAGCTAAGAGCCATAGGCCATCAAGGCGTCAGTTGTTTTTATCACAAGCCAAAGTTTTAGGCTAGTCTGTGAGATTCCCAGAACACTTTGAACTCACATCTAGGAAGGGCGTGGGGTAGATATGCCTAGACATTTTAGGTTTCTGCCATCGTAACGTGCAATTAGTGCTTTGCCTGCATGTATGTCTGTGTGAGGGTATGAGATCCCCTAAAACTGAAGTTACAGACAACTGCGAGCTGCCACATAGGTGCTGAGAATGGAACTCTGCCGCATGATGCTTAGGTCTTAAGCACGGTTCTTTTTTTTGTTTTCAGTTTATTTTTTCTTTTATGTCTATGAACAGTTGCTTGCCTGAATGAATGGCTGTGTACTGTGTACATGCGGTGTGCTTGGAGTCAGACCCTTGGGAATTTCAGCTGTCATGTGGGGTGCTGGACTTGAACCCTGGTCCTCCGGAGGAGCAGCCAGTGTTCTTAACTGCTGAGTCATCTCTTCAGCCTTTCATTTTTAGCATTCTTATTTTTAGTCTCTATTTACAAAGTGTTGTGTTTTATAAAAAGATAAGGAGAGGGGGAGTAGGTTTGGTGAAGGTGGAGTCAGGTGACAGGGTGTCAGGTATGGGGGAAGGGGTGCCTCCGAGGCCCCATGCTGAGGCGTCCCTTCCCCCTGAGGGACCAGGGCAATTGAGAGGTTAGTAGAGACAGAGAAAGGCAAGGAGAAAGAGAGAGAGAGAGAGAGAGAGAGAGAGAGAGAGAGAGCAGAGGCCGGCCATGAGCACGTGGCGAGAGAAGGGGAAGGAGGAGGAGGAGGGGGAGGGGAGAGAGGAAGGAGCAAGAGGCCAAGAGCAAGAGAGAGCAGAGGGGCCGCACAGCCTCTTTTACAGTGAGTCAGATGTACCTGGCCGTTGCCAGGTAACTGTGAGGCAGCCCGTAGACAAAAAGCTAACACAAGGAATATAGTCTTTGCAGACAACCTTCACAAGCAAACCCTGTTAATTGTTCTGAAGTTCGTGACTCTCAGTTGGTGAGGAACTTCCCTTAGACTCCAGAGTGAAGGCTTTCTTTACGGTGACCCTTTGCTTTCTAAGTTTCTATGTTGCCTCCTGTTGGTCACACCCTGCCGTCCAGAACCCTTTAAACTTGTTTCCTCTACTGGTTTCCTTTTTAGATTTTAGTTGATGGGTTGGTTGCTTGCCAGATTGCTAACAGAAGACCTTAAGCCAGGTCTTGGCCTTCAGCCCCTGCTACTTGGAAGTCTGAGCTAGGAAGATCATCGGGATTCACAGTCGGCCAGAGCTAAAGTTCCCTTAGAGCAAGTATTGGCAACTGAGAGCCTGTTGTAGTTCAGTGGTAGGGCCTAGCTTGCCTAGCGTATCACACAGGCAGCCTTGGGTTCATTCCTGGTGTGGAGACCAAGAAACAAAAACTAAAAAGCAAAATCCCCTCCCCTCCTAGGAGGGAGATCTGAACAGCTTGGAGCTTGATCTGTGGGAGTAAAACTCAACACCTAATAGTCCTGGCACCCAACACAAAAGGCCAGTCTTAGGGAAAACAAGTGACACCTGAGAGTACAGCTGGGGACAATGATGGACACCTCAACAGAAGCAGGCAGATCTCTGTAAATTCAGGGCCAGCCTGCTCTACATAGCAAGGGGCTGCAAAGTGTGAGCCTGTATGAAAAAAGTTAATACTTCAAAATAGGAAACTGTTTCTACTTAAACCCCCACCACCACTCAGTCCAGAGAGGGAGGCCAGAGGTCTTTCCTCAGCTGCTAGAAAAGGGCCTCGTTCCCTGGAGGGAGGGTGAGATGGGTGACTTTCTTCCTCTCCCAGAGGAAATTGGCCTGCTGTGTTTTGATCCACAGAGCACATTCTTTCTTCTTCCCCTCACACCCCCAGACAGGGTTTCCTTGGCTGTCCTGGAACTCACTCTGTAGACCAGGCTGGCCTCGAACTCAGAAATCCACCTGCCTCTACCTCCCAAGTGCTGGGATTAAAGGCTTACACCACCACTACCTGGCTTTTACACCACCACTACCTGGCTTCTTCTTTTCTTTCTAAGCTTTTAATTATTTATTATTTTATGTGTATGATTTTGTCTACACGTATGTTTGTGTGAAGGTGTCAGATATTGGAGTTACAGACAGTTGTGGGCTACCATGTGGGTGTTGGGAATTGAACCTGGGTCCTCTGGAAGAACAGTCAATGCTTTTAACCACTGAGCTGTCTCTCCAGCCCTTTTCTTTCTAATCATAGTAATTGTTTTGCCAGTAGGAAAAGATGTGGAAATAGGAACCCAAAGGAAAGGTATGGGGAAGGGAAATCGAAGCTTATATAAAGAAACAAACAAGGAAACTAGTTTTTGGGTCATGTTAATCGCCCAAAGTAACTTCATATATACATCATATGAGAGTGCTTCAAAATTCAGGATAGAGTGTTTTGTATGACTGGGTTTTTTTTTTTTTTTTGGTTTTTCAAGACAGGGTTTCTCTGTTTAGCCCTGGCTATCCTGGAACTCACTCTGTAGACCAGGCTGGCCTCGAACTCAGAAATCTGCCTGTCTCTGCCTATGACCTTTTTTTTTTTTTTTGACTGCATGTGTCTGTGTACCATGTGTGTTCTTGGTGCCAGTGGAGGCCAGAGAGGATAGTGTATTTCCAAGAACTGTAGTAGCTGGTGGTCGTGAGCTGCCTTAACGTCCGTGTTTGGTACCACTAACTGCTCCCAGCCGTCTTTCTGGTCCTTTACACTTATTTTCAGTGTGCGTGCGTGTGTGTGTGTGTGTGTGTGTGTGTGTGTGTGTGTGTGTGTGTGTATGGGCACGTGGGAGTCACAGCGCCGAGGGCTAGCTCTTTTTCCGCTCTCTGGGTGGCCGATATCAAACCCAAACACCTTTACCGGATGAGCCATCTTTCCGGCCCAAAAATTAAAATAAATTTAGGTAGCACAAATTTGACACAAAATCTCTCACAACGCCCAAGTTTGAGGGTCACAGCTTTTGGTCAAAGAGAAACCCCTCAAGCACTATGGACAGATTTGTAAGATACACCGTGTAAGGCCTCTCAGTAAGCCCACACTGCAAGGCTTCAGGACAGTTTCAGGAGAGGGGACCACATGCCGGACCGCGCAATCAGAACCCCAGTCCGGGAGGCGCCCCACCCATCAAGGTGGAAGCCGGGGGCGGGACTCTCCTCCCGCCCGGTCTGCGTTCCCAAAGGGACCCCGAAAACAGGGGGACCTTCTCGCCTCAGGCACCTAGCGCGCCGCAGAGGACCGCGAGGTTCACACAGCACGCGCGCGTTCCCATGGGGACGTCCCTTTTGCAGAGCGCGGGGGGACAAGGAGGCTTAGACCAGAGGGCTCACATGGCGGCCTCAGGCGCATGCGCCGACCGGCCTGTCCGCGCTCCCCTGGAGGAGGCGCGCGTCCCGGGAAGGCGCCCGGCCGGCCGAGCGTTCCGGACTGCGCATGTGCAGAGCACCTGGCTGTGGAGGAGGGGCTTGCGTCGGTTCTCCGCGCGCTCCAGGTGGAGGGGCGGGGCCCGCCCACCGCGCAGGCGCGGGCGCGCGGCCGAGGCGGCAGTTGGGGAGGGTTCTTCCGGAAGGTTCGGGAGGCTTCTGGAAAAAAGCGTCGCGCGCTGGGCGGGCCCGCCTCTATATAAGGGCGGCGCAGGGGGCGGCGCGCCAGTTGCTTCAGTGTCCTGGTGCGGAGCGTCACGTCTCGTGCGTGCCCATTCAGCCACGGTGAGTGGTGTCGCAGGCGGACTTGGCGGGGCTTGGGGAGCGGGGCCGTCGGAGGCCGGCGCGGTGGCGGCGGCGGGGCCGCCATCCGAGCTCCCTCAGCCCGCAGAGGTGGGCGGCCATGGTGGCTCGGGACCCTAGGCCCCAGGCGGCCTCTACGCCCCAGGCCCGGGATGCGGCCATGGCCGCCGAGAAAGAGCGGCGGCGGCCAGTCGGGCGCGGGGCGAGTGAGCGTTGGGCTGTCGCCGGGGCCGCCGAGGCGCGGGCAGGCGAGGGAGGCGCCATAGCGGCGGGTTGGGGGAGGGTGGCCGTTGGGAACGGCGTGCGTGGAGCCGCCCGGGTCCGAACGTCCTCCCGGAGGCGCGCACATGCGCCTCGTAATTACCGCATTCTGAAATGAGGTCATCCCTTTGTCATCCACCCCCCCCTCCGCGCCCTTTTCTATTTCGTCCCTTTCTTAGACCAAAATAGAGACCGTAAGAGACCTCTGTAGAGCAGGGGCGGTCGTTAGCACGCCTGCAGCCATTCCGTGAGGCTTTAAAGTCGTCCTCTGTTCCCAGATGCCTGAGGAAACCCAGACCCAAGACCAGCCAATGGAGGAGGAGGAGGTCGAGACCTTTGCCTTTCAGGCAGAAATTGCCCAGTTAATGTCCTTGATCATCAATACCTTTTACTCGAACAAAGAGATCTTTCTGAGGGAGCTCATCTCCAATTCCTCGGACGTGAGTATACTACTTGGAGACATGGACGTGGCTTTCCATGAAAATCTCACCTTGGGGTCGTTTGTGCTT
>NC_034596.1:104726423-104729905 GCF_900095145.1 Mus pahari | reverse complement strand
CAGGTGAACCAATGGGTCGTGGAACAAAGGTTATCTTGCACCTGAAAGAAGACCAAACTGAGTATTTGGAGGAAAGGAGAGTAAAGGAGATTGTGAAGAAGCATTCTCAGTTTATTGGCTATCCCATTACTCTGTTTGTAAGTTAACTACAGGGTGAATTTCTATGTAATTGATATAACTGAGGATGTTCTTAGAGTTCTGTAAACCTGGTGTGTTCTAGACTGATAAGCCTGTTTGGAAAGGTGGTGTCTGTGTACTTTAAAGAAAAACTATTAAGAAACTACTGATGAGAGGCTTCTTGGTTGTGCACATACATTTCTGTGATCTGTCCTAGTTGTATAAATTTATAATGAAGTGATTTGCCTTTTTAAGGTGGAGAAGGAACGAGATAAGGAAGTCAGTGATGATGAGGCTGAAGAAAAGGAAGAGAAAGAGGAAGAGAAAGAAAAAGAGGAAAAGGAGTCTGATGACAAACCTGAAATAGAAGATGTTGGTTCTGATGAAGAAGAAGAAGAGAAGAAGGATGGTGACAAGAAGAAAAAGAAGAAAATAAAGGAAAAGTACATTGATCAAGAAGAACTAAACAAAACAAAGCCAATTTGGACCAGAAATCCTGATGACATTACTAATGAAGAATATGGAGAGTTCTACAAGAGCTTAACCAACGATTGGGAAGAACATTTGGCAGTAAAGGTGAGTGACTTAAAGCAGGTTTTCAGGTTGACTTGTTTAAAAACCTTTATACCCACTCACCTATAGAAAAACTTTTTAGTGTAACTTAGCCCAGTAGAGAAAAAGTCAATTCATTTTGTCCATGGCATTAAAAGATTGTTTCATTTTTATTGCAGCATTTTTCTGTTGAAGGGCAATTAGAATTCCGGGCCCTTCTTTTTGTCCCAAGACGCGCTCCTTTTGATCTGTTTGAAAACAGAAAGAAAAAGAACAACATCAAGTTGTATGTTCGCAGAGTTTTTATCATGGATAACTGTGAGGAATTAATCCCTGAGTATCTGAGTAAGTAGGAATGGGAAGAATACGCACTGTTGACAGACAAGAAAATCCCATTACTTGGGGGGTCTGTATTGGTGGGGGACTGGGGATGTAACCTAGTGGGGGGGGTTGCCTAACTTGTTTGAGGCTCTGGACTCAGTCCCCTTGAAAAAGCCAAAAAAAAAAAAATTCCTTAGTCTTCAGAATGATTAAATCGGTGTCTTTGTTCTTCCCTAGATTTCATCCGAGGGGTAGTGGATTCTGAGGACCTCCCTCTAAATATTTCCCGTGAAATGCTGCAACAAAGCAAAATTCTGAAAGTTATCAGAAAGAATTTGGTCAAGAAATGCTTAGAACTATTTACTGAACTAGCAGAAGATAAAGAGAACTACAAAAAGTTTTATGAGCAGTTCTCAAAAAATATAAAGGTTGGTGTTACATTTTCTTGTTACTGGCAAGAAAAGTAGCTTGATTGGGGGGGGGGTTCCTCACACTTAGGCCCAGTTGCTTCTGCCTCCCAAGTGTTGGGATTAAAGGCTAGTTCCTTTATAAATGGGGCTTTCCTGTGCTTCAGCTTGGAATTCATGAAGACTCTCAGAATCGGAAGAAGCTTTCAGAGCTGTTGCGGTACTACACATCTGCTTCTGGGGATGAGATGGTTTCTCTGAAGGACTACTGCACCAGAATGAAGGAAAACCAGAAGCACATCTATTTTATCACAGGTAATGGTCAAGTAAATAGGTGTTTTCTCTACCTGTTGGGCAGCACTTAGGCAAGCAATAATGTCCAGTCTTGTTATGCTTAAACCTGTACCTAAGGAAAAGCTGGATACATGAAACGTTTCTAAAAGTAACTTAACTATATATTGTCTCAGGTGAAACCAAGGACCAGGTTGCTAACTCAGCCTTTGTGGAACGTCTCCGAAAGCATGGCTTAGAAGTAATTTATATGATTGAACCCATTGATGAGTATTGTGTGCAACAGCTGAAGGAATTTGAGGGCAAGACCTTGGTGTCTGTTACCAAAGAAGGACTGGAACTTCCAGAAGATGAAGAGGAAAAGAAGAAACAGGAAGAGAAAAAGACAAAATTTGAGAACCTCTGCAAAATTATGAAAGATATTTTGGAGAAGAAGGTTGAAAAGGTATGTAAATGGTTACACATCACTGGTAAGTCAGTTTGGTCCTTTTAGTTTTGGTTAAATCACTGCTAATGCTTACAGTTTCGAATAATCATTTCTGGTAAATTACTCTATGGCCTAAGTCATAACTTAGTTTTTGTTGTGTTTAATTTTAGGTGGTTGTGTCAAACCGATTGGTGACATCCCCGTGCTGTATTGTCACAAGCACGTATGGGTGGACAGCAAACATGGAGAGAATCATGAAAGCTCAAGCCCTCAGAGACAACTCAACAATGGGTTACATGGCAGCAAAGAAACATCTGGAGATAAATCCTGATCACTCCATTATTGAAACCTTAAGACAAAAGGCAGAGGCTGACAAGAATGACAAATCTGTGAAGGATCTGGTCATCTTGCTGTATGAAACTGCACTCCTGTCTTCTGGCTTCAGTCTGGAAGATCCCCAGACCCATGCTAACAGGATCTACAGAATGATCAAGCTTGGTCTAGGTAAGTTGCTGGCTACATGTATGTTAACATAGGGGAAAGAAACCTGTTGTAACACCATGGTGACTCTCCTTTTTTCCTAGTGCTGGGGTCGGGGTGTAAAGGGACAGATAGGCGAATCTCTTGAGTTTTAGGCCAGTGTGGTCTACTGGCCAGAGTTCCAGGAAAGCCAAAGCTATATATACTAACCTTGGCTTTAAAAAAAAAGAATGGAAAGTTTACTTTTGTAGCTATTGAGATAATTGGATTATTGCTGTTATGGGAGCCTCAGCTAAAGGGTTTAATTAAATGAAATGAAACCTTTGTGTTTGAGATTTAGCTTGGACTTGCCTCAAATTTGCTGTATAGCTGAGGATGGTTTTGGGCTGATTCTTCCTCTACTTCCCAGTGCTGGGATTTATAGGCACATACTTGGCTTGCCCCATATGAATAAAGTTTCCTTTCAGGGGATTGGATGGGGCGTTAATGTCTAAAGCAAGTCTCAGCCTCCCTTAGCTGGCATTAACTGTAACATTTCCAAAACAAGGTATTGATGAGGATGATCCTACTGTGGATGATACCAGTGCTGCTGTAACTGAAGAAATGCCTCCCCTGGAAGGAGATGACGACACATCACGCATGGAAGAAGTAGACTAAGCTTCACCAGAACTATGTGTTTGCTCACCTTCGTTCCTTCTGATGATATATTTTCCATGGTTTTTGTTTATTTTTGTTAACATTTAAAACATCTGTGTGGCATGAAAACTAAGGGGAAGATAAAATTTCTACATGTGATACTGTGATACTATAGGTTTAACTCAAGAGGTTGATAGAACGTTTGTTGTAAGACGTAATGTAACCTACTGTTAATGTTAACTTTGTGGTCT
>NC_034596.1:104722066-104725917 GCF_900095145.1 Mus pahari | reverse complement strand
CAGAGTTCCAGGTCAGCCAGGGCTATACAGAGAAACCCTGTCTCAAAAAAACCAAAAAAAAAAAAAAAGATACATGGGTCCAGAGGTTTAATATTGTGTGTCCTCTCTTCCCCAGCACACTCAGACCTGCTTCTTGCTAGAGTGAAAATAAAAAACACTTAGCTAGTCTGTGGAGTTCCTGAGGTTTTGTTTTGATACTTGGCCCTGGGTAGTTTGAGGCCAACAGTCTGAGTTCCATGAGTGAAATCCTGTCCTGAAGGCTATAAGGAAAAATAGTGGGTTTAAGAAAACGCGGCGGGGACACGGTGGCAGCAGGTAAAGAGCAAGCGCTAGCCAGAAGATAAGGATTTAATTCCTAGCACCCACATGGCAACTCCCTCCAACTCTAGGTAATCTGTTATGCAATATACATGAAATACAAATTTACAAGTCAGCTGGATGAAGCAGTTTACAACCACCTTTAACTGAATCCAGTGGTGCTTCCTCAGGCATACATGACTGATAACAGCCTCACACCCAAACATGGAAGAGGTGGACACGTGCCACAGGTCTTCCAGTTGAAGCCAGGGTGCACTTTGGGAGATTCTGCCTATCTAAGTGACTAGTGTGCTAGTCTAGTATGCGATATGTGTGTACCCACAGTCCTGGATGTAGTAGAAGGGCAAAGTGATGGCAGTACATATGGGATTCTGATCTGAATGATTGGTGGTGGGGGGAAATGGAGGTAGCAAGACAGTGGTTGTGAATCATAGGTTGCCTAAGATAGGTATTTACAATTAACTAGAAAAATCAGAAAATAAGCAGTGGTTGGGGGTCATCGTAATATAAGCTATATTAAAGGGTCATCATTAGAAAGCTTGAGAACCCTTGTTCCTAAGGACTTGGACACAGTTGGTTAAAGTGGACACAGTTGGTTAAAGAAGTAGGAAGTCCTAGTGTTCTAAATCTTTAAAGTTGCTTTCTGCAAAGTGAGACCAGCTAGAAGGGTTTGGTATCAGATAAACAAGTAAATTACCCTTATAGGACACAAGCCAAATCCTGTAGGGTCCCACTCACTTGCCTTTTTAGAGGTAGAGTTCCAGTACAGGAGGAGGCAGCCTGGACTACTTGAGTACTTGTTCAGCATACATGAAGCCCTAGGTTCCATCTTGTCACACATATTCAAAGCCAGCTTAGGCTATGTGAGACCTCAAAAGTTGTATGGTGGTTGCCAGATGGGAAGTGAAGTTGGAAGATGGCAATTATACAGAATGAATATATTCACAACAGTAATTTAAAACTGTAAAAAGGTGTTGTGGGATTGTCCTGGGGTTCCTATTGTCACAATGAAACACCATGACCAAAGCAACTTGGGGAGAAAAAGGGAGTTTATTTGCTGGACATCTCCATAGGACTTAGAGGGTCAGGAATTGGAGGCAGAGCCATAGAAGGTGTGGCTTAGCTTACTGGCTTGCTCAGCCTCCTAGAATCCTGGATGGGGCCACCTAAAATGGGCTGGGCCATCTTTTTTTTTTTTTTTTTCCTTGAGATAAAAGAGTTTCTCTGTATAGCCCTGGCTGTCCTGGAACTCACTTTGTAGACCAGGCTGGCCTCAAACTCAGAAATCCGCTTGCCTCTGCCTCCCGAGTGCTGGGATTAAAGGCATGCGCCACCACACCTGTCTCCAATCTTTTTTTTTTTTTTTCTTAAATTTGAGTATACTGTAGCTCTACAGATGGTTGTGAGCTATGTGGTTGCTGGGGATTGAATTCAGGATCTCTTCTCCAGCCCAAAGATTATGGAAGTACACTGTAGCTGGATTCAGACACACCAGAAGAGGCCGTCAGATCACGTTACAGATGGTTGATGGTTGTGAGCCACCATGTGGCTGCTGGGACTGCTGAGCCAGCTCTCCAGCCCCTACAATCCAATCTTCAGGAGGCGTTTTATTGAGATTCCCTCATGACTTTAGCTTGTGTGAAGCTGACACAAAACTGTCCAGTCTAGGGACTCATTTCAATTTGACAGAGTCTTACAGTCAAAAGCTAGCCTTAACTTCCCAGAGCTAAATGTCCTCAAGCTCTCCCAAGTGTGGCATTAAAGGTGTACATCATGTCCCACACTTGGTGTGTGTTCAGTCCTGGTGATTGAATGTAGAGCCTCATGTAAGGGGGCTCGTCACTGAGCTAAGGTACATCCTAAGCTTATTTTTTTCTTGTGAGACCTTCATGTAGCCCAGGCTATCTCGGAACTTGCTATTTTGTAACTTGTCTGCCTACTCTCAGATCTTTGCCACAGTGCTGGGATTACAGGCATAAGTCACCATGCCCAATTCATGCAACTGTTTTCAAAACATTTCCTTATCCCCAAACAGCAGCCCTGACTGGGGGGAGCAGTGACTTGGCTGGCACAATCTCTCAGCCCTTGTGTACCAGATGAACTTTACATCTTCTGCCTCTGTTTAAATGCCACTCTTCAGAAATCTTTTCGTGACAGACGCTCCTAATACCCTCCTTGCATCCTCTACTTTCCCCCCTCCCTTTGGTGCTGGAGGTGTAAGCCAGTACCTCTCACATTGTCAGTAAGGTTCCTCTGCTGAGCTACCCCTAGCATGCACTGAACCTCCCCTAGTAGCGTTCATTGCACACTAACTAATGGAACGAAGGCTGGTCTCAGCCAGCCTGCCTCTCCTGCCAGCTGGAAAGGAGGGTGTGGATAGAAACTGTTAACTGCTGGCTTGGAGCCCAAGGCACGTGCCGGATACATGTTTGTGCAATGAATAACTGGCAAGTACAATTGATACTTTACCTAGGAGAGCAATTCATTTACATTTGTACCTTTTAGGAAGCTTGGTTGTGTGTCTTGTCCCATCCTGCCCTCCACCCCATCCTGCTGTAGTGTTCTGGGTGTGTTCAGACCTTTAAAGAATGATTTGCAGAGTAGTCTTCCATGGTTAGGAACATTCCAGAAAGCTGCACTTCTGGTGAGTCACTGTATATTAATAGCACCACCAAAATCCAAACAAAGATTAGTATGTTACTGCAGAACCAAGGACTGGCAGTATCAAAGCACTTGTTTTGGGTTTCTTTTGAGGTTTTTGTTTTGAATTGTGAATATGTGTGCCTTGTTAGGGTTTGAGCATGATGAAGCACAATGGGAAGTCGGAAGATGTTGGATCCTGAAGCGTCAGTTACAGGAAGCAAAGCCAAGTCCTCCACACTAGAGTGCCCTGTGCTTTTTTTCTTTAAGATTTATTTTATTTATATGCGTACACTGTCGCTGACCCATCAGAAGAGGACATCAGATACCATTACAGGTGGTTGTGAGCCATCATGTGGTTGCTGGGAAATGAGTTCAGGACCTCTGGAAGAGCCGTCAGTGCTTTATAACCACTGAGACATCTCTCCAGCCCCTGTGACATGTGCTCTTAATGCTGAGCCATCTCTCCAGCCCCAAGCACTTTCTGTAGATTCCAGATTAAAAACAACCCCAGCAGGGAATGTATGGTGGCACACTCTGGAGGTAGAAATGGGTGGGTCTGTGAGTTCGAGGCCAGCCTGGTCTACAGAGTGAGCTCCAAACAGCCAGGGCTACACAGAGAAACCCTGTCTCGAAAAAAACAAAAAAGATTTTCTGTGTGTGTGTGTGTGTGTGTGTGTGTGTGTGTGTGTGTGTGTGTGTGCAAGCGCGCGCGCGTGCGTGTGCACGTGCCACATGTTCACAGGTACCCAAGGAGGCCAGAGAGGATTGTACTAGCTAATTTTGTATCAATGTGACACAGGCTGGAGTTATCACAGAGAAAGGAGCTTCAGTTGGGGAAATGCCTCCATGAGATCCAGCTGTAAGGCATTTTCTCAATTAGTGATCAAGGG
>NC_034596.1:104713782-104721611 GCF_900095145.1 Mus pahari | reverse complement strand
CAGACACACCAGAAGAGGGCGTCAGATCTTGTTACAGATGGTTATGAGCCACCATGTGGTTGCTGGGATTTGAACTCCAGACCTTCGGAAGAGCAGTCGGGTGCTCTTACCCACTGAGCCATCTCACCAGCCCTATTTTCTGGTTTTTGTTTAGTTGTTTTGTTGGTTTCACACAGGATCTTAACTATGTAAGTGAAGATGACTTGGAACCCCTGTTTTTCCTGATTCTACTTCCTCAGTACTGGAACCACAGGTATGTGCCATTTTGGTGTTTTGTCTTAAGACAGCATGTACTATGTAGCACAAGTTAACCTAAAACTCATGATGAGACATACTCCTGCCTCGGCCTCCCAATTACTGGGATTGCAGGCCTACTACCACACCGTGCAGAATACCACACTGTGCAGAAATGCATTCTATTTATTTTTAATTTATGTTACTGTGTGTGTGTGTGTGTGTGTGTGTGTGCGTGTGCACACGTGTGTGGTCAGAGGACAGCTCTCAGGGGTCTGTTCACTTCTTCCAAAATGTGGGTTCCAGCGATCAGACTTAGGTCCAGGCTGTCAGACTCGGCAGCAAGTGCCTTTACCTGTTGAGCCAACTCACCAGCCTCAGGAATTGGATTTTCAATTGGAGTCTGGTGGGGGTCTCTGAGTTCAGAACCAAGCCTAGTCTACATAATGAGTCCCCTGCCCTACTACCTGAATTACAGGCAGGGCTACTTGTGAGACCCTTTCTCAAGTACAAAGAAACCACCTAACAAGATAAAACCATCTAGGGCTGACAATACAGTCTGCTCTCTGACCCTTCACCTTGAACAGAAGTTTGGCATTGAACAGAAGTTACAATGCTTTCCCTCAGTGAGAACTGGCTTCAACTGGAGACATTTTGTCCCCTTGATCTTAGAAGAAATGTATATGAACGTCCTGTGTGGGCCGCATGGAAAATTCAAGAAAGCCTAGCTGTCCTGAAACTAGACACGCCTGGTAATTCTAGTCGACAGCAATTAAACACGCTGAGCAATACAGCAGAGGCATCCAGAGATGTATTACCCACAGAGTATTTGGTTTTCGCTGTTCTACATAAACCCTCGGGAGACTGAGGCAAGGGGATCTGTCAGAACACTGGCTAAGAATGGAGTCACATGATGGCAATTCTGAGCGCTTGTGAGAAAACAAGAGTCCCGTGATCTCGATTTCTTCAAAACCACACTCAGGCATCTACTCTGGCTCAGTGGTTAAGAGCACTAGCTGCCCTTTCAGAGGACTGGGTTCAATTCCCAGCACCCATTTGATGCCTCACAACTGTCTGAACTACAGTTCTAGGGGATCTGATGTCCTCATCTGGCCTCTGCAGGCCACTGGCAGCTTACCCAGCACAGTAAGCCAGCATGGTGGCTGTTCCCTTGTGTGCTCCAACAACCAACTTCAGGCAAAAAGTGTCCTCTGGCACAACAGTTGTGAAGGTTCCAGGTGCAATCAGTCATTCTCTGATTGGATCTGAGGTGTGCTCCCCACGAGAAAAGTCATCCCTGGGACTGTAACCCTGTTAGAATCCTGTGGCTTAGGAGGTCACAGGATCCGGGGAGAGCCTACTGCTGTCCCGCTAAATAGACTTGCTGAACTTTATGCTTCTAGCACAGGTTACTGCTGCTTTCAGCCTTAGCTAGACTCTTTCTGCTGTGGGCAGCATTACAGGCTCACAACTGTCAAAGCACTGAGAATAGGTGACTGTTGAGAGTTCAGCCCTAAGTAGGATGTCTGTATCAGCAGCCAAAGTCAGGAAATAGGGAAGAGGGGCCAAAAGAACACAAGATCTGCAGGATGGGAGAAGAGTCCTGGGAAATACTGTCTTCTGCATAGGACAGAGAATCGCATGTATGGACAGTTCCTATGACTGCACAAAGTCAAGAAGGCCAGCTAATGTTCCAGCCAGCAGTACTAGGTAAAATGAAGTTGCGAGGATGGGTGGGGGAACGTCAGGAGGGAAGAGTTGAAGGGGATAAGATTAAAATATGTTGCCGGGGTGATGGCACATGCCTTTAATCCCAGCACTCGGGAGGCAGAGGCAGGCAGATTTCTGAGTTTGAGGCCAGCCTGGTCTACAGAGTGAGTTTCAGGACAGCCAGAGCTATACAGAAAAACCATGTCTCGAAAAACCAAAAAAAAAAAAAAAAGAACAAAAAAATAAAATATGTTGGATACACAGATGCAGTTGTCAAAGAATAAATGAAAGATGCAGAAAAAAGAAGAGAAGGGATGTGTAGGGCAGCCAGGTGTGTCACTCAACGGGAGAGCTTGTGTGTGGCCTTTGGTGCTAGTTGGATCTCTGCCGTCCTGGATCTGCTTCTCCCACTCTGGGATAGTCAGGCTCCTCACTCACCGGCCTGGACTGGAGGAGGAGACTAGCTGGGGCAGGTGGGTGCAGGCAGAATGTTCGGTCAGCGGTGAGTTCCAGGGCAAGGGACACACACACAACACAGGAACAGCTTTGGAGAACTTCAGTTTATTGGTGTGGGGAGAGGGGTATTTATGCCCCTGGGGAGGTGCCAGGGTCACTGAGTCAAGGTTTGTGTGACTGCCGTGTATCATTGGCCAGAGCAGGAGTGTTGGAAGACTCAGGGGACGAGGGAGCCTTATAAGGTCAAACAAGAGTACTAAATTCTTACTAGGGTTGATGGTGGGACAGCTGGCTTCATGGCGCCAGGTTGGGAGCGAGGAGGGTAACTAACTCCTGCTGTACTCACCTGAGGTGTCTGGGGGGAAGCTCTCTTCCTCCTTCCTCTGTAGTCCCAGGCCATAAGTCTCTAGCATAAAAAGAATAAAAGACAGGGCTGAGCAGTTAGGACCACCGCGTGCTGCTCCTGCAGAAGACAAGCATCCACATGGTGGCTTATAACCATCTAACTCCACTTGCAGAGAATCTGACACCCTCTGGCATCCAGGGCAGGCACATGGGCAAGACACTCATACGCTTATAATAATTTTTGAAAGACTAGTTTTTAAATAAATAAGAAGGATAAAGGAAAAACAGAGAATACTCAATACCGGTAGGTTGTGCCCTCCCAGTATGTTGGAATGTGGCTTGAGGGGCGTCTGCTGCAGTTGGTCTGCAGCTGGTCTTGGCTCTCAGATTGGGACTGATTGACACCTGACTGGTTGCAGGTGTCCCAGCTTCTTGCTTAGAGATACAGTTCCTCAAGGGATCTTTTATGTCCCTTAATAGTCCACTCTTATTTCCTTAGGTGTTTGTTGTTGAGAAGGGGTCTCATGTAGCCCAGGCTGGCCTTGAACTTACTAAGCAGCCAAGGATGACCTTGAATCTTCCTGCCTCCACCTCCTGAAGCCACTGTTCCCACAGGGCACTTGTAAAGGACAGGATAGGGTGTATGTGTGTGTGTGTGTAAGGTCCCTGATGAGAGGAGATTCTGCCCAGATTCCACAGGGGGTCACTATCCTTTGACAATGAAGATGTGACCCCTTGGGGTAGGTATCCCTGCCCTCCTGCCTTCTCCAGGGAACCTCGTTGTGAGGTAGGTGGATGATGGAGGGGTTGGTTCCTCACACATGGAGGGGATGGCTACCACACATGGCTTCCTTCCTTGAGTTTTCCCTTTGTTCTTGCACTGGTCTCCATGTGTGGCTTTCCATTTGTGTATTTCAGAGGTGCCAAAAGGTCAATGAGACAAGAAACTCCCCCAGACTTCCAACCCATTGTCTGTTGCCTGTTACTGAATTATTCCCTCATCTTGTTCCCTTTTCCTTAATGCCTCCCTGTCCTTATGCCTTTGTGGTTCTTTATGTCATTATGTCCTTAAACACCTTTAAAGGCACAGGCGATCAAGGGATGTTCTTTCTTTCTTTCTTTTCTTTTCTTTTCTTTCTTTTTTTTTTTTTTTTTAAGATTTATTATTATGCCGGGCATGGTGGCGCATGCCTTTAATCCCAGCACTTGGGAAGCAGAGGCAGGCAGATTTCTGAGTTCGAGGCCAGCCTGGTCTACAGAGTGAGTTCTAGGACAGCCAGGGCTATACAGAGAAACCCTCTCGAAAAAACAAAAACAACAACAACAAAAAAGATTTATTATTATATGTAAGCACACTGTAGCTGTCTTCAGACACCCCAGAAGAGGGCATCAGATCCCATTACAGATGGTTGTGAACCACTATGTGGTTGCTGGAATTTGAACTCAGGACCTTCGGAAGAGCAATGAGTGCTTTTTTACCGCTGAGCCATCTCTCTAGCCCCGGGACGTTCTTTCTCATCCATAGCTTGAGTGCCCTGGGAGTTCAAGTTGGCTCAGAAATTGGGATTCAAAGTCCCCAGGGCAGTTAGGGAATGACAGATGGCAGAGGGGGCAGCTTGGCTCCTTTAACCTGAGTGTCCCACAGAAGGAAGAGCTGTGGGCCACTGGGAGGGGAGGTGGCCTGGTGACCTGACTATGAGAGGAACTAGGTGGCAGGGTGGGACAAAACCGGCTGTGTGGCCAGAATGAGCATTTGGGAGCTATCCTAGGGCACAGGACGGTCCCCGCAGCCTTGGTGGCCTCTCTGGTCTTAAGTGCACCCCAGCAGAGTGCCTTGCACCCAAGGAAGGGAAGGCTTTGAGGAGCCCTGTGGCTGTTGAGGATCAGGCCTGTCGGCACAGGGTAGGGACAACTACTCACGCTGTGTGAAGCAGGCAGGCAGCAGATCTTGGGCCGCGGGGAACTGAGGGAGGGGAACTGGGAGCTGTGGTTTAGGGCCCAGGAACATGCACACTGGGTTGCCATGGAGATACCTGTGACATCATGAAGGCATAAAGCACAGGGTACCTGCCACCTCCTTTCTTGTCTCATGGGTGATTCCCTGGGGACCAAAATGAACATGCCATCCAGGAGGTAAGTCTAGAATGACAGTCTTTGCCCTCCAAACCAGAGGCCTGAAGCTAATGAACTTTAAATAACCATCAGCCCCAGGATTTCTCTGGCTGCCCCACCAGGTTCACAGAGCCCTAACTCAGTGGCCCCTGTCCAGCTACTGTTAGGGACCCCTCCTCTTTTTTATCACCTGAATTTGAGCCGACTTGGGGACAGAGTAAGTGTGGTCCGGTTTGGATTTCTGAACTGGTGTGGCCACATGTGTTCCACCAGGTATGTACCTCCACTGAAGCCACTGTCCCCACAGGGCACTTGTAAAAGACAGGATAGGGCGTGTGTGTGTGTGTGTGTGTGTGTGTGTGTGTGTGTGTGTAAGGTCCCTGATGAGAGGGGGCTCTGCCCAGATTCCACATTGGGGGGGGGGCGCACTATCCTTTGACAATGAAGATGTGACCCCTTGGGGTAGGTATCCCTGCCCTCCTGCCTTCTCTAGGGCTCTGCTATTTCAGGGAGCCTCGTTGTGAGGTGGGTGGATGATGGAGGGGTTGGTTCCTCATTTGCCCTGGGCAAATGGGCCTGGGTTTGGGAAAGGCCAGTCGACGCATAAGGCTTAGCTGCCTTGAGAGAGCAGGGGCTCTGCCCAGAGCTGAGCACCCTTCTCCTCCCCCTTGAACCCATAGGAGAATTCTGGGGCATCTTGGAATTAACGTGACGGATTAGCATGTACATGCAAAGCCACGGCAGGGTGGGGGTGGGGAGTCTAAAATAAAATACTATTTTTACTTGAAGTTCCCTCTAGACAAAACTGACTTGGAATCGGAACTGAAGCTCTAGATACAGCCTCACCAAAGTCTGCCCTGCAGGTGCTGAGTTCATCTGCGAGGAAGCCGTTTTTTTTTTATGATTTATTTATTTCATTTATATGAGTGCGCTGTAGCTGTCTTCAGACACACCAGAAGAGGGCGTCAGATCCCATTACAGATGGTTGTGAGCCACCATGAGGTTGCTGGGAATTGAATTCAGGACCTCTGGAAGAGCAGTCGAAGAGCAGTCAATGCTCTTAGCTGCCAAGCCATCTCTCCGGCCCGAGGAAGCCATTTTATGTCAGCTCGGACCCCTCTCTCTGGGCTAAGCCCGCCTTTCTCCCAGGAGATTGCTCCCCGAGATTCACTCCCACTTTCTGGGACTTCAGCCAGGATTCCAGCTTGTCTTTCTGGACACAGCCCCAGGGGTTGTGACAGGGTTGAGGGGAGGGGGTGGGGGTCAGGGGTGTAGGTGAAAGGTGACATTGCCAGGGTAAGCAAGGCTCAGCTGCCCTCTGTCCTCCTCAAGAGGGGCTTCTGGGAACACTCGCAGCCTGTTTCTGCGGCTACCTTGTTGACAGACATTTCATTTTTATCATTTGTATTGAGTTTGTTTGCTAGTTAGCAGCTCTTTACTGAGGTGTTGTAATAATCTGTGCTCCCTGAGAAAAAGATTCACTAGAAAAATTTGTCAAGGAAGGGTTTTTTGTTTTGTTTTTGTTTCAGGTGTTTGAGTGTCTGTCTGTGTATCATGTGAGTGCAGTGCCTGCTGAGGCTAGGTGAGGGAGTCACATCTCTGGGGACTGGACAGATGGTTGGGAGCTGCCATGTGGGTGCTGGGAATTGAACCTGGGTCCTCGGGGAGAGCAGCCACTCCTAACCCCTGTGCCACCCTCCAGCAACTCCCCTCTCCCTCCCCTCTCAGGAAGGTGTTCAATGCTTAAATCAATCCCAATGACTGAGGTAATCCACCCAGCTTGCAGCTGTGGTGCTAACCCCAAGATTCTTTTTTTTTCCTTTTTTTCTTTTCTTTTTTAAAGCATTTTTTTTTTCCCTGCTAGGTGCTGATGGCACACACCTTTAATCCCAGCCCTGGGGAGATACTACAGATCTCTCAGTTTGAAGCCAGCCTAGTCTACAGCGTGTAGTTATATAAAACAATCCAGGCCATAGCGGGCTCTGTGCTGGCAGGTCTCCCCACCTCCATAGGAAGTCCCAGTCCCAGACAGTGGTGTGCCCCGGTCCCCAAGGCCTGCTGTCTGCCTGTGACTTCCCATGAGCCTCCAGAGGCTGATAATTTACCAGCCAGATTTATAACAGTAAGTTCTCAACTCCCAAAATGCCCACACAAAGAACTCATAACTCAACTGATAGAGATACAAGCTGCATACCTAGATTGGACAAATGTGCCCTACATTACTCAATTGTCTATCAGAGCAATCCCCAGTTACTTATGGCTCCTAGGACCACGTGGCAGGTGATTCTGGCTCATCACCTTCTCCTTTAGGTACCATCTTGTCTCTTCTGTCTCCTCCTACCCTCTCTCTCTCTCTCTCTCTCTCTCTCTCTCTCTTTCTCTCTCCCTCTCTCCCTCTCTCCCTCTCTCCATCTCCCCCTCTCCCTCTCTCTGCCTCTCTCTCTGTCCCTTCTCTAAAACTTTCAGCTCTGCCTTTTTCCACTGCCCAATCACAGGTCTAGCCTTATCTGACTTAATAAGATTTCACCTGACCTCACCTGCGTACATGCACCTCTTTGACGGGGCAGGAAAAACAGTCGATCCACAACACTAGTCTACAGAGTGAATTCTAGGACAGCCAGGTCTACACAGAGAAACCCTGTCTCAAAAAGACAGATACTGGGCCGGAGAGGTGGCTCAGTGGTTAAGAGCACTGGCTGTGCTCTTCTGAGGTCCTGAGTTCAATTCCCAGCCACCACATGGTGGCTCACAACCATCTGTAATGGATCTGATGCCCTCTTCTGGTGTGTCTGAAGATAACTACAGTTTACTCATATAAATGAAATAATAAATCTTTTTAAAAAAACAAGCCGGGCGTGGTGGCGCACACCTTTAATCCCAGCACTTGGGAGGCAGCGGCAGGCGGATTTCTGAGTTCGAGGCCAGCCTGGTCTACAGAGTGAGTTCCAGGACAGCCAGGGCTATACAGAGAA
>NC_034596.1:104711579-104713300 GCF_900095145.1 Mus pahari | reverse complement strand
CTGGGTTTGAGTTCTCTGTGGAGCCCATGGCAGTCATAACCAGCAAACATGATAGTGCACACTGACTGTTCATCAGAGCTGTGACTGGCTTTGAGGACAGGGCTGTGGACAATGCAGTCACAATTCGAGGAAATCAAGAGACTGACCAACTATAATCAAGATGGAAGAGGATGCTGCGTGTGTGAATGTTCCGCCTGTGTGTCTGTGGGAGTGTTTGGGAGGGGCTGAGGCCAGGGGCTTCAAGAGTAGCTCGGTTGCTGGGGTACCTCCTACCATGTGTGGGGGCCTGAGTTTGATCCCCAGTACCTCATNAGTTGGGTCTGGTGGCACATGCCATAATCCAGAACTTGGAAGATGGAGGTATCTTTGGCTACATAGTTTAAGATTTGAGGCCAGTCTAGGCTATAGAAGATCATGTTTAAAACATTAAAAAATAGATGGGCGTGGTGGCACACGCCTTTAATCCCAGCAGAGGCAGGCGGATTTTTTAGTTCAAGGCCAGCCTGGTCTACAGAGTGAGTTCCAGGACAGCCAGGGCTACACAGAGAAACCCTGCCTCGAACTTCCCCCCCCAAAAAAAAATTAAAAAATAAATATGAAAACATACCTGCTACGAATTTGTAGCTATGTATGGGGCCCCCAGTTTAGTCACAAACAAAACAATTTAAAATTGGGGGGAAAAAATGAAGGCCAGGATAGCTGAAGTAAATGAGGGAGAGTCAGGGACAGGTCAGAACCCGAATGTGAGGATGCTGCATGGTCTGAGGCTGAGGAGAGTCCCCTGGGACAGGACAGCTGAGAGGCTGGTTCAGGACTGGGCAGGGTGTGGAGGAACAGCTGAATAGCGAAGGGCTTCACTCTACTTCATGAACAGAAAACATGGTGTATGAAAGCAATAAGATGCTCTTCTCTGAGACTTCTAACCAGAGTTTACAAAGGTAGATGTTACTTTCCTGATCCCAGCTGATCCCAAACAGCACTCAAAATGGGAGTCAGATGTTGTTATCCATCCTTGTGTGTTAAATCTAACAGTGATGGGATATTTGGGTTTTAGATTTATTCTTTTTTGGGGGTAGGGTTTCTCACTATGTAGCCCTGGCTGGCCTGGAATTTATGATGTAGACTTGGCTAGCCCTGAACTCAGATATCCACCTGCCTCTGCCTCCTGTGTGCTAGGGTTGAGGTTGTGTACCACCATGCTCTGCAGATTGGTGGGGTTTTTTTTGTTGTAGTTATTTTAATTAATTTATTTAATATATGTGAATACACTATTGCTGTCTTCAGACACACCAGAAGAGGGCATCTGATCCCATTACAGATGGTTGTGAGCCACCATGTGGTGGCTGGGAATTGAACTCAGGACCTCTAGAAGAACAGTCAGTGCACTTAACCACTGAGCCATCACTCTAGCCCCAGATAGGTGTTTTTTTGAGGTTGGTTTCCATCTGCTGTCTGATTTTAGAAAAGGATTACAATGCACATGTTTTTCTGGGCCAGGGCATAATTTAAGATTAAAGCTATTTATTTAGGTAGTGTAAAAGCTGATTACAAGGGNCATTCAAGGTAGAGCAGGGTCAGTTACATTGTTTTCAAAGGTAGATTAAACTAAACAGGCTGATTACTTAGTAGGGAAATTGAGTGTATGATTCTATTATTTTTAATTTTTTGAGATTTTTTTTCAAGACACAGCTTTTCTACATAGCCCTGGCTGTCCTGGAACT
>NC_034596.1:104690549-104710964 GCF_900095145.1 Mus pahari | reverse complement strand
CCTCCATCCCAGCACTTGGTAGGCAGATGCAGGTGGATCTCTCTGAGTTCCAGGCCAGCTCATTCATCTTTGGCCCTCACTCTGCCACTGAGAACGTCCACTTTTCTCAGTTTCCCCAGCTGTAAGCTAAGTGTCCTTCTCTCAGTGAATTGTATCCTGCAGGTGTAGAGCCCATGCTACAGATGTGTCACCTACCTGTCCCCTAACGGTGGGACAGGGGCAAGGTGTCTGAACCAGAGCCAGACAGTTTACATGCAGGGAATTCTGAGAGGCTCCCGTGCACGGGCTCCAAGACCTCCATCCTAAGGAGACACCTTAGGGAGTAGAGTACCTCTTCTCGAGTGTTCCCTGCGTCCATTCAAGGTCCCTCTGCTTAGCAGAGTTCCAGCAGTGAGAAGACAGCAGAGGGCAGGGGCTGGAGGCCTTGATGCCTGGCAGGGCCATTGTCTACCTGTGACAGTACCTGTAGTTTTAAAACCTGGGAAACCCAAGGCATATGGTTGGTTATATTGCTTGCTTGCTTTTGAGACCGAGTCTCTCTGTGAAGTCCTGGAACTCACTTTATAGACTAGGCTGACCTCAAACTCACAGGAGCTGCCTCTGCCTCCCAAGTGCTGGGGCATGAGCCACCAGGCCCAACTTGGTTTTTATTTTGAGTGTTTGCCTGAACGGTGGTCTGTGCACTGTGTGCATGTAGTACCTTCAGAATCCAGAAGTGGGAGCTGGATTCCTTGAAACTGAAGTTGCATCTATGAGCTACCACCCGAATACTTGGAATTGTAATTGGGACCTCTTGTGGTCCAGCCAGTGTGCTTAACTGCTGAGCCATTTCTCATTTGTAGACTTTGTAGTTAAGGGCATTTTGTGCATGTGTATTTTTCCTTTTATTTATGGTGTATGCATGCATGTGTGGAGTACAAAGGATCAGGCATGTATCTGGTGTACAGAAATACATGTAGGCACGATATCCTTACACATAAAACAGAAGAGCAGGGCAGTGGTGACACACATCTTTAATCCCAGCACTCAGGAGGCAGATCTCTGAATTTGAGGGCAGTCCAGTCTACAGAGAGAGTTCCAGGAGCTCAAGGGCCACACAGACAAATCCTGCCTCAGAAACCAAATGAAAATGATAGTATGACTGTAAACACTTTAGTTGGTGTCAATCAGATAACATGGGTCCAGGAGGGGGCTGAGAAGCCCTTTGGCTGTTAGGCTCACTCTCCGAACTGTTACCCAAACCAGTCTATAGGGACCACTGGGAAGCTCAGAGCTCATGGTTATGTGGCTCATTCCTCTCTGTAGATGGCCCTCACCCTTCAAATGTGGCTGTGACCCTGACTTCCAGAGGACAGCATAGGTGTAGACTTCATAATGGAGGCCCTGGAAGACATTACCGCAGCCAGGGCTCAGCCACTGTAGGCTGTAGTACCCACTGTAGGCTGTTGTTGATGTGACACACAGACACTTGGCCTCTGGAGTCCTGCTCTCCAACCTTGACTCCAGTTTGTCACAAAGAAAGCCTCAGGCCATTCCAGATGAACGCTTTGGGGGACACACCCCACAGTGTATTCCCAAACCAGTAAGATTTTCTAAGAAGCTGCTGCTCTAGTCTCAAAGCTAAAGACAGAAGGACTTTTAGATGTCACTTGGGGTTGTGGGGCAGAAAAGGTCATTTGATGAAAAGGGGTCTGGGTAATGTACACGGGGGTTATTTCCTTCCTTTACAATAGTTTCTAGGTGTATGGGAATTTCGCCTGCATGTACATATGTACCCCATGTACACGCATGCGGTGGCCGGAGAGGGATCAGATCTTATGGGACTAGAGTCACAGATGATTGTGAGTCACTATGTGGTTGCTGGGAATTGAACCCTGGTCCTCTGGAAGAGCAGTGCTCTTAACCACTGAGCCATCTCATCAGCCCCTCTTGTCTGTTTTTTTTTTTTTTGTTTGTTTGTTTTGTTTTGTTTTTTCGAGACAGCTTGTCTGTTTTTTAAAGTGTTATTTTAGTGTTTGTATGTATGCATGTTTATGTGTGCAGATGCCCAGACCGAGGTGTCTGATCTCCTGGAGCTGAAGTTAAGGGTGGCTGTGAGCCACTGAATGAGTGTGCTGGGAACTGAACTGCAGTTTCCTGCAAGAACAGTGCGTGGGCCTCACCTCTGAGCCACCTCGCTAGGCTCTTCTTCCATTTTTGTTTTTCTGAGACAGGGTCTCACAAGCCCAGGTTGGCCCAACTCTCTATGTAAATGATAAAGACCTTGAGTTCCTGGTGCTAGGACTTGAGGCAGAGGTGTGCACTGCCATGCTGGGCTCCTTTTCTGTTAGGCCTTTCTAACCTTTAGGATGCTCACAAGTCAGCTGGGCCTGGTGGCGCTCGCCTTTAATCCCAGCACTCGGGATGCAGAGGCAGGCGGATTTCTGAGTTCGAGGCCAGCCTGGAACAGAGTGAGTTCCAGGACAGCCAGGGCTACACAGAGAAACCCTGTTTGGAAAAAAACAAACCAAACAAAAAAAACCAAAAACAAACAAACAAACAAAAACAAAAAAGATGCCCCCAAGTCCCTGAGGGTGTGGTAGGGTTAGGGTTTTTTTTTTTTTTTTTTTTTTTTTTTTTTTTCTTTCTCGAGACAGGGTTTCTCTGTATAGCTCTGGCTGTCCTGGAACTCACTTTGTAGACCAGGCTGGCCTCAAACTCAGAAATCCACCTGCCTCTGCCTCCCGAGTGCTGGGATTAAAGGCNTGTGCCACCACGCCCGGCCGGGTTAGGGTTTCTTGCTTGCTTTCCAGGTTTCAGAATGGGGTTCCCAGGAGCCCAGTTTGAGAAGGTAGGATTTATTGCTGAAAAGCATCCAGTGTGACGTGTGTAACGAGGCACTTCCCAACAGGGTGTAGCAGCTGCTCTGAGGATCCGGAGAAGCTGAATGACATGAGACTTCACGGAGGTTTGTAGCAAGTTTTCTTGGTACTTAAAATAATATTTTATGAGTGTGAGTGGGTCTCCCCACTTCATGTCTGTGCAACAGAAGAGGGGGTCAGATCCTCTGCAGCTGGAGTTACATCCAGGTGGTTGTGAGCCACTAGGCAGGTGCTGGGAGCCAAACCTGGGTCCTCTGAGAGAGCAGCAAGTGCTCTTAACCACTGAGCCAGCCCTCCAGGCCCATCTCTAGCACTTTCATATTTTATTTTTATGTATATGCACAGTACACTGTAGCTGTCTTCAGACACACCAGAAGGGGGCATTTGATCCATTACAGATGGTTGTGGGTCACCATGTGGTTGTTGGGAATTGAACTCAGGACCTCTGGAAGAGAAGTCAGTGCTCTTAACCACTGAGCCATCTCTCTGCTCCTTATTTTTAATCTTTTAAAAGAGAGGTTCTCAGCTGGGCAGTGGTTTCATACACCTTTGATCCCAGCACTTGAGAGGCAGAGGCAGACAGATTTCTGAGTTCGAGGCCAACCTGATCTACAGAGTGAGTTCCAGGACAGCCAGGGCTACACAGAGAAACCCCGTCTGAANAAAAAAAAAAAAAAAAGGACAACCAAAACAAACAAAAAAGGTCTCAGATACCCAGGATGGCTCTCATGCTTGCCTGATTTCCCCAAGAGTTAGGCAAGTGCTCTACCACTGAACTGTATGTGCCCACAATCCTAGGGGCTTTTTTTCTTTTCTTTTTTTTGAGGAAGGATCTCATGTAGCCCAGGTTGGCCTCTTCATAAGCATGACCTTGAACTTCTGATCCTCCTGCCTCTGAATCTGAGTGCTGGGTTCCAAACCGTGCCACCACTCTTGTTTTGTAGGTGCTGGGGCCGAGTGCAGGGTCTAGCATGTGCTAAGTGAGCACTGGATGGATTGAGCTATAGCCATAGCCCTTTTTGTTTTTGACATAGGGTCTTGATATATCCCAAGCTGGCCTTGGCCTTCTATGTACCCCAGGCTAGCCTGGAGCGCATGTTCCTCCTGCCTCAGCTTCCTGGAGAATCTGGAGGAAAACCAGTCTGAGCTACAGGGTGGGACCAGATGTTGATTAAAAACAATTCCCTTCTTCTCCCCGTGGGCTGCCCTTCCTTTCCTGTGCTCTAGAACCCTGTGCTTTGTCCTTTAACTTGATCTTCTCAGTTAAGTGACAGTCTACGTGCCTGGCCTCGAGGGATGGCCAGCCAGAGGCCCAGCCGACCCACCTGCATCAGGGCAGCCTTCAGTGCAGCTGGCTTTCGGAAGTGGCAGAGACACGCACGCCATCGCTTTCAGGTGCCCTGCAAGTGTGTGTGTGTGTGTGTGTGTGTGTGTGTGTGTGTGTGTGGTGTATGTGTGGAAGATACCCATCTTTGTATTCTTTTATTAAGAAAATGAAAATGACCTTCTTCAGTGGCCTGGGGCTGGTGGGAAAGTAAGTGGTGGACCACCAGAGGCCAGGCCAGGGCTCCTTTGTGAGCTTGGTAAGCCTCCATTCTGCATTCATGGGGACCAGTTGAGAAGGGAAGTTTAGTGCCCTTCACCTCCTTCTGGATTTGGACCCAGAACCAGTGCCAAGGTGCTGTGTGCCCACTGTGCCAGGGAAGGGCTCCCTGCCCACATGCCTTTTGGAGGACACTGTTCCCCTCTTAACAGGTTTCGTGCTAGCATGTCCTGTAGTGTGGTAGCAAGCATCCCAAGTGCTCTGTGTTAAGCTGCCATTGCAGAATCAGCATCGAGCTTTTCCTCACAGGTCAACTCCAGAAGGAACCTCATGGACTTTGCTGAAGGCATCTGGAGAGAGGTATGCCAAGGGCCTGGCCGCAACCCCCTAGGGTTCAGAGGCTGAGGGAGTCCTCAAAGCCAAGGCTAGCCCAGTGAGTGGGCTGTGAGGGTCAGAATCCAAGGAGGGATTTCTACTTGTGTGTGCAAGCCTGCACACAGGCAGTCTGGTATTGGTAACTAAAGGAGGGATGTCTCACTGCATATAGCCCAGGCTGGCCTCAAATTCAGGACATGCCTCCTGTCTCTCTGCCTTCTGAGTGCTGGAATTACAGATGCTACAAGGCAGGAACAGACTGGAGCAAATTGACAAGATTCTACCACAGAAAGCAAGAAGATAGGAAGGTCTGAACCCCACAGCAGAGGTCAGGGGACTCCCCAAAGCCTCTGCCAAGTACTTTTACGAGGAATTTGCTGTAGCCAGTGGTGGTGGTGCACACTTGTACCCAGCACCGGGGAGTCCGAGCAGGAGGATGTAGAGTTTAAGGGCAGCCAGGCCAGGGCTACATGAGACCCTGCCTTTTTATGTTTTGGAATGATCTATTTCTGTATGTCTGAGTACTTTGTGACACATGCACAGTATACAAGGAGGCCAGAAGAGGGTGACAGATGGTCTGGACCTGGCCTTCCAGATGGCTGTGTGGCCATCATGTGCCTGTGAGGAACTGAATCTGGAAACAGAACTGCTAACCTACCTCCACAGCCCTGAGACTTTGTCTTAAAAAGCCAAACACGCCAGGCGTGGTGGCGCACGCCTTTAATCCCAGCACTCAGGAGGCAGAGGCAGGTGGATTTCTGTTAGTTTGAGGCCAGCCAAGTGAGACCATTTCAAAACAAACAAACAAACCAAACCAAAAGCCATTGATAGCACTGGCTGCGGATGTAGCCCAGTGGGTAGAATGCTCCCTGGCATTTGCAAGTGTCTGGGTCCGACCCTTAGAATGGTCCCTTGATGGGAGGTGAAGGCAGGAGGGTCATCCTGGCTACACAGTTAGTTCTAGGCCACTCTTGAATGCGAGACCTTGTCCTTTAAAGAGAGTTTCAATGCAAGGCAAAGCATACAGATTTGCCATCTGCCATCACAGTGATGGAGACATGTTTTGGTACACCTCTGTGTTACATACTACGCTGCTGCTGGGATTTACCCACTGGCTCAGAAACCTTTCTATTTTGTTGTGATCAGAATTTTCAGGCCCTCACACATAGCCAAACATTTATAAACATTTGTAACCAGTTTTTAGATCCTTATGATGGTGACTCGGAAGACACCCCAGGCCATTCCAACTACCGCAGTTACCGAGGCCAGCGTGCCCACCGCCTCCTGGGTGACAGGAACCGCAACTCGCCTTCCTGCACACTGAAATTCAGGACTGCTGAGGAGGCCAGTGTGCAAGACTTGCTCCCAAAGGCTCCAGACCTCACCATGAAAGCTTCTGGCTGGGCCCCTACAACCCTGGAAGTCGATGACGTCGACATGCAGCCCGAGGGTGAACTAAAGACACTGGGCCCCCGAGAGACCAACGGGTGTCCTGCCAGGCTGTCCCCATCACCAGAGGACTGGAGGATGATAAGGGCTGTCAGCCCCCTTATTCCTGTGGAGACCCCAGAGAGAGGCAGACAGCTGCTGGGCCGAGCCAGAGCCACCCGGTCACCACCCAGACTCGGGAGTGAGAGAGATAAGGGGCCCAGGCTGTCGCTTTCCAAGAGAAAACTGGAGCTCCTACTTGGAGAGCCTGAGAGAATTAAGAAGAAGAAGAAGTACGTGGCCCAGTCCAGGGGCCCGAGTTAGCTCAGGGTAGGGATGTGGGGCCGGCACAGAGCCAGGAACCCACACCAAACTCAGTCCCCACCACCCGGCATAAAAATGGGTGTGCATATTCTGAGATAACTCAGAGGGTCAGGGCGCTTGCTGCAAAGCTTCTTGACCAGAGTTCAATCCCTAGGACCCACATGGTGGAAGGAGAGAACCAAGGAACACGTAATGGTGTATGTCTGTGTGTGCATGTGTATGAGTGTGCGTGTGCACACACACACACACAAAATGTTAAAAAATATTAATAGGTTGCAATTCAGGGATGGATCCAAGTGGCCTTCACTGGGCCTCCTCCCCGACCTCAGGCTCTCTGCCTGCCCACCTCCCGAGTGCTGGATCGAGGCAGCTCCCTTCCTGTTCCTAGTGTGTTCAGAGTTCTCTCACTGCCCGCCCTGGGCAAGCCCTCTGTGTCACCTGGGAGCAGGCTTCTGGTCAGCTTGGGCACAAGCCTTATGGAGTGCTGGGCTCCCCTGGGAGCTGTTTCTCCCCAGCTGTGCTTTGGCCAGCTGTCTACTGACCTTTCACTTTCTCTCTGGTAGGTAACAAAGCTGAGCGTGCGTCTGGGGCTGCTGCTGAGGTCTGCGTCTGTTTCCCAGGTCCTGTCCTCCCCACGGCGGGGACAAGGTTCCCAAGTGCAAATAAAAACGGCACCACAAGGAGGTGCCCATTCTTGGCAGGGCATGTCCACCTCTGGGTGCTATTGGGGCCATTCCAGGATTGGTTATGGGTACTCATCAGTGCCCCAGGTGGCACTGACAGGGCTGGTGGCCACTGTCCAGTACGATCCCTCTGACTGTAGGAGGGGTTAGGGGTAGGCTGGTATCCTGGGAACAGAAGTCTAGTTATGGGGCTGGGGTGATCCTCGTGTTCCCAGCGATCCCCACAGACTCAGGCAATGTCCTCTGAGGAGTTTGGATGCAAGGAGAAGCCGTGGGTGCTGTGTCACCTGCACCACCCCTAGGTGTTCCTTAGGAGAACACAGGCTGTGTCCTCTCCCAGAGAAGGGAGTTAGGACAGTGCCTCTCTGTGCTAAGGAGTCCCTACAGCCTCTGCCCACCCTGTACCACAGGGTTTTGGAGATCCTGCGATGCTAGGACCTGACTAATTGTTACTCTTCCTCTGGGGCGAGGACATTCTCTCACCACAGGTGGTGTAAAAACAAAGTGTGGGAGGATGGATTGGTGGCAGGGCTTGGGGATGAGGTGCAGCTCTCCTGGTCTCACCTTGCTGCCAAAGGTGAAGTGGGCTGGGACACAGGATTCCCACAGTAGACTGAGCAGAGTGGCAAGAGGCGGGAGCCCGTCATGCTTAGTGTTTTATTTACTAAAACCAGCCATTCGGTCAGCCATCAGACAGCGCACTATTCTCTCCCATCCCACCGTCTCCAACCGCAGCACCTGTCTTCCGCCAACGCGAACCAACCACTTGCTTTCTAGTTCATCAACCCTTCCACACGGTTAAGGACGAATGAAGGTTAAATATTGTTGTTTCCTACTCCAGAAAGAGGATTGGAGAAAAGTCTAGCTTTACTCAGTGCACAGAACTGCAACTCCACGCTCATAGAAGCTGCGAGGATCTTCCTTTGTAGCAATTTCAAAGTCCACGGTGAAGATGAGGTCTGCCCGGGTGAAGTTCAGGTAGACAGGTAAAGTCACCTGTGAGACAGACAGAGGGACTTAGTGTTCATCAGCTTTGGGGACAAGCTCCCGTGGGGGTCCAGGGCTGGGGTGCAGTTGTTTGCACACAAGTAGAGTCCTAGCGCCGCCCCGGCAGCGCCAAGGAGCAAGGCCACGACACTTACCACGCTGGCCTTCTTCTCCGCGCTTGTTTGCTTCACCCAGCGCAGCTGTGTGAGGGGGAGGACTGTGGAGATGGCGTTGGAGAGCGATAGCTTGTTGTTGCTGCACGTGGCCCCTTGGAGCTTCAGACCTGTGAGGAGATGTGGAGACGGGGCTGAAGCCATCCAGAGCCACGCAGCTCGGCTTCCAGGACACCCACAGGCTCAGCTGGGCGGCTGTGCCCAGACACTTTGGGTACATTCATCTGGAAACAGGTCTCACAGAAAGGCCAGGCTGAGCGCTCAGACGCCAGCTCACCTGTGACTCCAAAGCTGCAGGCATCAAGGGTGGCACTCTGGGAGGCGGTGACATTGACCTCCAGGCAGAGTTCCTCCAGGGACCAGCTGTTAGCTTGTGCCACATACTGTCTGGTGGCAGTGATGTAGGCTTCAGGTACAAACAGGCCACCCAGGCACACGTGGATGTTCTGTGTAAACAGTGCGGTAGAAAGGGGAGCCGGTCAGGCACAGGCCCTGGCCGTCCTCAGTGCCATCGTGAAAGAACACCTTTCCACCCAAGTCCAGGACAATCAGTGCCACTCCTGACCCCACCCCTACCCCATGCCACATGCCCACCTTCAGTTCCTTGGCACCACCAGATGCAGCCGCTTGTGAGATATTCTGCAGCTGTTTGATCCTCTCGCTGAAATCCGACACCCACTGGATCACCGTCATGCCTGCAGGCACTGTGTAATGGGACCAGCTCCGAGGCAAGATCCCTGCATTGAGGAAGAGAGCCGCAGGTCTCAGCATCAGTTCTGCCAAGTCCCCTCTGCAGATGTGGCTCAGACTGGTAGCACCTGCACACCACAGCCTGCTTTCCTGGCTGCGCCTGGTGTTCTGTCCACAACTAGAAGGTCCTGGGCACAGCTGTCTCAGTAGTGTGGGGTGCCTGCTTAGCACGCAGTGTCTCTGGAGCGGGCCCTGCCCACCCCTCTGTCCTCTTCACTGCACTAACCCTAAAAGTCACAGGAGCTGCACAAACCTTTAGGAAAGCCCGAGGAAAACTACGGGCATTTCTAAGACCCTCCCACTATTGAGGAGACACGTGTGGCCTGCACAGTGGCAGACCAGCTCCTGGCCGCCCTCCCCATTGGCACCTTTCACCAGCTCATTGATGAGTGTACGCAGGTAGTTTGTTTGCTTCTTTTTCCCCTCGCACACTTGAACGACGTCAGCAAGGTCTTGGCGCACATCTTGGAGTAACTTGGCCCCCATCTTTACTTCTCTCTCAAAGAACCTAAACAAAGGATCCTAAAGCCAGAGAGAAGAGGGATAAGGAGGGGGTCTGTGCAGAGGCAGGGCACACGCGGAAGCAGTAGCAGAGCTTTTTTTTTTTTTTTTTTTTTTTTTTTTGGTTTTTCGAGACAGGGTTTCTCTGTGTAGCTCTGGCTGTCCTGGAACTCACTCTGTAAACCAGGCTGGCCTTGAACTCAGAAATCTGCCTGCCTCTGCCTCCCGAGTGCTGGGATTAAAGGCGTGCGCCGCCACGCCCGGCTAGTAGCAGAGCTTTTGACCAGACCTTTTTGGGAGCTGGTCAGAATGCAGTGTGGCCCTGGCCTGATGAATCCCTCTGCCCCTAGCCCTCAGATCACAGCCTTCAAACGGTTTAATTAAAGCGGTGGCTATTCTTGCTCAAGCCTGGGGACCAGCACACTGCGCCCAGCCCAGTCCAGCTACCTTGATGTTCTCCACGGTGCGCTTTAGGGGGCTCAGCGTCTGTGGGATGAGGTGCAGCCAGTTGGATGCCGTGGTGTGCAGCGTTCTCATCCAGGCTGGACGCCCATCGGAGGTGGAGTCCGTCCTCGCCTTCTTCTCCGTCTCTGCGTAGGCCAGGTCATCCTCATCCTCCAGCATCTGCATCTTCAGCATCTTGCTGATCATGTCCACACCTAGGCCAGGCACGGATGGGGGAAGGAGGAAGACTTCAGTGTATAGGCCAAATGCTGTATGACCATTAGCTCACCACGGCAGCCTGCAGGCTGCACTCGTGTCACACATGATCCCAGGCAGAAAAGAACTGGCCCAAGTCTATCCCAGGGCGATTAAGACAAAACCATCCCCAATGGCCTGGTCGTGTGCTGTGAGGCTGCAGCCTGCGGGCCTCAGAAGCCTGCCTCAACCTGAATGCAGAACCTGCTTGGGACTCTCCTCACACAAATGCCATGTCACTAAAAGCACAGTGGTGCTTGGCCTGTCCCTCACACTTGGGGACTGATGGGCAGGCTGCTGAGCCTCACTGCTCTCTGGACTGTGGAAAGAAAGGTGGAGAAGCTGGGCAATGCCCTGGTTCTTGACAGTGTTGCTGGGTACAGGGCAAGCGACACCAGCACTGAGAAGCAATAAGCCTGTGTGCTGGAGAGGCTGCATCCAACCCCACAGGGAGCTGCTTAGCCTCTAGGCCGCAGACACTCATCTTCATACTAAGTCCATGTCACAGCCACTCACCTCCCACTGTCCGCGAACATCCTCACCTTCTCATGGTCACCTCCTCCCAGACAACAGGTAAGCTCTCAGAGGGTTCTCCACAGGAGGAGGCAGCTGGGAACACTTCATCTCACTTACCTACTTCTGAATGCCTGCACTAGCCCTTGCCTATTTTCTCAGCCTTTCCATAAAGGTCAGGTCAGACCACCAGAAGGACAAGGACAGGGTGTAGCAGGCTGTCATCCAGGTTAGTCTAGAACTCTCGACCCTGTTGCCTGTATCTGCCCCGTGGCTGGCGTCTCAGGGATGAGTTGCAAAGCCTGGCTCTAAACGGCTGCTGAGTGTGTGGGGCTCGCTCTCAGAGCCTAGCTTGTTAGGCTCTGGATTCTACCCCTAATGTAGTGAAAAGTAAAACTGACTTAATAAAAGGTGTGTTGTGTTGTGTTTGAGGCATGCTGTGTAGACCGAATGTGGAACTCCATGATTTTTCTGCCTCTGGCTCCAGGCTAGGGCACAGCCTGCATCCCACCAAGCCTCCATCAGCGCTTCCAACTCTTGAACTAAAGCTAGCCCTCAAACCTTTTCAGGACTGCCCGTGAACAAGTCCTCCCAGCAGGCTTAGGGTGGGCAGGGCTCCAGGAATGAGGGGGCTCACTACCCACCTTGGGTGGTAAGCAGGACCCTTTCAGCATTGTTGGGGAGGCCCAGCCATGAGGGTGTCTGGGCGTCAGGCAGCAGCTCCACCCACTGCACAAACTCCTCTCGCCTGAGAAAGCAGGACATTTGGAATCAGAGTCTGGCAGGCTGTGGCTCCAAACACACCTCCCCCCAAGCCTGACTTCTGTTCCCACATGTGGCCACACCTGATACCATCAGGCATCTGGATGTCCTTGTGCCCATCAACCTTGCACGCCAGCTTGAATTCACTGTCAAAACTGCGGGTGGTGAACAGCCGCTCCAGGAAGGTGTTGAGCAGACGCTGGTCGAACTCATTGTCCACCCGCCCACCATAGATGGACTGTGCCATCAGGGTCTTCAGGGCAGACCATGGGATCTTATCTGGTGAGATGTTCTGCCGGCCCTGGGGAGGACAGAGGCTGGGTTACATGTGTACACTGGAGGGGCCAGCTTCCTGCTGCACTGTTAAGTTCTGGCTGCCTCAAAGTATCGGTGCTCCCTAGAGTTCAGATCCACTGTCTTCCATCACAGGGTAGGTGATGTAGCTTAACTTGCCTTGGCTGTGTCATCCAGCCACGTGTCCACTGTGTCACAAGCTGATCGAAGGTCAGATTCTCCAAATTCGTACTTCTTTGACCACCCCAGTGGAGCATAGCGCAGGCGCTCTTGGATGATGGCATGGAACCAAGCCAGCAGGAAATACAAGCGGGCGCGCTCATTTGGAGACTAGATGAAGAAAATGCCCACAGACAGATCCGTCAGACAGCATGTGTTTGTCTAAGGAAACCAGACCCTACTTCAGAAGCAAAGATCTGCAGAACAAGCCACACCCCCACCCTTCAGCCATCTGACCTGCAGCGCAAGCAGCATCAGAATCAAGCAATATGGCTGACCAAAGCACCTAGCTTTCTAAAGCTAAGGATCAGCAGAATGGCCCTTTAGACAGGTTTCTACAAGATAGGCACTTTTTTTTTTTTTTTTTTTTAAAATCAATCAATCAATCAATCAATTATAATGTACTAGTACACCATTGCTCTCTTCAGACACACCAGATGAGGGCATTGGATCCCATTACAGATGGTTGTGAGCCATCTGTAATGGTACCCTGTCCTCATGTGGCACAGGGACAGTGCGTGCTATGCAGTGGACTGAGGGCCACAGCTCTGCGGGGTGCATCTGCTCACTTGGGAACATTGCTCTCTCTTCTGCCTTCCCAGCTGGGCACAGGCAGGTACCCGCTCTTGGGTTTATATGTACATGTGTTCGGAGCGAGCACGCTTTACCTTGCATATCCTAGAGACAGGGATGCTGCTGAATGTCCTCAGCATGTTGGCTTTCACTCCAGGTGGTGGCTCAAACACAAAGATCCGACCTGCACGGAGCAGGTTCACAGGCACCTGAGGGAGAAGGTGGCCTCTGTGATTGATGTCTTTAATTTTGGAGAGACAAGGTGTGGTTGACCTCAAGCTTGCAGCAATCCTCCTGTCCCAGCATTACAAATTCTGGAGTTGCAGACATGTGACCACACCCAGCTGACTCACTGGTTCTGATACAGGCTTGACTATGTGCACACACGGGGTTACCCCAGGGGCAGAGGTACCAGCACCCTCCGTTCACCTTGGGGTTGATCTCCATGGTGAGGAAGAGTCGGAAGCAGGCATGAGGCTGCAGGGAATGCAGCTTCTTCTCCAGCTGCATCAGCCACCCTGGGGCCAGGTGCACATTCTTCAGCATCACCCACCTGCACAAAGTCACACTGACTCAGTGTCGTTCACTGGAATCGGGGGACACAGGTTTTAGCACAAAACCAATTGCACCCACCTGCCTGACTTCACAGCGGTGTTGATGGCCTTGTCTGCTTGGTTAAAGCCTTCTGCTGAGCCTGAGACAAGGAAGCTGACTGTGAACCACGGCAGGCAGCCTTATGCTTCCAGGCTGCCCCGTGTCCACGAAGCCAGCACACATCCTTACCGATGGCAATAGACGTGATCTGCGTGTTCTGCTCTGCTGCGAGGTCCTCAACGTGTCCACTGGCATCATACCCAGGCACAGAGCACATCAGGACAGGTGTGTTTGGCTTCACCTGTAAATGACATGGTACACCCCAGATGATGGGTTGTAAGACAGGACCTGTCAGGAGAAGGCCTGAGGGTAGTGTTGGCTTTGGGAAGACTGCAGCCAAGAAGCAGTGTGCCTGGGCTGTGGCAGGTGCCGATGCTGTACCACAGGGTGCATGTGAAACCGGGATGGGGCACTAGGACATCCATTACCTCTGTGCCCACAATGTGGGTGAGGTCGAGCGGCTGCTCCATGATGGACATAAAGGACTCTCCGAGGTTTGTGGAAACAAACATGTGGGCCATGGCCAACAGGCGGTCAGGTCGGAAGGCTTGAATCAGGAGCAGGCGGTGGATGGCCTGCCCAATGGGAGCTGAAACGAGGCGTGGCAAAGGAGGATAAAGGTGCGGACATCTCAGCCCGGCAGGAAGCACCCGAGATCCAGCTCAGACCCCAGCCTACTGGTTCTCTTGGACCCAGGGAGCATCTGTCTTTGTTCCACTGTCATGTAAGATATCTGGTGACAAGATCTTACCAATGGGCGTGGGGTAATGATGATACTGCCCTTTCAGAGACTATTCTCTGGCTAACCTTGAACTCATGGTCCCTGAGCTCTTCCTCCACGGTGCTGGATCCCAGGTGTGTGGGTATGTGCACTCAGCACAGCAGGTGTGGAGGTCAGAGGTCAACCTTCTGGTGTCCATGCCCGCTCTTCACCTTGCCACAGGGTATCTATACCACTGTGTGAGTAGGGATAGCTGGCCTGTGAGCTTCTCTCCATTCCTGTCTGCATTCCAGCTCCTCATGGGCTGCACTACTGTGTGTGTAGGTTTTGGGGATCTACATTCAGGTTGTCTATCGAGGCAAGCACTTTTACCCACTAAGCACTTTCCCTAGCCCCACTCATCTCTTTATTTAAAAAAATATCTTATTATTATTATTTTTTGAGACAGGATATCACTATGTAGCTCTGGGGAGCATTGAAGTCACACTAAATTAGGCTTGAACTATGAGATTTACATGCCCCTGCCTCCTCAGTGCTGGTAGTAAAGGCATGTGGTCTCATGCTTAGCAAAAATAAAATGACTTTTGAGACAAGGTCTCTCTATATAGAGTGGGGTTGTACTGGCTGCCCTGGGGGAACTTTTATTTTGCATGTGTGTGTATGTGGCGGCTCATGACAACTAGCAGGGCTGGTTCTCTCTGCACATGAGTCACAGGGATGGAACTCAGGTCGTTACCTATGTAGCACTCACAGGTGCACTCAATGAGTCTATCTGACACAATTAAAGATAGTTCCCACTCATCCTCGTTAGGCATCACCTACACTCCAATTAGATGAATTGAATCCTCTTATGCCTGCTAGGTAAGTATTCTAGAGTTGACTGTGGCCTAGCCCGCCCCAGCCTCTGATGGTCATTGGTGATAACGTGAGGGGGAACCAGAAATCTGCTCTTCCTCTCCACCAACCTAGGGGCCATCTCCCTAAATGGTTTCCTAAAATGGTGATTTTGTTATTTTGAGGCAAGAGCTCATTATTTAGCCTAGGCTGGCCTTAAACTGTCAACCTTCCTTTTTTTTCCCCTTGGTTTTCTGAGACAGGGTTTCTCTGTGTAGCCCTGGCTGTCCTGGAACTCACTTTGTAGACCAGGCTGTCCTGGAACTTAAGAAATCCACCTGCCTCTGCCTCCCGAGTGCTGGGATTAAAGGTGTGCGCCACCACTGCCCAACTAGCTGTCAACCTTCCTACCTCAGTCTCCTGAGTAGCTGGCACTCAGAGTCTGTCTGCACCCCAGACTGGCTTCCTAATGAGCCTGACTGACACTCAAGTACCTCTCTAAGGACCAGCACCTTCTTCTGAGGGACAACATACCCAACTTTATATTAAGGGACAACAGGGGCCTGGCTTTGACTCACTGGTAGGTGTTTCCTCGCTCCAGAGGTATGGCACGGTCTGCTCTGGTGAACTGCTATCCAGCCAAATGCCAAACTGCTGTGGAGACAATAGGTTAAGTGTCACCACAGTACAGGAATAATTGGTGTGTGGTCCTGGGCATGCAGCGTCGGGTCTTGCTCTATTAGATGAACAGACCTTTAAGGGCCCACACAGTCATACATGCAGTAGCTGCTCACTGACAGGTCTCACATGGAACACATGAAAGGACACTTACCTCATCTGCCTGAACCTTGGCAATTAGATCTTTAAATGCAGGCAGACAGCTCAACCTCACGACAGCTTCTGCCTGCTCTACAGTTAGGCCCTGGATTTTGGGGGTGGAGCCAGCACTCAGCACAATTTCCTTCCCTCTGAGGAAGTGCTGGAACTCTGCATCATAGGTGGGCTCCCTGTAAAGTGGGGGACAGGTCAGGCAGGCATCTTTACACACAATGCATGCTAAGGCAGCCCGCAGAGCCACATCACTGCTGATTAGCCTGTCTCACCCCACGGTGCCTTTCAGCTTGATCCTCGCCAGCAGCATGGCGAAGGTGATGTGATCCTGGTGCAGCATGCCTCGAGCCACTCGGTTAAAGGCCACCTGGGAAGTGAGAGAGAGGGGAATGTTGGTGTTCTGGAGTCCACACTTCTATACCTTGTACCAGACAGCTGCATGTTCTGCTCTCTACCTGGAAGAGGTCCTTGGTTATGACGGAGAGGCGCTGTGTGTGATCGGTGGCACCCTTCAGGTTGGGGTTCTCATACAGCACGTTGTGGTAGATGTCCAGGAAGAACTGCAGAGAGTACTGGTACAGGAAGTGAACCTGGGAGGAAGCCGTGTGACCATCAGAGTGTGCCTCGGACCACAGCTGGGAACCAGAGCTGCTGTGCCAATGGCCTCACCTGCTTCAGGGACTCCATAGTGAAGTAGATGCTGCTGCAGGCAGTGGACAGCGGCAGGTACTGCTGGGACACAGTCTCCACCTCCTGCATGACAATGTCTGTCTCCTCCACCTTTCTGGTGACCTCAGCAGCCTCCCGCTTCAGGTTCTCCAGGGTTGTAATGATGGTGTCGTCATCCAGAATGCGGCCTTTTACCTCGTTCAGAGCTTGGAGCAGAGATTTTTCAAGCTGCCGTAAACGGAGCTGGAACTCCCCTGTGACAAGATAGATCTGTGTGTCTGGTGCCACTGGGGAGCAGTGTCACCCTTGCTCTTCGGAGCTCAGCCTGCCACCCAGCACCGCTGGGAAGCTGGGGACCAGAAGCACACCTTGCAGTTTCAGAAGGTCAGAGCGCTTCTCGTCCACATCTGGCCTTTCTGCTTTAAGCACTTCATTGAGACACTGGCTTTGTAAACTGCTGCGGGTGACGGTGAAGTTCACGAAGGTCACCCGGGAGCAGAGGTCTGGTGGGAACTCCACCTGTCAGAACACAAGACAGAAAGGTTGGTTCTCTCCACTCCAAACCTACCAGCATCATGGTGATCTATGGAAGTGTCTCACTGCTTACAGTTGGGTCTCGGGTAGACAGAAAGATGACAAAGGATGGTGACAGGTCTATGTCTTGGTCACCAAGGGTAATCAGCACTCTCCCTCCTGTTCGCCGAACTTCACGGTTCAGTACTGGATTCAAAACTGGATCATAGCTTTCCACATCCTATGCATGGCACACACAGAAGACAGCCGTCAGTTTCCTATCTGGGCCAGTGCACCACTCATAAGCCCCGGGACCTGCCTTATACCTTAGAGGAAGTAAGTTTGCCTTTTTAAAGAAATTGTTGTTGGGTTGGGGAAGCGATGTGCCTGAGTGGCAGAGCACTTGTCATATAGTTCGAGGCCTGGGTTCCACACCAGCAGCAAACAAAAACCCAGTTCAGAGACACATCAACCACAGGGCTTATTAACCACTCTCAACATCTCAGATCAACTCCCCCAGTTTTTTCCAGACAGGATTTCTCTGTGTAGCCCTGGCTGGCCTGGAACTTGCTCTGTAGACCAGAATGGCCTTGAATTCAGAGATGTACCTACCTCTGCCTCCCTAAAGATGTGCATTACCACTGTTTGGTCATTGGTTTTGAGACAGGATCTTTTTATGGCTATTCTGGAGCACTCTGTGTAGACCAGGCTGGCCTTAAACTTAAGAAATCTTCCTGCCTCTGTCTCCTGAGTGTTGGGATTAAAGGTGTGTGCACCACCATGCCCAGCTGAAGATATGTATTTTTGAAACATAATCTCAAAGCTTTGTTTTTTTGTTTTAGTATCAAACCCCATTCAAATACAAAGTTCAAATACTACTGGTGTTTGTGCTATGTAATTTCCATTTACTTCACATCAACCACAGATGTGCCTAGGAGGAGTGACAAATTCAAACACAGACACAAACCTGGACAAGAAGGGGATTGCCAAATCTCAGAGCACTCTCCAAATTCTTCCGGAAGGCATCATCTAAGAAGCTGGTCCTTGTGATCTTCCGGTCCTTATATTCATTCATGATGAATTCTGTGGCCTGTCCGGAGGGGTCAATGATCAGTGGGTACCTGAGGGTAAAGTGACATGTGATTAGGCGAAAGTTCCATCAGGAAAGTTGGTCTCCTGATCGCATGGGAAGAAACCATCACTCTATGCAGGCAATCTTTACACACTGTCAGACTCCTAAACAGATGTGACTTAAATCAAGATATCTCCCGGAAAAGCTGTGGTAAGCAGACCTCACTAAGATGTAAAGACGATCGCTGACCTCCTAGAACTGCCTCCCCACAACCACGTCTCCTTCCCTCTCTTCAAACAAGCGGAGTGAATACAGTTCAACAGGAAGCTCACACCAATCTCTAGCTGCACCTTGGGCCTAAAAGCACACACCTATTGAATCGTTTTAGCATGATGGCATTCTCTGTGCACAGGTCGTCGGCAGGTAGAGAGCTGGCTTGCCAGCGGAGGCGCTCGTCAGCGTTGGAAAGGTACTCTGTCCTTGCAATGTCTGTGCGGAACTGAAAGGGGAGGCCGGTCATCTATCTCTCCTGTGACTGTCAGAGTGGCCAGGGCTGGTGTGCCCACAGGCCGACTCTTCCCAGGAAGAGAGTACTGGTACAGGAAGTGCCTGTTACCTGGATGTTGGCTTGCTGTAAGTGATGAGACCAGGTGGTGAACAAGTTCTGGCGCATTTGCTGGTCAAAGTAACCAGCGTAAGCAATGAAGGCCGCTGACAGGAGGCAGTCCCCAGCAATGGTAGACATCTGGTTTTTGAAAGTTTCACTCGTCTTTTCCCAACGTTCCCTTTCAGCAGATAAACTCTTTAGAAGTGCAGTGCTCCGGTTTACCTAAGGGAGGAAAAAGAAATCAAATGACATGTTTAGGACCACAGTGAATACTACAAAGGAATTAATTGAGTGGGTCACTGAGAGGCCATCAAGCCTGATGACCTGAGTCCCATTCCTGAGGCCTACACAGTGGGAGGAGAGAACCAACTTAACAAAAGTGTCCTCTGGTTTCCACATGTGGCATGGACCGCACATACTTGACCCTTAATGAGAAAACAGCAAGTATCTACATTGTGTGCAGGGCCTGGGGAGGTGAGACTGTGGTACAGACACTAAGCGGCACAGGCGCTGGGATCTCTTCAGAGCACAAGCCAAGGGCAGAGGGCTAACTTTCAGCCATGAGGAATCTGCACACTCTGGGATCTGCCTGAGGAGAGGAACAGCTCGGTATGGCCAGAAGGGAAGACAGGCTGGCTAGTAAGGAGGAAGTGAGTGCAAGTAAATGTACTTAGTGCAAAGCCAGGACTGCAACACACACACACACACACACACACACACACACACACACCCAAGCTCACTGCCTCAGCAAGCCCAATGCTGCTGAGGCCATAAGCACTGTTGACCTTGGCTTCCTGCAGGTAACTATAGTAACTGTGGGGTGGCAGGAAGGCTGACCTTCGCTTCCACAGCTGCCAGGTCCGCCTTGATGGCCTGGGCCTCGGAGATGAGGACAGCGTACTCCTCCTTGTAGCGGGCAATGCTGGCTTCCAGGTCCCTGATCATCTGCTCCACCTCATTGGCTTTCTGCTGGTTGTCCTTGGCGTCATCTTCCAGCTTCTGCAGCTCATTCCTCAGGGGCTCCACTCGCTTTAACATGTCTGCATAATTAAGCTGAGAAGGCAAAGCACAGGGTGCAAGGCTAAGTGACAGGAACAACTCAGGATGACACAAATATGTGGCATGCCATAATGACACCCATTCCTTAGTGTAGCCAAGTAAAGATAAGCCAGGATGGTGGCTTGTGCTTGTGATCCTGGCGTGTGGAGGCTGAAGCAGCCTGGGTTATAAAGTAGACTCTCTCACAAGCCCATGGGGGTAGAGGACCAGCTCAGCAGTGAGGAGCAAGGTGAGGTGTTTCCAAGCACTCAGGGAGTTCCCCGCTTCCTGCACTCCAGCTTCAGGAAGTCAGAGCCCTTCCTGGGCTCCTCAGTTAATTGCACTCATGTGCACACACCCACAACACAACACACACAGATATGGGAAGAAAAATAATGAAAATGAACCTTAAAAAACCCAAACAAAACAAAACTAAGTCCAAACTCAAACAGTATGGCTATCAAGAAGGGGAGCAGGTCACAGTGCCTGTCCCAAAAGCCTGGGGACCAGAGCTGGGTCCTCAGAACCAGATAAAGGTACAATGGACTGTGGGACGCACAGCTCCTGTGTCACCACCTCCCTCCCCAACATGCAAACTGGCCTCTTCTCGGGCCACCAGCCCACTTCCATTTTTGGGCTGCTTTTCCTTTCTGATAAGCTGTCTGTGTCCACATCTTACTTAAACACCATGAGCTGGGCGTGGTGGCGCACGCCTTTAATCCCAGCACTCGGGAGGCAGAGGCAGGCGGATTTCTGAGTTCGAGGCCAGCCTGGTCTACAGAGTAAGTTCC
>NC_034596.1:104681167-104687434 GCF_900095145.1 Mus pahari | reverse complement strand
AAAAAAACCCAAGAATTACATTTCCAACCAACTATAGTAATTTTCTCATTTTTTTTTTTTAAATTTAATTTTTACTTTATTTTTAGTCTTTTTGAGACAATGTCCTCCCTATGTAGCTCTAGCTGTCCTGCAACTCACTCTGTAGATCAGGCTGGCTTTGAACTCACAGAGTTCCACCTGCCTTTGCCTCCCAAGTGCTGGGATTAAAGGCCGAGCCACCGCACCAGGCCATTTTCTCTTTTAACATATATAGGAGAGGGAAACGCTTCAGAGAAGATGACTTGTTCTCCTAGAAGATAAAACCTCCATTTTTGCTTTCTGAGGCAGATAGCAACCCCAAGCCACAGACAAGCTGAGGCCTGCGCAAGCCTCAATAATCTGCTACAATCTACAGCTGTTCCAAACAGAAGCCAGTACCTTTCAAAACAGAAATGCAGTCTTTTAGACAAAGTTCGTAGTAAAATACTTTTAATTACTCGACAGAAAAGCTATCTTTCCTATCCTTGTGCATGGAAAACCACAACCCAACATGGGCGCTCTGCTCCAGCACTCCGAAGGCCTTTTAGGAACCGGGTTAGAATGACCAGTGACCATCAAGCTAGTCACCACTGGCCGTGGTCAGTACACCCAAATCACTGAGACAGTGACACTTCCTCAAGACTTCAAGTCAGGAAGGACCAAACAAAGTATTGAAAATGCACGGTACAAGACTATAACCCCAGCTGAGGAAGGAGGACCCCAACTTCAAGGTCAGCCTGGGAGGCAGAGTGGCTCAGGGAAAACCCTACTACCATCAACAAAAAGCCCACAACACAAAGGAGCAGCACTAACATTTTTTTCTAGCCAGCCAGGTAAGTGATCAACCCCTAAACAGCACAGCCCGTTTTTATTTTGTTTACAAATGTAGACTAGGCTGGCCTCAAACTCAGAACTGCCTGCCTGTGTCATTCAAGTGCTGGATTCAGAGGTGTGCAGCAGCACAGCGTGTATTTTGCCTGCAGGTATGTATGTGTATCCTGCGTATCCTGTGCTTGCAGTGCCTGAGGCGGCCAGGAGAGGAGACTGAACCATCAACCCGAGTTACAGGTAGGTAAGACCTGCACGTGGGAACTGAACCTGGGCCCTCTGCAAGAGCAGACACAGCTCTTCGCTGCTCATCCATCTTCCCAGCCCCAGTCTTTTACGTTTTTTGAGAGTGGGTCTCAGTATTTTCTTGCCTTGGCTTCACTAGCCCTTGTGATCACAGGCTTGTGGCATGAGGCTGCTCAAGACAAATTTTATGACAGTGAATTCAGATAGTGTCATGTGAGCTCTAAGAGGAGACAGGCTGAGGAACTTAAAAAAGGTTCAGATGTTTGTTTCAAACACTTGGAGAATGTCCACCACAGGGCCTCACAGGAAGCCCAAGCCTGATCCTGCCACACACACAGTGAAGTTGAGCTCAAGTTGACAGCAGTGACGTACCATTCTGGGCCTCGATAACAGCAGGCTCCACTTTATCGAGGTCCTCCTTGACACTCATCTGCTTGTCTGCGATCACTTCCTGCTGTTTGTGCAGCTGCTCCTGGATTTCTTGGCTCATGACCTACAAAGCAAGCACGGTTAGGTGTTTACGGCTAAAGCGCTGCTGAGCTGGCTAAGAGCCTAGACAGTTCTATGTGCCTGCCGACACACACCTGCTAACCTTACGTTAAACTTTAGTCCTGACTCTAGTTAAGGTTAGTTCTCTACTGACATTCAAGACTGCACAAGCAAGCTAGCAGGTTATAGTCCGGGAAGAAAGGGGCGCACCTTTTTCTTCTCAGCCTCTTGTTGGTCTTTCACCATTTTCTTCAGTTTGTCATTGGCTGCTGCATTCTTGACTTCCAGCTCTTGGCTCTTGATTCTCAGGTCACGACGCAGTTCTTCCACCTAAGGAACAAAGCCACCCTCAGACATGCAGCAAGTCCTCTGTGGGTCCCACGGGGCACGGGGTGGGGCTGCTGCTCCTGTCTACCTGGTCCACCGTCTCTTTGATTTTTCGGAGCCCAACATTCAGGTGCATTTGCTGTTCCTCCAACTCGCTGCGCTTCTCATGGAAGAGGTTGGCATAGTGGTTGATGAAGTCCAGGTAGTGCCGAGGCGTGATGGCCATCGTTCTGCCACCTCGCTTCGCCAGGCGCGCATTAGCCTTTTAGAGAACAAAGTTCTACTCTTAACCCCAGCCAACACTCTTGCTAGACTGCAATGACATGGTGGAGTGGGGCTGGCCCTCGCGGGTCACAACACTCATGCCAGCCTCAGCTCACAAGACTTAAGTCCTTAAGTCCTGATGCATGGCAGCCCATCCTGGAGACAGTTCTTTTGGTTCTGTTTTTTGTTTTTTTGAGATAGGGTTTCCTCACTGTAGGGCTGACCTCTAACTACGTAGCCAGGGCTGAACTTGAGCTACTTCTGGTCCTCTTGCTCCATCTCCCAAGCACCACACTCGGCTTCACGTTTATCAGTATTGGCCATGTTTTTTTTCCTGTTTGTCTTACTATGTAGCGCAGGATAGAATGAACACACATTCTCCTGGGTTTGTTCGCTTGCTTGTTTTAATCTGGAAAATGTGAATGGGTGTTTTGCCTCCACGTGTATCTGTGCACCATGTGCATTGCCAGGAATGGAACAAAGGAGGCCAGAGGGGTGTTGGAACCCCTGTCTGGAGTCAGAGCTGTGAGCTGCCATATGGGTGTTGGGACTAGAACCCATGTCCTCTGGAAGAGCAGCTAGTGCTCTTAAACGCTAAGCCATCTTGAGTCCTAACCCTGTTTAGTGTCTCAAGTGAGTGTTGGGATTGTAAAAATGATCACCAAAGCGGGAGCCTAGACTCCGTCTGCTCATTTCAGTGGACACCAAAATGAAGAACATGGTTTTTCCCAAGTCAGGGCTCCTCTGTGTAGCTTTGGCTATCCTTGAACTCAGATCCACTTGCCTCTGCCTCCTAAGTGCTAGGATTAAAGGCATGAGCCACATGCTCAGCTTTAAGAACATGTTTTATGTGACAGACAACTTTTGTTACTGGCTAAAAGGGAGATATCCGAAACAGGGACACTGGGATGGCTGTTGGAACACTAGGTGACAGGCTACATACAGCTCTGACTGGGTTTCATAAAGCTTTCACAACAGACAGGAGACAAGCTCCTAAAGTGAGGGCTGACCACTAAGGTCAGCAGGCCTAGCCTGCCATTACACTTCTGAAGTGCAGGGTGAAGATCACTGCCAACAGCCACTCCTGAGTTTCTACATGGGACACATGGGCTCTGTGCTACAGCATCAGTGCTGATGCCCAGAGCCTGCAGAGCTTTAGCCCACAGAGGCATTTATTTAATTTTATTATTGTGTGCACATAGCATCTATGTGTGGGCATGTGTGGCATGGTTTGTTTGAGAAGGTCAGAGAACTGTCAGCAGCCAGGTCCTCTTCTGCCACCTTTACCCACTGAGCCATCTCACTGGTCCCCATCTGACCAGATAAGGAGACAGAGTCCCTCCTGCTCTAGAGGGAACAAGCCTGGGTGGAGAAGGTAGAGTGAAGGGAAGAAAAGACTGCTGACAAGAATGGGTGCCAAGCAGAGGTGCGGAAGAGTATCTGCTTTGTCGTGATGGTACAGGGTCAGATGGGAAGCTCCCCAAGGTCTAATCTTAAGGACAGTCAGCTTGCTCTTTGTGATGCGCCCCACATTGCACACACCTGGTGAAGAGTCTGATGAACAAACACACAGCTGTTCACAATGGCTTCCCGGTGTGTTGGGGGCTGTGGTAGTTTATCATACACAACGGGCATGTAGTCAGGCACTATATAGTTTGGCTTCTCCAGGTCCATTTTACTGGTGAATTCTTTGCCAGCCTGATACAGTGCTTCAGTGGACCAGTCACCAAACCAGTTCAGCACACACCGGAAAAAGATGCACACATCTCAAAACTGATCCTAACAGTGGGTGTCCCTTGATGGATTCCAGGCCTCAGACCTGGGGCCAGCAAGGGCAGCGTTACCTGTTGAAAAGGGCTGGTGAGGTGGCTGCCCTGTCCTTGAGCCCCTCTGAGGATGGGTTCATGGTGAAGACCACGTGCAGGTTGCGGATCACCTGGCTGGTGAACCACTTGTAGAGTTCCTCGTGTGAGTCCAGCATGAGCCCCTCCTTCTGGNCACCCTCTTTGCACTGAGTCATCAGCGTGGCGTACTCATCCCCTTCAAAGAGCCCAGGAACCTGGGGATGGAACAGCCTCACTGTGCTTCCTCACTTCGTGATGAGGTGCCATGTGACACAGTACAACACACGCAAGCTCCCTTACCTCGCCATTAGCCAGAAGGGTATTCATTCGTTCCAGGAATCCAGAATCTAAGACATTGGCCTCATCCATTATGAATGGTATTATTTTTACAGCCAGACCTTCTCAGCACTGTCCTAAGATCTTCATCAAAGTCTTCCCCAGTGTACTTCCTGTGGACCTATAGAACCCGCCGAGAATTAAAGCTTTCCTCATTCAACAGCTGTATGCAGAATCAAGACCCCCATATCTGGGACTAAGAGGCCACCTAACAGACCCACCTTAATCTGGTATACACTCAAGCCATTCATCCGGGTGATAAAGCAAGACAGGGTGGTTTTTCCAGCTCCACTAACACCAATCAGAAGCAGATGGCCTTGAGGTTGTCTGAATATTCTGAAACATCGGAGGCGATACATTTTCAGGTCTGTAGGCCTCGCTTCCCATTTGCACTCATGTGCATGGCTTTTCTAGGACGGTGCTTACAACATTATCACCAAATCTGAACTTGAATTTGTGTATCAAAGCATTTGGTGAGCAGATGCTCTATGCCATGGCTAATGGACAAAGACCAGGCAGACACAGCCCTGCTCTCTAGATGCCAGTGGCAGGAGAGAGATGAGCCCAGTTCTAGTGCAGGTTGCAGGATGCTAACTGGTGCCAAGCCTACAGAGGTAGGGGAGGACAGTAAGGTTGGACTGAGAGGTAAGGGAAGGCGCTCAGCAACAAGGCCGAGGTGGAGTGTGGCAAAGGCAGCCGAGGTCACTGTAAACCAGCACACGCCCAAGAGAGCTCAGCGGTAATGACAGAAGCCTACCTGTCGATCCTCAGCACATGGTCCAGTACTTCATTNAACAAGACCAAGGGAACATCAAGTTCTTCTTCATAGAAGACCTTCAGCCTAGTCTTGACATAATCCCTTAGCTCTTCTTGGTCAACTGGGATATAATCCTATTTGGAGGCAAAAAAAGGGCAGCACACACTGAGCTGTTAGACAGGTGACTNTCCCACACTGAAGAACTGTTGAAAAAGCATGGCAAGAGGACAGTAGTCTATTACAGACTATTCACAGGCTCAAATCCTTCTGTAAACCTCTCTATAGAAAGCACACACCAAGCTGGGTGGTGGTAGTGGCACACGGCCTTTATTCCATTGGGAGGCTGAAGCAGGTGGATCTCTGCAAGTTCAAAAACAGCCTGATCTATGGAGGGAGTTCTAGGACAGCCAGGGCTGCCCAGACAAGCCCCATCTTGAGGGGAAAAAAGAAAAAAAGAAAAAAAAAAAGAAAAAAGCACATACCACACTGCTCATTTCATTCAAACCCAGTCTCAGTATGTTCCCATCAAAAGCTCAAAGATGTCCACTTTGGCACTTTTGGAGGAAGCTGAGAAGGCAATTCTAAAACAGTAGATATTCATGAAAAAGAACCAGGCATTTGAGCCTGTACTACTATAATCAGGAGGAAACCAGAGAACAGTCAGCAGACTATGTCAAAGCTGGAAGGTACATCCATGAACATGTGAGCATAGCAGGACAGTGACACCGTAACATAAAAGACTACTTTACATAGGACACATGTGCATATGGCCNATAGTTCATGCCACACCTACAACTAGTTAGAGACAGTTAAATTGGTAAGAATGCTTGTTCTTCAGAAGACCCTGTAAATCAGTGGTTCTTAACCTATGGGTCTGAACCCCCTCCCTGGGGGGGATCAAACGACTCTTTCACAGGAGTCATCCAAGATCATCCTGCATATCAGATATTTACAATGATTCATAACAATAGCAAAATTACAGTTATGNTGGAACTCACTCTGTAGACCAGGCTGGCCTCGAACTCAGAAATCCGCCTGCCTCTGCCTCCCAAGTGCTGGGATTAAAGGCGTGTGCCACCACGCCCAGCCAAAATAAATAAATCTTAAACAAACAAAATAAAACAAAAAAAAAAAAATGAAAACTACACTGAATACTGA
>NC_034596.1:104676293-104681156 GCF_900095145.1 Mus pahari | reverse complement strand
CCTGATCCTGCCACACACACAGTGAAGCTGAGCCCAAGCTGACAGCAGTGACATACTGTTCTGGGCCTCGATGATAGCAGGCTCCACTTCATCAAGGTCCTCCTTGACACTCAGCTGCTTGTCCACGATCACTTCCTGCTGTCCGTGCAGCTGCTCCTGGATTTCTTGGCTCATGACCTACAAAGCAAGCACGGTTAGGTGTTTATGGCTGAAGCGCTGCTGAGCTGGCTGAGAGCCTAGATAGCTCTATGTGCCTGCCGACACACACCTGCTAACCTTACGTTAAACTTTAGTCCTGACTCTAGTTAAGGTTAGTTCTCTACTGACATTCAGGACTGCACAGCAAGCCAGCAGGTTATAGTCTGGGAAGAAAGGGATGCACCTTTTTCTTCTCAGCCTCTTGCTGGTCTTTCACCATTTTCTTCAGTTTGTCATTGATCCGCAGTTCTTCCACCTAAGGAACAAAGCCACTGTCAGACATGCAGCAAGTCCTCTGTGGGTCCCACGGGGCACAGGGCATGGCGTGGCGGGGCTGCTGCTCCTGGCTACCTGGTCCACCGTCTCTTTGATTTTTCGGAGCCCAACATTCAGGTGCATCTGCTGCTCCTCCAACTCACTGCGCTTCTCATGGAAGAGGTTGGCGTAGTGGTTGATGAAGTCCAGGTAGTGCCCAGGCGTGATGGCCATCGTTCTGCCACCTCGCTTCACCAGGCGCGCATTAGCCTTTTAGAGAACAAAGTTCTACTCTTAACGTCGGCCAACTCTCTTGCTAGACTGCAATATCATGGGGGAGTGGGGCTGGCCCTCACGGGTCACAGCACTCATGCCAGCCTCAGCTCACAAGACGTAAGTCCTTAAGTCCTGATGCGTGGCAGCCCATCCTGGAGACAGTTCTTTTGGTTCTGTTTTTTTTTGGTTTTTTGAGGTAGGGTTTCCTCACTGTAGGGCTGACCTCTAACTACGTAGCCAGGGCTGAACTTGAGCTCCTTCTGGTCCTCTTGCTCCATATCCCAAGCACCACACTCGGCTTCACGTTTACATGAAAAGCTCCAGCACAATCGATTTCCTATGTCGGTATTGGCCATGTTTGTTTTCCGTTTGTCTTACTATGTAACACAGGATAGAATGAACACACATTCTCCTGGGTTTGTTTGCTTGCTTGTTTTAATCTGGAAAATGTGAATGGGTGTTTTGCCTCCATGTGTATCTGTGCACCGTGTGCATTTCCAGGTACGGAACAAAGGAGGCCAGAGGGGTGTTGGATCCCCTGTCTGGAGTCAGAGCTGTGAGCTGCCATATGGGTGCTGGGACTAGAACCCATGTCCTCTGGAAGAGCAGCTAGTGCTCTTAAACGCTAAGCCATCTTGAGTCCTAACCCTGTTCAGTGTCTCAAGTGAGTGTTGGGATTGTAAACATGATCACCAAAGGGAGAGCCTAGACTCCNTCTGCTCATTTCAGTGGACACCAAAACGAAGAACATGGTTTTTCCCAAGTCAGGGCTCCTCTGTGTAACTTAGGCTATCCTTGAACTCAGATCTACTTGCCAATGCCTCCCAAGTGCTGGGATTAAAGGCATGAGCCACATGCTCAGCTTTAAGAACATGTTTTATGTGACAGACAACTTTGGTTACTGGCTAGAAGGGAGATATCCNAAACAGGGACACTGGGATGGCTGTGGGAACACTAGATGACAGGCTACATACAGCTCAGAATGGGTTTCATAAAGCTTTCTCAACAGACAGGAGACTAGCTCCTAAAGAGAGGGCTGACCACTAAAGTCAGCAGGCCTAACCAGCTATTACACTTCTGAAGTGCAGGGTGAAGATCACTGCCAACAGCTACTCCCGAGTTTCTACATGGGACACAGGGGCTGTGCTACAGCAGCAGTGCTGATGCCCAGAGCCTGCGGAGCTTTTGCCCACAGAGTCATTTATTTAATTTTATTATTGTGTGCACATAGCACCTATGTGTGGGCATGTGTGGCATGGTTTGTGTGAGGTCAGAGGAAAACTGTCAGCAGCCAGGTCCTCTTCTGCCACCTTTACCCACTGAGCCATCTCACTGGTCCCCATCTGACCAGCTAAGGAGACAGAGTGCCTCATGCTCTAGAGGGAACAAGCCTGGGTGGAGAAGGTAGAGTGAAGGGAAGAAAAGACTGCTGACAAGAATGGGTGCCAAACAGAGGTGCAGAAGAGTATCTGCTTTGTCGTGATGGTACAGGGTCAGACGGGAAGCTCCCCAAGGTCTAATCTTAAGGACACTCAGCTTGCTCTTTGTGATGCGCCCCACACTGCACACACCTGGTGAAGAGTCTGATGAACAAACACATAGCTGTTCACAATGGCTTCCCTGTGTGTTGGGGTTGGGGTCTCCCACCTCCACTAATCACTCTCCCTCAAAACACCAGCCCCCTACAGGCGCATAGGCATACCAGAGAGTTGCTGTGTTTCCACCACCTACCAAGAGGACCACCTCAGATCTCCCAGAATGCAGCATCCTTGGACCACCTACGTCAACAGACACTCATCCCCACCTCGATCCTACGATCCCTTGGAACCGCCTATGACCGCTGCCGGCAACTTCAAAAGACTAAAAGAGGGGGCTGGGATTTTTCCATGTTACTTAAACAGAGTCCGGTTATTAAGCTTCGAGCCTTGACCATTATGACATTGCCTTGGCTGAAGTTTCCTTTCGCAGCCTATTACCTTTTAGGATATTCCAGCCATTCAGGACGAACCTAGACCAGAGTGTTTCCGCGGGTGGGAACACTCATGTTGGGGGCTGTGGTAGTTTATCATACACAATGGGCATGTAGTCAGGCACTATATAGTTTAGCTTCTCCAGGTCCATTTTACTGGTGAATTCTTTGCCAACCTGATACAGTGCTGCAGTGGACCAGTCACCAAACCAGTTCAGCACACACCTGAAAAAGATGCCCAGATCTCAAAACTGATCCTAACAGTAGGTGTCCCTTGATGGAGTCCAGGCCTCAGACCTGGGGCCAGCAAGGGCAGCGTTACCTGTTGAAAAGGGCTGGTGAGGTGGTTGCCCTGTCCTTGAGCCCCTCTGAGGACGGTTTCATGGAGAAGACCACGCGCAGGTTGTGGATCACCTGGCTGGTGAACCACTTGTAGAGCTTCTCGTGTGAGTCCAGCATGAGCCCCTCCTTCTGGGCCCCCTCTTTGCACTAAGTCATCAGTGTGGCGTACTCATCCCCTTCAAAGAGCCCAGGAACCTGGGGATGGAACAGCCTCACTGTGCCTCCTCACCTCGTGATGAGGTGCCATGTGACACAGTACAACACACGCAAGCTCCCTTACCTCTCCATTAGTCAGAACGGTATTCATTCGTTCCAGGAATCCAGAATCTAAGACATTGGACTCATCCATTATGAATGCTATCTTTTCATTTTTACAGCCAGACCTAAGATCTTCATCGAAGTCTTCCCCAGCATACTTCCTGTGGACCTATAGAACCCGCTGAGAATTAAAGCTTTCCTCATTCAACAGCTGTATGCAGAATCAAGACCCCCATCTCTGGGACTAAGAGGCCACCTAACAGACCCACCTTAATCTGGTGTACACTCAAGTCATTCATCCAGGCGACAAAGCGAGACAGGGTGGTTTTTCCAGCTCCACTAATACCATTCAGAAGCAGATGGCCTTGAGGTTGTCTGAATATTCTGAAACATCGGAGGCGATATATTTTCAGGTCTGTAGGCCTCACTTCCCATTTGCACTCACGTGCACGGCTTTTCTAGGATGGTGCTTGCAACATTATTACCAAATCTGAACTTGAATTTGTGTATCAAAGCATTTGGTGAGCAGTTGCTGTATGCCATGGCTAATGGACAAAGACAAGGCAGACACAGCCCTGCTCTCTAGATGCCAGTGGCAGGAGAGAGATGAGCCCAGTTCTAGTGCAGGTTGCAGGATGCTAACTGGTGCCAAGCCTACAGAGGTAGGGGAGGACAGTAAGGTTGGACTGAGAGGTAAGGGAAGGCGCTCAGCAACAAGGCCGAGGTGGAGTGTGGCAAAGGCAGCCGAGGTCACTGTAAACCAGCACACGCCCAAGAGAGCTCAGCGGTAATGACAGAAGCCTACCTGTCGATCCTCAGCACATGGTCCAGTACTTCATTGAACAAGACCAAGGGAACATCAAGTTCTTCTTCATAGAAGACCTTTAGCCTAGCCTTGACATAATCCCTTAGCTCTTCTTGGTCAACTGGGATATAATCCTATTTGGAGGCAAAAAAAAAAGGGCAACACACACTGAGCTGTTAGACAGGTGACTCTCCCACACTGAAGAACTGTTGAAAAAACATGGCAAGAGGACAGTAGTCTATTTCAGACTATCCACATGCTCAGATCCTTCTGCAGACCTCTCTATAGAAAGCACACACCAAGCTGGGTGGTGGTAGTGGCACATCAGGAGGCTGAAGCAGGTGGATCTCTGCGAGTTCAAAACAGCCTGATCTATGGAGGGAGTTCTAGGACAGCCAGGGCTGCCCAGACAAGCCCCATCTTGAGTGGAAAAAAGAAAAAGAAAAAAAGAAAAAGAAAAAAGCACACACCACACTGGTCATTTCATTCAAACCCAGTTTCAGTGTGTTCCCATCAAAAGCTCAAAGATNTCCACTTTGGCACTTTTGGAGGAAGCTGAGAAGGCAATTCTAAAACAGTAGATATTCATGAAAAAGAACCAGGCATTTGAGCCCGTACTACTATAATCAGGACGAAACCAGAGAACAATCAGCAGACTATGTTAAAGCTGGAAGGCACATCCATGAACATGGGAGCATAGCAGGACAGTGACACCATAACATAATAGATTACTTTACATAGGACACATGTGCATATGGCC
>NC_034596.1:104674029-104675289 GCF_900095145.1 Mus pahari | reverse complement strand
TGCGCACATGTCACCACCACTTCGCATCTGTCAGTAAAAAACTTTCAGATGCATCGCTCATAACCACCCACTTTTAGTGTGCTGGGGACTGAAGCCCATGTGATGCTCAGGAGAGCACCGCTTCTGCTGTGGGTCATCACACACAGAAGAATACAAGGAGAGTCTGGGCCAGTGAGGTGTCTCCAGGGGTTTAGTGCCTCTGCTCAAAGCACAGCCCCAGACATGCAGGACAGGAGCTTAGCTATAGACTAGAGGATAACTCGAAGCATGATGGCAGGAAACAGGGGAGCCTCTCAAGAATAGACGCCTGTTACCTTTGACAGCCAGTTGCTGTACAGGATAGGCCGGCTCATGGCTTTCTCTTTGTCTATGTTAGGGAAGTGCTTCAAAGCAGCCATGTCGATGTTTTCGTCAGTCCGACACCACTCCTCATCCTCCACAAGCCTGTTGGAAGGAGATCAGCACAAGCGTCAAAGTGGCCGAGGCTGGGGACAGCAGCAACATGTTAGAGATGGGGACTGAGACCTGAGCAATCTGACATTTTGATCCTAAGTACAGGACCCTGACACCTGACATCACACATGACTCATTTTTTTAAAAAAAAAAATCATTTATGGGCTGAAGAAATGACTCAGCGGTTAAGAGCACCGACTGCTCTTCTAAAGGTCCTAAGTTCAAATCCCAGAAACTACATGGTGGCTCACAACCATTCATAATGGGATCTGATGCCCTCTTCTGGAGTGTCTGAAGACAGCTACAGTGTATTTACATATAATAAATAAATAAATCTTAAAAATAAAAGAATCATTCATTTTATGTATATGAGTATACCATTGCTCTCTTCAGACACACCAGAAGAGGGTATCTGATCCCATTGCAGATGGTTGTAAGACACCATGTGGTTGCTGGGATTTGAACTCAGGACCTCTGGAAGAGCAGTCAGTGCTTGTAACTGCTGAGTCATTGCTTCAGCCCCACACATGATGGATTTATGGAACAAAATGATAAACTTGGCTCCTTTTTACAACCTTTACTATGTTGCCCAGGCTAACCTGAAACTACCAGACTCAACTGATTCCCANAGCCTCCTGTGTGGCTCACATGTCAGCTATAAACCGTCAAGCCCAGCTCGAATCTGCTTTGTATACTTGCTAAGAATTAGAACAATGCTCCATCTACATACAGGAGCCTGCAGAGTGCTNTGAAGGGTCTACTGCAAAGTGAACAGACCTGACAAGAGCTACTGTCCAGAGTGTGGGC
>NC_034596.1:104672680-104673893 GCF_900095145.1 Mus pahari | reverse complement strand
GCAGGCCACACACGCGTGTCCCTCACCTTGTCCACTTTGATGGCTCCTTGGGTTTGTCTTTTTAAGATAGAGTTTCGTGCAGCCCGGCTGGTTTCCAACTCACTGTACTGCCTAGGATGGGTGACAGACCAGGGCCAGCTCTGCGTGGCTCACCCCCATCTTCCAAGCCTCTCCTCAGGACCCGCTCAGAACAGCTTCCTGAAACTCAACTTAGCAGAAACTACAACTCGGCCCTCTGTCTGAAGACTGTACTCAGAGACTCTTGTACACACAGACAAGAAAAGCGGCACATAAGCCGAGCATGGCGGCACATGCTTTTAATCTGAACACTCAGGAGGTAGAGGCAGGAGAACCTCTGTGAGTTCAAGGCCAGACTGGTCTACATATTGAGTTTCAATAATCAGAGTTACATACTGGAGCCCCATCTCAAAACAAACAAAACAGTACTGCTGTTTAGAAATCTAATCTTGGACTGGAGCAATGGCTCAGAGGTTAAGAGCCATCAAGTCAATGTCTCGCCCCCCACCCCCTTTTTTTTTCTGTTATTTTCCTTTGTGTGTGTGTGTGTGTGTGTGTGTGTGTGTGTGTGTGTGTGGTATTGTAGGGACTGAAGCCAGCACCCCGCTGCTGCACGCCAGGCACTGGAGTACCACTTCTGTCTTAGTGCTTTGCTTTTTTTGAACATCTAGAGATGGTTTTACTCTGAGCTCAGATGGCCCAGCCTCTAAAGTCTAAGATTACAGCAAATTACCACCTTGCCCAACTGTTAGTGATTTTATTTAACCTATCTTCTTGGTTAGAGTACAGGACAATTAGCCCANGAGGAATCATTTCATATGCAATGTTTCAATTAATTGGTGGAGACACATACACATGGATGTACATGCCCCCCTCCACCATCGCAACACGCTTGTGGAAGTCAGAGGACAACTTGTATATGTTGGTTCTCTCTTTCTACCCTTTGAGTCCTGGGGGTTAAACTCAGGTTGTCAGGTTTGGCGGGAACCTCTTTCACTCATCCACACACCTGGCCAGTGTGAACACACACACACACACACACACACACACACACACACACACGCAACACAGTGGGCAGAAGTCCACGGAGTTGCTTACCTGTGTGAGAGGGGCTTTCTCCCAGGGTCAATGGGTGGATTGCAAGCCGCAACAAACTGGATTCTCTCTAGCTTTACCCACGTTTGGTCTGAGGTAC
>NC_034596.1:104664703-104669934 GCF_900095145.1 Mus pahari | reverse complement strand
CCTCACGACGTGCTGTCATGGCAAGCTATATAAATATAGCTCCCATGTTCCCGACACCCAAACTCACCCACCTGAACTACGGGCCCATTCTATCTCCACTTATATCCAGAGTTAGGCCACCTGCCCAGATCTCTCATCTGGTCAACAGTGGGGCTAAGATTCTAAGCAGAAGGTCAGAATCCCAACCCTTAACCTCAGAGACATTTATCTTACAAAAATCAAGCTATCAGACCAGAGTCAGAATCTACGGGACAGTCAGTCCCCAAAGGGATCTGATAACATCAATGGGGGTGGGGTGGGGTGGGTGGGGTGGTAAGAAGTTCACTCTTCAAGACATTGCTGACACAAACATCCAAAGGCTACAGGACCCCCATGTCTCTTACACTGCTTCTCTTCATACTCCCCTGCCCCCCCCAACCAATCCTACAGGCCCCACTGAACTGCCAGCCACTCAACAGCACATGTGCACAGACAATCCTAAGCCTCCTGGAAGTGCACAGTTGGAACTTTCGACACACCGAGCTCTGTGTACACCAGGTGTCCTACACACACCTTTGATGAAGTTCAACTTACAAATCGGGCATAGTAACTGATTAACAGACTATAAAAGTTATCTAAAACTTGTAAGTTGCTTAACTCTGGAATTTTCTACTTAGTATTTCCTGGCTGTAGATGACATGGCTAACTGAAGTCTTGGACTGTGGAACTGGAACCAGTGGGGGACACACCTAAGGAGCACAGACTGGTGGGCACTCGCGTTGGGTGGCAGCCTAAGGCGCTCTCCATTAGGCAGTGTCAGAAGCTTGTTGTCATCTAGCACTGAGTTCAGGTTCTCCACCCACTCGGGGTCCACATCACCATCAAAGACAATCCATTGGCGGTTCTGCAGCTCACCTCTCACATTGTCTATGATCCTAGTTTAAAAAAAAAATTTCAAAGGCTTACTCAAACCAGGACTCCTGGATTTGAAATGCGCTCTCTCCCGATGGATCCTGTTATTTGTGTGAACAGGGTGACTGCAAGTGCTTGGATCCTACAGTCCCAGAATTGCAAACATCAAACAGGGTAAACATACTTTCTCAGCACGTGTGTGAAGAGTCTGTCTGTCCACTCCCTGGTGTTGGGATCCAAGGTTCTGTAGAGGTGGTCTTTGCTGATGGCCTTAGGGTCAACTATGGGAGCCACACCCTCTACACCCTCAAGCCTCTCAAGAGCCTCCAGCAGCACACGCCAGGCGATGCTCTTCCCACTTCCTGAAGGCCCAACCATCATCAGGCCATGGTTAATCTGGGTGATCTGATAGAGCTGGAGAACCTGCAGGTCCAGAGATCAGCACTGAGACCATTAGGGGAAGAGAGACAGACAGGCTCTGTGGCACTTCTGGTGACAGTGAGCAAGAAACGAAACTTCTTAATTCCTAAAGCCAGGAAACCCCAATAATCTGTGGGAACCATATCTCAAAGACATTTCTACAACAGGGAGGCAGTCTGGGTCAGTGGAATAGATGTCTTCTATACTCTCCATATATGAAAACATCCAAAGATTCTCCCAAGGATGAGAAAAGATCAAATGGAAAGGATTATTTCGTATAGAGTACAGGTCAACACACGCAGTAGGTGTAAATAACAGAGCAGAAGGAGGAAAGAAACTGGCCCAGAAGGGAAAGTGCAGCTGACTGTCAACTGAGACTTAACTCTCAGACTGGGAAATCCTTAAAGGCATAAGCAATTCATAATAATCATACTTTTAGTCAGCAGTTTTAGACTTAGTGCTACATGTAAGAGGCATGTTTTCCTACCTGTGTGTTAGTAAAGGGACATTCAAGCAAGCCTTGGGCAAATCTAAGTCACTCTTTGCCCACACTGGCCTCCGTGAACTGGTCTCCTCAGATGGATGGGAGCCTGTGGTCTTGGGAGCAGCAGTTACAGTACCTTTCAACCCACATCCCACCAACTTCTTCTCCTGACACACTTTCTTAAGCTCTTCTCGAAGGGCTGTCATCTCCCCGCAGTGGTACTGGACTCCAGGGAACATGTTAGACAGGAGGCTGAAGAGCAACGGGATATCTTCTGCCACCAGCTTGGGCACCATTGTCTCACAGACACTCTGGATCAGAATCTATGGGGTGGGAGGAAGAACCCCAGATAGGAGGATCACACTGAGAACTCAGGGTTCTAAGGTGAATTTCAGAACATACATGTTTTCAACAGAACACTTATAAGTGGGTTGTGGTGGGTACCTGTGATCTCAACGCTTGGGAGGATGAGGCCAGCCATGAGGTTCAAGGCTAGCCTAGGCTACATAGTACATAGTGTGTTCCATTTCCATTGACCCTGGTCTACAGAGTCAAGGGGAAACACAGACAACATTATGCACAAACCTCCTGCTCAGGCAGGTTCTCAGCAATCTCTCCTTCATCAACTGCTTCCCCACGTTCTTCTTTCTCCCTCTGGATCCTCTCCCTCTTCACATTGCCTGCACTTACAAGCACACTCTTCAAAGCCCGAAGCCCAAAGTCATAATGGCTTTGAGAAGACAGCTGCTCATCACGCAGTCTGAAAGAGAAAAGCCTCTTTAAAAGAGTGCCCTTTAAGCAAACAGCATTTACAGTGAAGGAGTGAGAAGGGCATCTCAGAGACGTGGGGTTGGACAGCAACAATAACTGTCAGCTAGACACATGCCTGAGACCGGCTCTCAGCTACTCACTTAAAGAACGGGACAATCTTGTTGGCAAGGACCTCAGCAGTACAGCATGACCTGGGCAATCAGCTGCCAGTAAGGCTTGGTCATCGCCAAGCTCTGGAAAAGCTTCTTGAGGTTGTCGGGGAGGTTTGAGCGACCTGCATAGGCTGGGTTCATGGTGATGAAGATAACCATGTCTGGGCTAACCTTGGCTTGTTTGTTTAGCAGCTCACAAGTAATGGGGGCTGAAGCTGAAATGAGATGACACAAACTTACTGAACACATTCGGGGGTTACACTGACCAGCCAGGCCAACCCCTCTATTACTCCCACAGTCAGGCACACAGAGGGAATCTATCAAGCCACCAGAGGCTCACTGATTGGGCAAGCAATGCTGAATGTCACAGGGCAACAGGAGATCAAACCTGCCAGTGAATCCAAGTGACACAACCAAGAATCTTGAGAATCACCTCCTTTTAGCATCAGCTCAACTTACAAAGCAACCCTCCAATCGCCTGAACGACTTAAGAATGTGCGTGTTTGCTCCAGGAGAGACCACAGGGTTGCCCTGGGAGAGACCACAGGATTGCCCTGGGAAAGAGCACAGGGTTGCTCTGGGAAAGAGCACAAGGTCGCCCTGGGAGACCTGGGAGAGAGCACAGGGTCGCCCTGGGAGAGACCACAGGATCACCCTGGGAGAGACCACAGGGTCGCCCTGGGAGAGAGCACACGGTTGCTCTGGGAAAGAGCACAGGGTTGCTCTGGGAGAGACCACAGGGTCGCCCTGGGAGAGACCACAGGGTTGCCCTGGGAAAGAACACAGGGTTGCCCTGGGAAAGAGCACAGGGTTGCCCTGGGAGAGACCACAGGGTTGCCCTGGGAAAGAGCACAGGGTTGCCCTGGGAAAGAGCACAGGGTTGCCCTGGAAGAGACCACAGGGTCGCCCTGGGAGAGACCACAGGGTCGCCCTGGGAGAGAGCACAGGGTCGCCCTGGGAGAGACCACAGGGTGGCCCTGGGAGAGACCACAGGGTGGCCCTGGGAGAGACCACAGGGTTGCCCTGGGAAAGAGCACAGGGTTGCTCTGGGAGAGACCACAGGGTTGCTCTGGTAGTCACCTCCTCTTCAGGTCTGGAAGATTCTAACACAGGTAGCTATTACTTTGGAGTAGAAGTAAACAAGGAAGTCATTGGGTGGCACACGCCTTTAGACCCAGCACTTGGGAGGCAGAGGCAGGCACATCTCTGAGTTCAAGGCCAGCCTGATCTACAGAGCCAGTGCCAGGACAGCCAGGGCTACAGAGCAAATCTGTGAAAAACAAAGTAAACAAGAAAAGGCTGAAGTAGGTACAGACAGGATGAGTGTCTTGCCTACCTAGCTGCACAGCGAGGACATCTTCTGGCACCAAGCCTACCTCTATCACATGTGCTTGGGCTCTGTTAGGTGCTGAGAGCAAGGCCACCTCTGTAGCCTTCCAGAACAGCTACTCCTATGCTGACAGAGGACTCCACAGACCACATGGCAGGAGCGCTGAGGTCAAACGGGTGCTAAGGAGGCTGGCTTTCCAGTGACACTGGAAGGAAAAGCCTCCCAAGAGCCACTGTGGGGTTCGTGTGTAGAAGGGAATGTGCTGTGGCTTTGGCCTTGCAAATGATGCTCTGATCCCAAACCACCCAGCCTGCACTCGCCTCCAACTCAGTGCTTGCTCACAGAAGTAAGTAAATGAGCTCACATCAGATTTCCCTCCAGCTCCTCAGTGGTTACAAAAAGAGAATGAAACAAAACCCACATTAGTCTTACTCTTGTGGTAGTTGGGGTTGGAATGCTCCCACAGTGCCTCTTGTATGCACTGCACCTGCTGGGATACAGCTGAGAGCATCTGCTCCTCCAGGCGGTTAAACTCATCAAAGCAACCCCACGCACCCACTTGGCAAAGCCCCACAAAGATGTGTCCCATTGCCTAGTGTAAAAAGAACCAAAGAGGCTTAAATCATTTGTTATGGACTGACGTGTGTCCCTTCCCTAAGTCATTCCTCCATGTCCTAGCCCCAATGTTACTGTACTTGGACATAGGTCCCACAAGAGGTAAACTGAAGGGAGACTCTGATCAGAGAGGCCTGGGGTTCTTGCAGGAGTAAGTTACTAGAGTCCACCCTTCCAGCCACTGCTCTCCTCCTCTCTGCACCTGCCATGGGTAAGCAATCTACACGCAGAGCAGAGAGGCCTCACTGGGAGCTACATCTATCAAAACCACTGTGGGCTTCTGGCCTGTGGAGAGACAGCTTGTGTAGTCTGAGCTGTACTGACTTGTCCAACTCTGAGCAAGTCACATCTTTCTGAAACCTACAATTTGTCCCTTCAAAATGAGAATACTATCTACCTCCCAAAATGGACATTGAATTCTTTTTTCCTCATTCACATAAAAACATTACCACTACAAAGATGTACTGAGAAATACATTTTCCGTCTTATGCCAGTAAAATCCTTCTGACAAAAATACAGTTTCTATTCTAATACTTTTTTGTTAGTGTGGAAGACATTTTCCATAATA
>NC_034596.1:104652493-104664058 GCF_900095145.1 Mus pahari | reverse complement strand
CCATAAAAATTATTTTTAAAATTGCTATAATAAATGCAAGGAAATTAAAGATTTTAGAATGTAAAACCATGGAATAAATAAACATATCCAAACCATCAGGTTTGTGTGTAAAATTAAGATCTGCCATGACTCTATCTGTCCAGATCTGTGAAGTAACTTACCAAATGGGGAGCCCCCAAGCCTGGCCTCCAAAGCTTGTGTCATTGTCAAATAGCAACGGTCAGTGAGGGGCATCTGAACCAGCTTGTCTTGAACACCCAGGTACTCAAAGCCGTAGTTAAACTTGGCATTGGCCATCTGAATGGACAGCTGCTGTAACATGTCCATTTGCTTAGGGTCAAAGTAAAATCGCATCTGGCTGAGCCATTCAAAAGATTTGGCATTGTCCATCTTGCTTTTGAGCAATGACCTGGTAATATCTCTTTGGTGAACCAGCTCTGTGATCTGAGGAAGTAGAAATTTGCCTTAAGCTAAAGCAACACTGTGCTGTTTGGGTCTACAGACTGTCTGTTAAGTTGACACTGGGCTTCAGGCCCAGCTGCAGTGACTAGCAGCAAAGCTTCCAAACTGCAAACAGAACTTCACTAGAAGGGACACTGAGAAAACACAAAAGCCAAGAACCCTCCGTAAGTGACAGCTCTGGGCAGCTCAATGTGACAGAGCAACTTCGTCATGTGCACCCTACAGGCTGCCCACCTTGTGCCCCCACCTTGCTGCACCCACCCTTCTGGGATGGAGGATGCAAGGAGCTGGTCATGGCTGGTGGTGCTGGCGTGTGCCTTTAATACCAGCACTTGGGATACAGAGTCAGGCAAATCTCTGTGAGTTCAAGGTCAGCCTGGTCTACAGAGCAGATCAGAGTGGGTTGCAGGATAGCCAAGGCTACACTGAGAAACCCTGTTTCGAAAAAACTTTAAAACCAACAACAACAACAAAAAAAAAACAACAACAAACCAAAGCTGGTCCCCTTCCTTCTCTTATATAGTCATATATTATTCTTAAAGAGATTATTCTTAAAGAGGAATAGAACCAAACACCAGACAGGCGCACAAGGAATACCTGTGCCCATACATTACTGTGGTCAAAAGCCTCATGTAGGCCAGGCTGGCCTAGAACTCCTGATGCCCTTCCCTTGCCTCCACTTCCCAAAACCAAGATTACAGGTGTAGACCTCAACTCCCAGCCTATTTTTCTTTTGATATAAATGGCACATTTTAAAGCATCTTTCCCTTTCACTGAGTAGGCTAAGAGGTAAGACAGGGCTCAGTCAAGAGGCTCACCAAGTGCTCCAGCTTCCGTCTCCAGAGAGGAGGCTGCTCCATGAGGAAAGAGTCCGCTAAGACATTGAGTGTGACCTCCACATTGCTCAGCACAGACTGCAAGGGCCCCACATCACCGCCTCCCCCAACGTTGCTCAGCGCATTCTCCACGTTCTCAGACCAGGCTATCTGGGCTGACAATACCACTAGCTGGGCCTAGGAAAGAAGAGAGACAGGGTTGCTTTCCGAGACAGGGCATCACTACTCCTTGACTGGTTCTGAACTCACCACTCAACTGACCTTCCTATCTCACTGTCCCCACCCCACCCCCCAAGAGGCTGAGTATAGGTGCCACTGCCTGGTTCCCAAGGAGTCATTAGTAGGGACAATTTTGGGATGTTGGTTTCTTTACAAACACACAAACATTATGGGAATGTGCTTCCATTTTAATCCCAGGCGTGGGGTGTGGGGCTGCTTCAGATGTCTGCAGGAACTATGATTTGCCTTGTGCTCTAGTAGAGTCATGGTTTTGTCAGTTGCAGACAGTTTCTACAATTGTACGACATTTGTAATTATGGGAACTTTTTAGAGGATATATAAACATAAGGGCTCCAAGAGGGGTTGTCAGTCATCTAAGGAGATTGGTTGCGGTTTGGTAGTACTTANGCTCATAGAAACAAAAGGAAAGAAATTAAGATTCAGAGATCTCTCTCTCTCTCCCTCCCCTCTATCCTTTCTCTTCTATCTAGTGATGGGGATGAAACCAGGGGGAAAATGGGTGGGGAGAAACAAACAAACAAACAAACAAACACCAAGTAGCCAAGACCATCATCTTCAAATTGTTGAGAGCTAAGATCTCCAGGCTGCTTGCTTTTATTTAAGATTACCTGGTATTTATCAATCCAAGTAATGTAGGTATTTGGGTCAATAGAAGTTGCNTTTCCAAAAATCTCCACTTCTGTAACAGACTCTGCCAGAATTTTAGCCAAGGTGACTCTCATCTCCTTTTCCACCAGAGTGAGCCACTCATTGATTTTGGGGTATTCAGTGATGGACACTGGAGTTTTAAACATAACCTGAAGANAAAAAGACATTCTAAGAATGAAGGAGTCCGAGTGTGAGGGAAGTTTCTAAGCCACAAAGGTACTGNGCTTACCTCCGCCCCTTCTTGTGATGAAATGCCAAGGACCACAGAGTTATCCTCATTTAAGATGATGCTGGAAACACCAGCAAACATTTTCTTGAAGTGCTTCTGCAACTTAGCCACGTTCTTGCTATTTCCAATGATTTCAAGCAAATCCTCATCACCCACAAAGTAGAACCTGAAATCAAAACAACCCAGCAGCTACTGCCTGGTATATAGAGGGTGACTGAGCAAACTGTCTACATACAGGAGGAAGCAGCTACAAGAAAGACCTCAGGCCTCAACTCAGATCTCATACAAACATCTGGCAGGGCCTGATGAGAGACGTGTTACAGTAAGATGTGGAAGAACTCAGTACTATTCACCTAAGTCATTTTGACAGCATCTGCTCCACTCACTCTACACAAACTCTTTGGAAAGGAGGAGAGAGCAGAGCTAGAACCCAGAGGGAATCAAGTGACTTACAGAGAATACGAGCTTAGTGATGCTTAGTAAGATTAAGGCAGAAAACTGGGAGTTCAGGTAGCATTAGAGATGGGCAAGGAGAGGCAGAAGGCTCAGTGAGTTGGCCATCAAAATCCTTCAAGTCAAAACTGAGCAACACCAGGCAAAGGGAAGAGAATGGACGAAGCACAGCACAGCTGAACTTGATCTGTCTCAGGCATACCTGGGGAAAGAGGAGCGCTCCTGTTCCAGATACTCCCCTAGTGCTTTCTGGATCTTCCCCAGTAGGTTGACTCCCTGTATGTTCAGAACATCCATCACAAGTGGAGACTTGGAGACTATTTTCACCAGAGCCAAAAACTGTGCTGATACTAAAGAACCAAGGAGAGCGGGTGAGCCTCAGCAGAGGGCTCCTCAGCCCTGCCAGCGCCTGACCTACTGGAGCTGTACCTCTGGAAGTGCTGGGTTTCCACAGGCAGCAGATGTTTGATGTCTGCACTGCCTATGAAGATGCCTTCCAAGTAGACCCGGCACCTCTGCGCATCAATCCAAATGTCAACGAGAGCCATGATTCGGTTCAGCTTGTCCTCCCAGCTCAGGGCACCTTCTTCGAAAACCTAGTGGGTACACAGGAGGACAGAACTTAACTGCCAACCTTTTAACTCAGATATGCCAAAGCTCACTGAAAATGACAAATTAGGAGCACACTTTACAGAACTAGGCATCTGAGGTATAATGAAAAGTGCCCTGTGCAGCTGTACCTTGTAATAGGGAGAGAGTTTCATGGCAGAGACNCTGTTGATGTGTTCCTTGACCTTGTTGAAGAGGTCATCCCAGCCTCGGATGAGGCGGCATTTGTTCTGATAGTTGACCAAGTCTAGTTCGTATGTGTTCCACACTTCCCGTATCTGAGAGGAACCAGAAAGAGGCCNTTAGCAGTCCAAATCAACACTCAAACATTTGTAGGGGCAGCAAACATTAGGGGCAGAGATGACTGTAGATGATCAAGCTTCCTTTTCCACGATCAGATCTATACAACAGCCTGATGCCCTCTCCCGTCACTTGCCTGCTTCAAGAATTCTTCCAAAGCCATCTCCCCTTGTGCCACTAGCAGCACATCCTTGACAACAGCTTCGTTCTTCTGAAGGTCCACATCCCAGAACTGGCCCAGGGTCAGCTCAGAAACCACCCAATTAACATGAAGCTTCTTCATCAGCTGTTTCCAGTGCCAGTCTTTAAGTGCTTCTGATTTCAATTCAATTACCAACATATTTATCTGTTCAGGGACAGAGTTACATGAGCAGGTGCCTTTTGAAGACATCCAACACCCACGTGTGGCTACCTTCATGTAGCCTTTCAGCAGCCTCTGAACAAACTCATAGGAAGCATACTGCCGAAGTCTTGCAGGGAAGTTCTTCAGCTGGTTCAAGAGGCCGTCTAGGTTTTGTCAAAGCTGTCAGGAGACACAGAAGAACGGAGTCACATACACAGACACACATTCCACACACACCCCATATGCTGTTTTGTTTTGTTTTTTTTTTTTACTTTTTCTTCTAAGACATAAGTCATGAATTTATCCAAGGCTAGCCTTGAAGTTACACAAGCCCACCTGCCTCCATCACCCAGCACTCTACCTACTGAGCTACAACCTTTGGAGGGCTCTAAAACAAACCGTCAGTTTCTATATACAACATAAACAACACACAGGGTACAAGTGACAGCTTGGGAACTTGGCAAGTCCTCTCTGTGACTGCTAACACACAGACAGAGTCACAGACATCCACTTCAGTAGATACCTTCCAAGGCTGAACAGAGACCCACGGCTGCTCCTTCAATTGATCAATTTGTTCCCAGACCTTAGAAAGCTCTGACCACACACCTTTGAGTTCTCGTAACTCCTCCAAGGCCACCTGGGATGGAGAAGACAAGGTGGTGAAGCCGGAACATGAAAACAGTCCAGGCATTAGAAACAAGAGAAAAACAACTACCTTTGCATTTGTCAGGGTCTGGTAGAGCAAGTTCTCCCAACTTTCCCCTCACGGGTCCATACCTGTACACGTTCTTCACTGCCACTGAGGAGNCCTGTGTCTGTGAGTTCCAATGCTTCCTTAGCCTTTGCACATTTCTCTCTGTCATCCTTCAGTCGGCTGAACTTCCCTTCATATATGGTGAGGGCCTGAAGAGCCTCCTCAGGACACAGATTGCCCTGAAACAGCCAGAGCACAGAGTGGCAGGACTGTCTCAGGGGAGGGAGCACTGGGGCTCAGAGGGACAGGAGCCAGTAGTGACAAAGCAGAGACCATGCCTAGCAGCATGGCTAGCAGCTGCCTTGGGAAGCGTGAGCTGTGCTCAGGGAAATGAAATACTAACCTGAGTATGCCCAAGAACACCTTAAAAACAATAAAACTATTCTTTTTATTATTCTTATTTCATAGGCACTGGTGTTACGCCTACATGTATATAGGGTGTATGAGCCCCTAGGACTGGAGTTAGACACAGAAGAGAGCTCTGGGAATTGAGCCCTGGTTCTCTAAAAGAGCAGCCAGTGCACTTAACCTCTGAGCTGTCACCCCAACCCAAGTAAAACTGATTTTGATTCATTTAAAAACACTTCCTAGGGACTGGAGCAATTGCTCAGTGATTCAAGTCCTAGCACCGAAATGGCAGCTCCCAACTGTCTGACTCTAGTTCTAAGGGATCTGACGCCCTCTTGTGGCCTCCAGAGGCACTCTATGCACATGGTACACAGACGTAAAGAAACAAACATATTTAAAACCACCTCCTACATAGACGACTACACGGCTTTCACATTTACTATCTACACATATCAGGGCACCCACACACCGGGTAAGGTCCCTACCGGTTCTGTTCCCAGCTCTTCACTGTTATTTTGGTGATAGCTTGCTATGCTGCCTTACACTCACATACCCAAGCAACCCTCCTGCCTTAGCCTAAATGACTGGCTACCATGCGGCCTTTCAGTTACTGGAGGGCAGACATGTCTTCCGTACTGAAAAGCTATGCCTCAACGTGGCCTCCCGAGTCTGTCAAAAAGAAGCAACGCTGTGTTGCTGGCTGGCAGGGTTAAGTGACACTCACTGTGACAGGTTTGGTCTTCTCCCAGTCTGTCAACAGATCGGTGGTCTGGCTTTCCACAGCTCTGTCCTCCTGTACGATCTTCATTTGCAGGTTTGCCACCTGTTGCTGAATGGCAGAGTCCTTCCGATGCATGATGTCATTGAAGGCCCCCCACTCACCCTGGATGTTGTCAATGTAAAGCCAAGAAGGCGGGAACTGGAACCTTTGTTTTTCTAGCAGATGCTGGCCATTGCAGTAGAGCTTTGAAAGTTAAAAGGATACATTTTGGTTTTTTTCTATAACAATAGGAGAAACTAGTGCCAACAGTCAAACAAGAAGCAGGACTCCTGGGACAGAGGAACACACAGATCAAAGCACCTGCCTTCTACAATCGTCTACCTCACGACTGTTGTGGTTGGAGGTCCCTGTGCATCTGGAGTGCAACCACTAAATAAATAGATAGATAGATAGATAGATAGATAGATAGATAGATAGATAGATAGATAGATAGATAGATAAAATAAAACCACAGGTGCCAACATAGACTACTATAGCCGCCCCCCCCAACAAAACAAATGCTCAGTTACCACTGTACAGAGAGAAAACAATATATTTCGGGACAAATCCAAATTCAAAAAATATCTATCCACAAATACAGCTCTACATACAATACTAAAAGAAAACTCCAAATGAAGAAGGATAAATACATGCACAAACAGACAGAAAGTAAGAAATTCTATACAGCCATACCACCATCACCACCACCACCACCACCACCACCACCACTACCACCACCCCTAACAACAACAAAATCAAAATAACAATATCTGATCATTAATATTTTTCAATATCAATGGACTCAACTCCCAAATAAGAAGACAGAGGCTAATAGAATAGACATTAACACATGATACATCACTCTGATTCACACAAGAAACCCACCTAAAAAATAACAATAGATTTTCTTAGAGTAAAGGGCTGAAAAAGAGTTTTCCAATCAAAAAAAAAAGCCTGGAGTAGCCATTCTAATACCTAATAAAAGAGACTTTCATCCAGAATTAATCAAACCCTTAAGGAAGAAAGAACACTTCATACTCCTCAAAAGAAAAATCTACCAATATGACATCTCAATTTTGAATATCTATATCCCAAATGCAAGGGCACACATATTTGTAAAATAAACATTTCTAAAGCTTAAGTAGCAGGTTGAACACCACATATTTAATGGGAGACTTAAACACTACACTCTCCAAAATTGACTGGTCATCCAGGCATTAAACTAAATGGAATAAAAATGAAAGTAACGGACATTATGAATCAATTGTACATAACAGACATATGTACTCTATTTCACCAAAATACAAAAGAATATAGCCTCTTCTCTGTACTAAATGGAGTGAAACTGATCATATTTCAATTAAAATAAAGAACAACATAGGTTGTCCAGTCTCTTCAGCCCTTTTCAATGTTTGATGGCACATCTGTACACTAGGACAACTGAAGTAGTTCAATTGAATTCAAACTATAAAGGAAGAAGTTAAAGTTCCTTTATTTTCTCATATGAATATGTATCTATAAGAGACTTTAAAAACTCTACCAAGAAATTTTTACAATGGATAAATATATTCAGCATAGTAGAAGGATATAAAACTATTCACATAATCAAATAGCCTTCTTATGCATAAAAGGCATATGGTTTGAAAAAGTCAGGGAAATAATACCTTTCACAATAATACCAGGAAACATATTTGGACAACTCTAAGGAAACATATAAAAGACTTGTATAATAATCATTTTGAAGGAAGACATCAAAAGATTGAAATATCTTCTATACTCATGAATCAAGTGGATTAATATGAAAAGTGCAATGGTAAAAACGAAGTAAACCTATTCAGTGAGTTCTCCACCAAAACTCTATAACATTCCTTCACAGAAATTGAAATCCAACATGTAGCTTCATATGCACACACACACACACACACACACACACACACACACACACACACATCCAACTATTGCTCAAATGTTTCTGAAAAGAGATATTTCTGAAAAGAACTGCTGGCAATAATACCATCACTAATTTCAAGTCATTTTGAAGAGCTGTAGCAAAGAAAACTGTATTATATTGCTATAGAAACTGTTGCCTTAACCAATGGAATCTAATTAAAGACCCAGAAATAAACCCATACACCTATGAACACCAAAAGTTTGACAAACGGGACTGAAATACACAATGCATGAATGATAGCATCTTCAAAAATGGTTTAGAAGTGAATGGTTGAATGTAAAAGAATGCAAATAAATATATATGTACTTAACATTTACCCAAAACTCACCTTCAAATGTATTGAGGACCTCACCATAAGGCTGTATACTCGAATCAGATAAAAAGATACAGGAGAAATTTTCTTGAACTCATTGGTGCATGATAAGACTTTCTCAAGAGAAATGAGGGAAATTATATTTCTAATATTAGAGGTCTCATGAATCTGAGAAGTTTTTGTATTACAAAGGACATTGATATTTGGGCAATGAGGCAGCCAAGAGAGTAGGAAAATACTTTTAACAACTATATATTCAAGAGAGTGCTAGTTTATAAGATATTAAAAACTCAAAAATGAAGTAAATATACAAATGTGTTATAGATCTAAACAGAATAAGGATATATTGAACATTCTAAGTCATCATCAGGAAACATCAAAACACATAATTTGAGGTTTTGTGTTATACCAGTCAGAATGGTCAAGATGAATAAAAAAGAATGACAGCAGTTGCTACTGATTCATGGGGTGAGATCCACACTCATACATTGCTGGTGGAAATGCACATTTGTACACCCAGTGTGGATATCAGAGTGGGAGATGCTCAAGAATCTGGGAATAAATCTATATCCACATCCATCTGCACCACTCTTGGTTATAAACTCAAGGTACACTACTTCCTACTACAAAAACAAAAACCAACCAACAAACATTCCAAAAAAAAAAAAAAGAAATAAAAAACCTCCACTTGTTCAACCATGATCTTTCCTAGTTTGTTGTTAATAGCCAGGAATATGGGACAGCCTAGATGTTCCTCAATAGATTGATGGACAAAGAAAATGTACTACTTTTACTAAAAGTAATGATATTGAGCTGTTGAAAGAAATATCAAGAATTTTAAAAATAAAACATGGAATTTGGAAAATATGATCTTGATTAAGGTAAAGTAGACTCCAAAAGACAAATGTGATATGGATTAAACTATATGTTAATACTGGTGTTAATTCTTCAAGTATCAGACTGCAGATACGAGACGACCCATCAAATCACGATGAACTTGTATAATAGTGGCTGTCTTACTTAGAATTTTATTGTTGTGCAGAGACACCATGGCCATGACAATCCTTATAAAGGAAAACATTTAATTAGGACTGGTTCCAGTTTCAGAGGTTTATTTCATTATTGTCATGGCAGGGAACATGGAAGCATGAAGGAAACATGGTGCTAGAAAGGAGTTCAGAGTTCTACATTTTGTTCCATAGGCAGCAGAAAGAGACTCCTACTGAGTGTGGCTTGAGCATATATGAGACCTCAAAGCCCACCTATACAGTGACACGCCTCCTGCAACAGGGCTACATCTACTCCAAGGCCACACCTACCCATAGTACCACTGCCTATAGGCCAATTATTCAAACACATGCATCTATGAAGGGGGATCATTTCTATTCCACCTCAGTGGTCCAAAGTTGTGTGTATAATGAACAATGACTCAGTTGGATTTAAGGCCTACTCCATTGAGACTGAACTCATGCTCTAAACTGCCTGGATGGCCGAGAGCCTGACACAAGGAACTTTGAGAACAATACAATAGTCCGGTCTGAAGAAGCCACATAGCAGTAGAATCACTCTTAATGCCATTCTGCTAGACTCAAAAATCATTGTCTTGTTCAGACACCATCACAGAGCTTTTCTCCTGCAATCAATAGGAACAAATATGGTTATCCTTACCCAGGCAAGGTGGAAAGAGTGAGAGAATTTGGAACACACACAGTCATGAGTGGGATGTCTCCATAAAATCCATCCTTGCCTCCAGCTCAAGAAACACCGTGGGAGTGTAGGTAGAAATATTATCATTACAAGAGGGGATGAAGATCACACACCAAGGAAAAGAAGGACTTCTAAAACAAGCAAGACAGACACACATATGAAATTACAGAGACTGTGGCAGCGTGCACAGGGACTGGAAGGATCTGCACAAATCGGGGTCTCAATATAGAGACAGGAATGCGAATAAATCTTCATTCCAATCCAGGTGATACTCATTTACAAAACACAAAATTATTTGTTTTATATACTTACTGGGTATACAAACTACTCTTAAGGGCAAGACTCATGCCTAGCAGTCGATGCCAACACAAAACAGACTCACAGACATTGTCGGTAGTTCTTTGTCTCAGAATTTTGTCAGGACCTTTTATTCCTTTGGTTTTTGTGTTCATTTGTTTCGGTTTGCTTTGTGTTCTGTGTTTACCTTAAAGTTCCTTTTTGAATATATTATGTTTATAGTTTTGTGTTTCTAAGGAGATTCTCCCTGTGACTGTGAGTCTGTGTTTATGCACATTTTTCCTGAACTTTTTCTTCACCTTCTTTTCATCTATTCATATTGCATTTCATCCTATTCCTGTTTATGTTGCCCCGCCCAATGGATCCACCTGAGCGACGCCCCGCCCCCACTCGCACAGACGACGCCCACCCCGCATGAACCGGCACANGCACCCCGTCCCTGTTCAGTGCTTCCCACAACCTCCTGGTGTCTTGGTTCACTGGTGGTGCAGGCCTGGGACTGCGACTTCCTGTTCCAGTCCCAGTTCCGGAGGCAGAGGCGGGACTTCTGGCAGGTTCCGTGGAAAGGGGACGGGAGTGTCACAGGACTCGGGACTTGATTGGTGAAGGTTAGGGGGCGAGGCCGCGGCAGGCTGTGTGACCTCACGGGGTCACAGGGACAGGAGCAGGAGGGAAGTGAGAGACTGGCTGAGGAACCCCAATGGCTGTGTCTGCTCTGTCTGCTCCCTCACATCTGAGAGTGACCCTGAAGAAGACTGGGGGCGATGGCCAGAGTGTGGTCACGAGAGGTCACTCTCCCTTGCAGCTGCCGCAGCTGGAGGCTAATCTCGCGGGCGGAGGCGTGGCCTGGGGCGGGGCCGCAGCTACTGTGGGGCGGGGCTGTTAGGCTAGGTGAAGGGAGGGCGCTTGGCCACAGCTGCTCAGTGTAAAAAAGGGCGTGAGTGACAGGAGCGGGTCAGCATGGAGAGGGTGAGCATGATGGGAGGAGGTGCTCCGGGGCGGGGACGAGAGGGACAGGAGAGGCGTGGCCGTAGCTGTTTTGGGGCGGGACGTGTGTGGGATTGATGGGAGGAATTCAGGAGTAGCTTGAATCGGCATGGGAACTCAGGACCCGCTGACCCCGCCCCATACTGTGAAACTCAAGTCCCCTGCCTTTCCCCTGACCCCGTGACCCCGCGACCCCCTCTCCCCCCCTTCCCGCAACCTCCTGACCCCGCAGGTCCAGGCTCGCAGGGAGGAGCCCCTGCCGCCGGGTCCGCCCCTCGGCGGCAGCATCCCCGCCCTCTACTTCCTGCTACAACCCTGTCAGCTCCCT
>NC_034596.1:104651743-104652482 GCF_900095145.1 Mus pahari | reverse complement strand
TAATAGCAAAAGCCCTGGCACTGGTAGAGCAAATTGGCTCAGAGGACAGGGTGAGACAGGTAGTGACAGGAAGTAGTGGTGCCCTCTGGGCTATTGGGAGTTCACCCTGCCAGTGGGCCATGCTGTGTAAAGCCCCCACAGCACCTGGGGAGTGTGTGGGGTGCTGGTGTTGGTTTAAAAAGGTACAAGAAATGCTTTGTCTAATCACACAGCAGCAGCAAACACTGAGGAATCCCATGAAAATAAGAACTGGAGGTGGCTGTGATCCACATCAAAATGTGCCAGGCTGCCTGCATTCTGCCCACCGGTTTGATTCCTGCATGGGTGGGCCAGCCTTGCAGATGCTGACAGGACCCCAGAATGCAAAGACAGAAGAATGTAATCAGAGGACCCCTGGCTTTCCTTACCTGTCTTGGAAGAGACGGAGGGCTTCATGTGCCCAAATGCAAATGAGACCTTCAACAGGCAATGTCTCCAGGGGTCTCAGTGCTTCAAAGATTCCTCTTACCCACCGAGTCATCTCACGGGGTGAGTAGATATAGTGTGGCTGTGTGTCCTGAGTAAACCTCTCCTGGAGGAAAAGGGGAAGCTTANGGAAATGTCTGATAACGTGAAAAGAGACTAAAAGGTAAAATGCTATAAACATGTACTTCTGCNNTAAAGAGACCTAATGTATTCAAGAACAAATATGGAGCAGTGTAAAGGCTGAGATAGCTGGGCTGATTTTGCTAGAGCACTC
>NC_034596.1:104648789-104651732 GCF_900095145.1 Mus pahari | reverse complement strand
CACCAGGCCATTTTCTCTTTTAACATATATAGGAGAGGAAAGCTTTTCAGAGAAGATGACTTATTCTCCTAGAAGATAAAACCTCCATTTTTGCTTTCTGAGGCAGATAGCAACCCCAAGCCACAGGCAGGCCGAGGCCCGCGCAAGACTTAATAATCTGCTACAATCTACAGCTGTTCCAAACAGAAGCCAGTACTTTTCAAAACTGAAATGCAGTTTTTTAGACGAAAGTTTGGAGTAAAATACTTTTAATTACTCGACAGAAAAGCTATCCTTCCTATCCATGTGCATGGAAAACCACAACCCAACATGGGCGCTCTGCTCCAGCACTCCAAAGGCCTTTTAGGAACCAGATTAGAATGACCAGTGACCATCAAGCTAGTCACCACTGGCCNTGGTCAGAACACCCAAATCACTGAGACAGTGACACTTCCTCAAGACTTCAAGTCAGGAAGGACCAAACAAAGTATTGAAAATGTACGGTACAAGACTATAACCCCAGCACCCAGGAAGCTGAGGAAGGAGGACCCCAACTTCAAGGCCAGCCGGGGAGGCAGAGTGACCCAGGGAAAACCCTACTACCACCAACAAAAAGCCCACAACACAAAGGAGCAGTGCTAACATTTTTTCTGGCCAGCCAGGGAGGGTAGATTTAGTGTGGCTGTGTGTCCTGAGTAAATCTCTCCTGGAGGAAAAGGGGAAGCTTATGGAAATGTCTGATAACGTGAAAAGAGACTAAAAGGTAAAATGCTATGAACATGTACTTCTGCAGTAAAGAGACCTAATGTATTCAAGAACAAATATGGAGGAGCAGTGTGAAGGCGGAGATAGCTGGGCTGATTTTGCTAGAGCACTCNTCCAGGATATCAGAGGCCCTGGGCTCCTTCCCAGAGACTGATAACATGCATAAACTCTATTCANAAAGATCAGAGGACAAAGACAGCCTTCCCCTCCAACAAAGCACCATGCCACAAAGTGAAATTAAATCCAACCTTCTCACTTTTCATTGAAACAAGCATCTAGGGTCAGGTGTGGCACACACCCTTGGTCCCAGCCTGTGGGAGGCAGAGTTCAGTGTCACCCTTTGCTAAGTAATGAGTTCCAAGTCAGCCTGGGATCCATGAGACACATGGTGGCATGGTGGTACACACATTTGATACCAGGCAGATCTCTAAGTTAGAGGCCAGTCTGCTTTATAGAGTGAGACGCAGGAGAGCCAAGGCTACACAGTGAAATCCTGTCTTGGAAAAAACCCAGGCATACACATTTAATCAAAACACTCAGAAAGCATTAACTTGTGCCTGTCTGTTTGTCTGTCTCTGTGTGTGTGCATGCATGTGCACTGGAGTAGAGATCTATCAGAGGGCCACTTGAATGAGTTGGTTCTCTCCTTTGACATGTAGGTTTCTGGGGTCATCAGGCTTGGTGGCAAGCACCAGCTGAATTTCATTACTACCCCAACGTGATATTTAAATGTCCAAAGAATCTAAAATGTTGGACCTGAAATCCTCCTGCCTCAACCTCCTAGATAACTGAGATGACAAGCCTGTGCCACCAGACCTATTAGATCCCAGTTGTTCAGCAAGTTTTTCCTCCCGTGCAAAAGAAAGTTCTGAGCCAGGTGTGATGTTGCTGTTGCACGACCTAGCATTCAGAGGCAGAGGCAGGTGGATTTCTGAGTTCAAGGTCAACCTGGTCTACAAAGTGAGTTCCAGGACAGCCAGAGCTATACACAGAGAAACCCTATCTCGAAAAACCAAAAAAAAAAAAAAAAAAAGGAAGTTCTGAAGAGCAGAGCCACCACATACCTGTGACATGGTATAGAACTCCACCATGGCGGCAGTGAGGGTTTCTGCATAGGTGCGGAGCGAGGGAATGAGCCTCAGCATGGCGAGGTTGAAGGTGCCATAGATTTGCGTCAGGGAGGCTGGTCCTGGGTAATCCACATATACAACAGGCACATGGCACAAGAACCTGCACGGGGACAGCAGAGCTCAGCACCTTACCATGGACTCAGCCACCGTCTCCCCAAACCCACCCAACAGGACTATGTCAAACCTAACCTGGACACACTGCTGGGGTGGGTTCTGACCTAAGCATAGGAAGTATACAATACTGGAATAACCAAGCAAAGAATTCAGACTTATTCTAGCCCCATGCTGGACTTACAGACTGGTGTGACTAGTTCATTATTCCCATCAAGTCAATGTCTCGCCCCCCTACCCCTTTTTTTCCGTTCTTTTCATTTTTTTTTTTTTTGGTGGTATTGTAGGGACTGAAGCCAGCACCCCACTGCTGCACACCAGGCACTGGAGTACCACTTTTGTCTTAGTGCTTTGCTTTTTTTGAACATCTTGAGATGGTTTTACTCTGGGCTAAGATGGCCCAGCCTCTAAAGTCTGGGATTACAGCACATTACCATCTTGCCCAACTGTTAATGATTTTCTTTAACCTATCTTCTTGGTTAGAGTACAGAACAATTAGCCCAGGAGGAATCATTTCATATGCAATGTTTCAATTAATTAGTGGAGAAGCATATACATGGATGTACATACCCCCCTCCACCATCGCACCACACTTGTGGAAGTCAGAGGACAACTTGTATATGTTGGTTCTCTCTTTCTACCCTTTGAGTCCTGGGGGTTGAACTCAGGTTGTCAGGTTTGGCGGGAACCTCTTTCACTCACCCACTCACCTGGCCAGTGTCACACACCCACCCCCCCCACACACACACACACACACGTGACACAGTGGGCAGAAGTCCATGGAGTTGCTTACCTGTGTGAGAGAGGCTTTCTCCCAGGGTCAGTGGGTGGATTGCAAGCCCTAACAAACTGGATTCTCTCTAGCTTTACCCACATTTGGTCTGAGGTACGATAGAAGCCTCCATGCTCCACCATCTGAACCACTTTGAACCTTAACCTCGCTTAACTTTGTCTCTGT
>NC_034596.1:104647142-104648778 GCF_900095145.1 Mus pahari | reverse complement strand
AACAGTTAGCAAGCTGTGGATGACCACTGTAGTGGGGAGGACAGGCCCTGGCACACACAACTGTCTGATGAAGGACATGACTCTTTGTGTACTGTACTTATCCATATCGGGCAAGTTGATTTCATCACAGAACAAGACCAGCCACTTTCCAAGCTGAACAGGAGCCAAGACAACACTGTTATGTATGCGCCTGTATTTGCGGTAGTGGTCATACATCTTCAGCAACAGCTCTGTTGTAGTGGCACTTGAGAAGTTTAGGCCCACAACCTTTGGTAAGTAAACACAAAAATACCTTCAATGTTCAATCCTACACTTCACCCCAAATGCTCTTGTTTATACTATCTCCTGGTCTTACTTCCACGTCAGGCAAGGCCCAGAGAGTGCTGAAGAGTGTCCTGGTCTTGCCAGACCCAGGAGGGCCACATAAGACCAGGGGTTTGTGTTCTGCCAGCCAAGTGTACAAGAGAGCTTCATGGCAGACTGTATCTAAGGTTGGCATGATGACATCTGGGGCTCCACCTTGTATGTCTCCACTTCAAACTGAGGCACCTTGGCCTGCCACGGCGACCACTCTCCACTGATGGACACCTACATACAGGACGGGGATAAGTCACTCCATGGGTACTGTGCCTCCTGTCTTCAAGGACTACCTCGTTTGAACAGTTTAAATCTCCAAAATACAACAGGACAAGCTCACCTACATTTCCTGCTGTCTTATAAAGCCAGACACTATAAGTTAATGCCAAGTTCCAGACAGGCTGCTGCTCTAGGACAAATCAGGCTGTGTCCCACCACGCTTACCTCATAGTCAATGATGGGGTCNTTGGGCACAGTGGGCAGTGGCACAGTGGTGATCCTCAGGATGTACTCGCCCAGCTCTGCTGTCATCTTCAGCCAGCTGTCTCCAGATAAGGACCAGAGGATGGAGTAAACCAGATAGTGCTATGGAAAATTGAAATTCAATTTTGATGAAATCTGAACCAAATGGAAGACTGATGGCAGGGTTATGTCTGATCCTCCATGGACAGTGGATCCTCTCTCTGACTCTCTTAGCCCCTGCCTCCCCATGAAAGATTGACCTTTACCCATTAGACAACATATTCCAAGTGCACAATGTTACCAGGACCAGCCTTGACCTGAATGTAGCATTCCTGCTGCTCAATCTGCATGGGGAAATCAGGATGGTTGGCATTGTACTGTGNCACATTGAGGCAGGCCTGGTGCAACATGGAAAAGAGTGAACCCAGGCAGCGCAGGCACGTCAGATCCATGATGTGCTCCAGCTTGAAGGCNTGCTCCAGGGCCTTGGTGACCAGTCCGTTGGATGTGAAGTATGGCTACATGATTATTGCTGCATCTCTTTGAATTGAAAAGGAAAACAAAAACGTACATGGGGCTGGAGAGATGGCCTAGCGGTTAGAACACAGACTGCTCTTCCAGAGGTCCTGAGTTCAATTCCCAGCCACCACATGNTGGCTCACAATCATCTGTAATGGGATCCGATACCCTCTTCTGGTGTGTCTGAAGATAGCTACAGTGTATTTTCATATACAATGAAATTAATACATAAATCTTATGGTGAGGGGGTTTCCATCTATCCTAACCTATATCTGTGGGAAGGTCATGCAACCTTGAA
>NC_034596.1:104627957-104646242 GCF_900095145.1 Mus pahari | reverse complement strand
AGGGGGTACTGGTTAGTTCATATTGTTGTTCCACCTACAGGGTTGCATCCCCCTTCAGCTCCTTGGGTACTTTCTCTAGCTCCTCCATTGGGGACCTTGTATTCCATCCACTTCGGTGTTTGCCAGGCACTGGCATAGCCTCACAAGTGGCCACATCCTGAGCCCAGACATAATCTTCAATAACTTCCTGGCCAGGCTGCGCAGCATTCCCCTGGATGATTTCCCTGAGTATCTACACCCTCGTCTTCTTTGCCTTTTCGCCTACGCTGTGCCTCGTCCTCCCCTTCATCCAGGGGAATGCTGCGCAGCCTGGCCAGGAAGTTATTGAAGATTATGTCTGTGCTCAGGAAGTCCCCACTGAACCACAGCATGCCACAGCGAGACACTGTGGCCAGGGTTGCGTACTTCAAGTCCTGCACTTCAAACATTATTCGCACCTTGGAGGAAGAATTAGACAAATTAAAGCATGAATAGTTTTTTTTTTTTCACTTAAAAAGCCAAAAAAAAAAAAAAACCTAAAACACTATACAGGTCACATGACTACAATACTAATATGTTCTTTAGGTAACAATGTGGGTAAGAAACTCTGCCCTGTGGCATGGGGCCCAGCTACCTCATGACGTGCTGTCATGGCAAGCCTCAGTGGGCAGGTTTCTCCTATAAATATAGCTCCCATGTTCCCCAAACCCGAACTCACCCACCTGAACTACAGACCCATTCTATCTCCACTTATATCCAGAGTTAGGCCACCTGCCCAGATCTCTCATCTTGTCAACAGTGGGGCTAAGATTCTAAGCAGAAGGTCAGAATCCCAACCCTTAACCCCAGAGTCATCTATCTTACAAAAATCAAGCTATCAGACCAGAGTCAGAATCTACGGGACAGTCAGTCCCCAAAGGGATCTGATAACATCAGTGGGGGTGGGGTGGGGGTAGGGGTGGTAAGAAATTCATTCTTCAAGACAATGCTGACACAAACATCCAAAGGCCACAGACCCCCCATGTCTCTCTCACTGCTTCTCTTCATACCCCCCCCAACCATTCCTACAGGCCACACTGAACTGCCAGCCACTCAACAGCACATGTGCAGGGACAATCCTAAGCCTCCTGGAAGTGCACAGTTGGAACTTTGGACACACCGAGATCCGTGTACACCAGGTGTCCTACACACAACTTTGATGAAGTTCAACTTACAAACTGGGCACAGTAACTGATTAAGAGACTATAAAAGTTATCTAAAACTTGTAAGCTGCTTAACTCTGGAATTTTCTACTTAGTATTTCCTGGCTGTAGATGACATGGCTAACTGAAGTCTTGGACTGTGGAACTGGAACCAGTGGGGGACACACCTAAGACCATAGACTGGTGGGCACTCACGTTGGGTGGCAGGCTAAGGCACTCTCCATTAGGCAGTGTCAGAAGCTTGTTGTCATCTAGCACTGAGTTCAGGTTCTCCACCCACTTGGGGTCCACATCACCATCAAAGACAATCCATTGGCATTTCTGCAGCTCACCTCTCACATTGTCTATGATCCTAGTTTAAAAAAAAAATTTCAAAGACTTACTCAAACCAGTACTCCTGGATTTGAAATACTCTCTCTCTCTCTCTCTCTCTCTCTCTCTCTCTCTCTCTCTCTCCCGATGGATCCTGTTATTTTTGTGAACAGGGTGACTGAAAGTGCTTGGATCCTACAGTCCCGGAATTACAAACACCAAACAGGGTAAACATACTTTCTCAACACGTGTGTGAAGAGTCCGTCTGTCCACTCCCTGGTGTTGGGATCCCAGGTTCCGTAGAGGTGGTCTTTGCTAATAGCCTTAGGGTCAATTATGTGAGCCACACCCTCCACACCCTCAAGCCTCTCAAGAGCCTTCAGCAGCACACGCCAGGCTATGCTCTTCCCACTTCCTGAAGGCCCAACCATCATCAGGCCGTGGTTAATCTGGGTGACCTGATAGAGCTGGAAAACTTGCAGGGTCAGAGATCAGCACTGAGACCATTAGGGGAAGAGAGACAGACAGACTCTGTGAGAGTGAGCAAGAAACAGAACTTCTTAATTCCTAAAGCCAGGAAACCCCAAAAATCTGTGGGAACCATATCTCAAAGACATTTCTACATCAGGGAGGCAGTCTGGGCCAGTGGAATAGATGTCTTCCATACTCTTCATATATGGAAACATCCACAGATTCTCCAAGGATGAGAAAAGATCAAATGGAAAGGATTATTTCATATAGAGTACTCAGGTCAACACACGCAGTAGGTATAAATAACAGAGCAGAGGAAGGAAAGAAAGTGGCCCAGTAAGGAAAGTGCAGCTGACTGTCAACTGACACTTAACTCTCGGACTGGGAAATCCTTAAAGGCATAAGCAATTAATAATAATCATACTTTTAGTCAGCAGTTTTAGAGTTAGTGCTATATGTAAGAGGCATGTTTTCCTACCTGTGTGTTAGTAAAGGGACATTCAAGGAAGCCTTGGGCAAATCTAAGTCACTCTATGCCCACAATGGCCTCAGTGAATAAGTCTCCTCAGATGGGTGGGAGCCTGTGATCTTGGGAGCAGCAGTTACAGTACCTTTTCAACCCACATCCTGCCAACTTCTTCTCCATCACTGTATGTCAATTACATCTCCTGACACATTTTCTTCAGCTCTTCTTGAAGGGATGTCATCTCCCCACGGTGGTACTGGACTCCAGGGAACACATCAGACAGTAGGCTGAAGAGCAGCGGGGTGTCTTCTGCTACCAGCTTGGGCACAAATACTCACAGATACTCACAGACATTCTGGATCAGAATCTATGGGGTGGGAGGAAGAACCCCAGACAGGAGGATCACACTGAGAATTCAGGATTCTAAGGTGAATTTCAGAACATGCATGTTTTCAACAGAACACTTATAAGCAGGGTGTGGTGGGTACCTGTGATCTCAACACTTGGGAGGATGAGGCCAGCCATGAGGTTCAAGGCTAGCCTAGGCTACATAGTACATAGTGCGTTCAATTTCCATTGACCCTGGTCTACAGAGTGAAGGGGAAACACAGACATTATGCACAAATCTCCTGCTCAGGCAGGTTCTCAGCAATCTCTCCTTCATCAACTGCTTCCCCACGTTCTTCTTTCTCCCTCTTTATCTTCTGGATCCTCTCCCTCTTCACATTGCCTGCACTTACAAGTACACTCTTCAAAGCCCGAAGCCCAAAGTCATAATGGCCTTGAGAAGACAGCTGCTCATCACACAGTCTGAAAGAGAAAAGCCTCTTTAAAAGAGTGTCCTTTAAGCAAATAGCATTTACAGTGAAGGAGTGAGAAGGGCATCTCAGAGACGTGGGGTTGGACAGCAACAATAACTGTCAGCTAGACACATGCCTGAGACCGGCTCTCAGCTACTCACTTAAAGAATGGGACAATCTTGTTGGCAAGACCTCAGCAGTCCAGAAGCCCTGCAAATACAGCATGACCTGGGCGATCAGCTGCTGGTCAGGCTTGGTCATCGCCAAGCTCCAGAAAAGCTTCTTGAGGTTGTCGGGGAGGTTTGAGTGACCTGCATAGCCTGGGTTCATCGTGATCAAGGTAGCCATGTCTGGGCTAACCTTGACTTGTTTGTTTAGCAGCTCACAAGTAATGGGGGNTGAGGCTGAAATGAGATGACACAAACTTACTGAACACATTCGGGAGTCTCTAAAATGATAGATCACCACTCACTTGACCTCAGAGGCTCTACCTGGGCTACACTGACCAGCCAGGCCAACCCCTCTGTTACTCCCACAGTCAGGCACACAGAGGGAACCTATCAAGCCACCAGAGGCTCACTGATTGGGCAAGCAATGCTGAATGTCACAGGGCAACAGGAGATCAAACCTGCCACTGAATCCAAGTGACACAACCAAGAATCATGAGAATCACCTCCTTTTAGCATCAGCTCAACTTACAAAGCAACCCTCCAGTCGCCTGAATGACTTAAGAATGTGCGTGTTTGCTCCGGGAGAGACCACAGGGTTGCCCTGGGAGAGACCACAGGGTTGCCCTGGGAGAGACCACAGGGTTGCTCTGGGAGAGACCACAGGGTTGCTCTGGGAGAGACCACAGGGTTGCCCTGATAGTAACCTCCTCTTCAGGTCTTGAAGATTCTAAAACAAGTTGCTATTACTATGGAGTAGAAGTAAACAAGAAATTCATTGGGTGGCGCACGCCTTTAGACACAGCACTTGGGAGGCAGAGGCAGGCACATCTCTGATTTCAAGGCCAGCCTGGTCTACAGAGCCATTGCCAGGACAGCCAGGGCTACAGAGCAAATCTGTGGAAAACAAAGTAAACAAGAAAAGGCTGAAGTAGGTGCAGACAGGAAGAGTGTCTTGCCTACCTAGCTGCACAGTGAGGACATCTTCTGGCACCAAGTCTACTTCTATCACATGTGCTTGGACTCTGTTAGGTGCCAAGAGCAAGGCCACCCCTGTAGCCTTCCAGAACAGCTACTCCTATGCTGACAGAGGACTCCACAGACCACACGGCAGGAGCGCTGAGGTCAAATGGGTGCTAAGGAGGCTGGCTTTCCAGTGACACTGGAAGGAAAAGCCTCCCAAGAGTCACTGTGGGGATCGTGTATGGAAGGGAATGTGCTGTGGTTTTGGCCTTGCTAAGGATGCTCTGCTCCAGGACCCATAGGCTCTGGTACTGCTGCTGCCACCATCAGGAAGCAAACTGATCCCAAACCATCCAGCCTGCACTCACCTCCAACCATGACTCAGTGCTTGCTCACAGAAGTAAGTAAATGAGCTCACATCAGATTTCCCTCCAGCTCCTCAGTGGTTACAAAAAGAGAATGAAACAAAATCCACAGAAGTCTTACTCTTGTCCTAGTTGGGGTTGGAATTCTCCCACAGTGCCTCTTGTATGCATTGCACCTGCTGGGATACAGCTGAGAGCATCCGTTCCTCCAGGTGGTTAAACTCATCAAAGCAGCCCCACATGCCCACTTGGCAAAGCCCCACAAAGATGCATCCCATCATCTAGAGTAAAAAGAACAAAAGAGGCTTAAATCATTTGTTATGGACTGATGTGTGTCCCTTCCCTACGTCATTCCTCCATGTCCTTGCCCCAGTGTTACTGTACTTGGACATAGGTCCCACAAGAAGTAAAATGAAGGGAGACTCTGATCAGAAAGGACTGGGAGTAAGTTATTAGAGTCCACCCTTCCAGACACTGCTCTCCTCCTCTCTGCACATGCGATGGGTAAGCAATCTACACACAAAGCAGAGAGGACTCACTGGGAGCTACATCTATCAAAACGACTGTGGGCTTCTGGCCTGTGGAGAGACATCTTTGTGGTTTGAGCTGTGCTGACTTGTCCAACTCTGAGCAAGTAACATCTTTCTGAAACCTACAACTTCTCCCTTCAAAATGAGAATACTATCTACCTCCCAAAATGGACATTCAATTCTTTTTTCCTCATTCACATAAAAACATTACCACTACAAAGATGTACTAAGAAATGCATTTTCCATCTTATGCCAATTAAATCCTTCTGACAAAAATACAGTTTCTATTCTAATAATTTTTCGTTAGTGTGGAAGACATTTTCCATAATATTTATTGTTTTCAGATATAAACTGCCACGCCTACTTCAGTGGTGGCTTGCCACAGGCCTGAAACCTGGAACGAGTCCTGAGGAAATAGAGTTTCAAGGAGACTCAGCCTCCTGGAGTCCTGGCATTTCCAATAATCTATATACAGGAACCCTATCTGTATGTTAGTAATGCCTTGAAAGATTGAATTTTTACCATAGGTGAAGTTTCCACAAGTGTTGCAAAGTCCTAAAAACTTCCTTAAAGCCAGGAGGTCAGAATTCAGTGAGAAGTTTACCTATTCATAATACATTCTAATTCACTTCTAGTAAAGACTGGTGAAACCGATTAAGCATCACAAAGAACAGAGCCAAGCCCAGGGCAAAGCTTAGAGTATTATACCTATAGAAGTTATGTTCATATGCAAGTATTTAGCAAGGCCTAGGAAATAGGGGGGATGTGTTATTGCATTATTCATGAGATCTGCCAGAGCAGAACCCCCCAAAACAGTTTTTTCTGCTAGGCCCAAAGGAACAGCATAATCGGATAACAATTAACACCTGGCTTCCTCCTCAAGCTGCCTGGTCCCACACCCTGGTCTTTTCATATATTCAATCCTTTGTCTTGTGTCATTGTAACTATGGTTGTATCCTGCCCCGCTTTTCTTGTTTGATCTGTATTAAAGATGTGATGCTCATTTTGATCAATACATTCAGTTTTATACCCTCTCTCGTGTGTACTGTCTGTCACTCATTCGCAGAATCCTCGCTCACCTGCAACCAAGAGACCCAGTTCCATGCATATAGCATGGAAGGCAATAGACATCAAGCATTACCTCAAAACGTTTTTTACTTTCTAGAGCTGAAGGTCTAGCACCATGGGAGAGCAGCAGCACGTTTGACATTCTGGGTTTGACTCCTGGTTTGGGAAGGGAGGATAATTTCTGCTAGAGGTGACAGTGATATCTGCTAGCCCTGCTGAGATAGGAGTGTGAGCTCTAGGCCAGCTTGGGTTATACAAGGAAACCCAGTCTCAGATACAGATACAGACACAGACACAGACAGGCTTCAATGAGTGCTAGGCTCTGCTGCAGGCCGGACAGCACCAGGGAAGGCCTGTCTGCACTGGGGCTGTGAGACAGAAAGATTGATGGCTTTAGACAATGTGAAACAATTCTGACCTGGAAATCAAAGGTTTCGTCACAGTTGAAAACTAAGACAAACCGCCCCAGCTGATGGCCCAGAGCTTTGATGGACTCTGTCTTTCTGGTTCCAGCAGGCCCTAATATTTGGGAGAGAAGTAATTTAGTACTCAAGTCCATCACCTAGTAAATTCTTGGCTTGAAAAAAGCCATAAAAATTATTTTTAAAATTGCTATAATAAATGCGAGGAAATTAAAGATTTTAGAGTGTAAAACCATGGAATAAATAAACATATCCAAACCATCAGGTTTGTGTGTAAAATTAAGATCTGCCATGACTCTATCTGCCCAGATCTGTGAAATAACTTACCAAATGGGGAGCCCCCAAGCCTGGCCTCCAATGCTTGTGTCATTGTCAAATAGCAACGGTCAGTGAGGGGCGTCTGAACCAGCTTGTCTTGAACATCCAGGTACTCAAAGCAGTAGTGAAACTTGGCATTGGCCATCTGAATGGACAGCTGCTGTAACACATCTGTTTGCTTCGGGTCAAAGTAAAATCGCATCTGACTGAGCCATTCGAAAGATTTGGCATTGTCGATCTTGCTTTTGATCAAGGACCTGGTAACATCTCTTTGGTGAACCAGCTCTGTGATCTGAGGAAGTAGAAATTTGCCATAAGCTAAAGCAACACTTTTGCTGTTTGGGTCTTCAGACTGTTGTTAAGTTGACACTGGGCTTCAGGCCCAGCTGCAGTTACTAGCAGCAAAGCTTCCAAACTGCAAACAGAACTTCACTAGAAGGGACACTGGAAATGTTGTCTATGCAACAGTGTCACACTCAGAGTAACAGAAAATACAAAAGCCAAGAACCCTCCGTAAGTGACAACTCTGGGCAGATTAATGTGACAGAGCAGCTTCATCATGTGCACCGTACAGGCTGCCCACCTTGTGCCCCGACCCTGCTGCAGCCACCCCTCTGGGAAGAGGATGCAAGGAGCTGGTCATGGCTGGTGGTGCTGGCGCATACCTTTAATACCAGCACTTGAGAGACAGAGTCGGGAAAATCTCTGTGAGTTCAAGGCCATCCTGGTCTACAGAGCAGATCAGAGTGGGTTGCAGGATAGCCAAGGCTACACTGAGAAACCCTGTTTTGAAAAAACTTTAAAACCAACAACAACAACAAAAACCAACAACAAACCAAAGCTGGTCCCTTTCCTTCTCTTATATAGTCATATATTATTCTTAAAGAGATTATTCTTAAAGAGGAACAGAACCAAACACCAGGCAGGCGCATAAGGAATACCTGTGTCCATACATTACTGTGGTCAAAAGCCTCATTTAGGCCAGGCTGGCCTAGAACTCCTGATGCCCTTCCCTTGCCTCCACTTCCCAAAGCCAAGGTTACAGGTGTAGACCTCAACTCCCAACCTATTTTTCTTTTGATACAAATGGCACATTTTAAAGCATCTTTCCCTTTCACAGAGTGGGCTAAGAGGTAAGACGGGGCTCAGGCAAGAGGCTCACCAAGTACTCCAGCTTCCGTCTCCAGAGAGGAGGCTTCTCCATGAGGACAGAGTCCGCTAAGACATTGAGTGTGACCTCCACCTTGCTCAGCACAGACTGCAAGGGCCCCACATCACCACCTCCCCCAACGTTGCTCAGCACATTCTCCACATTCTCAGACCAGTCTGTCTGGGCTGACAATACCACTAGCTGGGCCTAGGAAAGAAAAGAGACAGAGTTGCTTTCCAAGACAGGCCATCACTGCTCCTTGACTGCTTCTGAACTCACCACTCAACTGACCTTCCTATCTCACTGCCCCCCACCCCCCAAGAGGCTGAGTATAGGTGCCACTGCCTGGTTCCCAAGGGGTCATTAGTAGGGACAATTTGGGGATGTTGGTTTCTTTACAAACACACAAACATTATGGGAATGTGCTTTTATTTTAATCCCAGGCCTGGGGTGTGGGGCTGCTTCGAAAGTCTGCAGGAACTATGATTTGCCTTGTGCTCTAGTAGAGTCATGGTTTTGTCAGTTGCAGACAGTTTCTACAATAGTACGACATTTATAATTCTGGGATTTTTTTTAGAGGATATATAAACATAAGGGCTCCAAGAGGGGTTGTCAGTCATCTAAGGAGATTGGTTGTGGTTTGGTAGTAGTTAACACTCATAGAAACAAAAGGAAAGAAATTAAGATTCAGAGATCTCTCTCTCTCTCTCTCTCTCTCCCTCCCCTCTATCCTTTCTCTTCTATCTAGTGATAGGGNGGTGAAACCAGGGGTATAATTGGTGGGGAAAAACAAACAAACAAACAAACAAACACCAAGTAGCCAAGACCATCATCTTCAAATTGTTGAGAGCTAAGATCTCCAGGCTGCTTGCTTTTATTTAAGATTACCTGGTATTTATCAATCCAAATAATGTAGGTATTTGGGGTCAATAGAAGTTGCTTTTCCAAAAATCTCCACTTCTGTAACAGACTCTGCCAGAAGTTTAGCCAAGGTGACTCTCATCTCCTTTTCCACCGGAGTGAGCCACTCATTGATTTTGGGGTGTTCAGTGATGGACACTGGAGTTTTAAACATAACCTGAAGATAAAAAGACATTCTAAAAATGAAGGAGTCTGAGTGTGAGGGAAGTTTCTAAGCCACAAAGGTACTGAGCTTACCTCCTCCCCTTCTCGTGATGAAATGCCAAGGACCACAGAGTTATCCTCATTTAAGTTGATGCTGGAAACACCAGCAAACATTTTCTTGAAGTGCTTCTGCAACATAGCCACGTTCTTGCTATTTCAAATGATTTCAAGCAAATCCTCATCACCCACAAAGTAGAACCTGAAATCAAAGCTGCTACTGCCTGGTATATAGAGGGTGACTGAGCAAACTGTCTACGTACAGGAGGAAGCAGCTACAAGAAAGACTTCAGGCCTCAACTCAGATCTCATACAAACATCTGCCAGGGCCTGATGAGAGACATGTTACAGTAGGACGTTGAAGAACTCAGTGCCATTCACCTAATTCATTTTGACAGCATCTGCTCCACTCGCCCTACACAAACTCTTTGGAAAGGAGGAGAGAGCAGAGCTAGAACCCAGAGTGAATCACGGGACTTACAGAGAAAATGAGCTTAGTGATGCTTAGTAAGATTAAGGCGGAAAACTGGGAGTTCAGGTAGCATTAACGATGGGCACAGAGAGGCAGAGGGCTCAATGAGTTGGCCATCAAAATCCTTCAAGTCAAAACTGAGCAACACCAGGCAAAGGGAAGAGGACGGACAGAGCACAGCACAGCTGAACTTGATCTGTCTCAGGCTTACCTGGGGAAAGACGAGCGCTCCCNTTCCAGATACTCCCCCAGTGCTTTCTGCATCTTCCCCAGTAGATCAGCCAACCTTTCCAGAGACCTCTGGACTCCCTGTATGTTCAGANCGTCCATCACAAGTGGAGACTTGGAGACTTTTTTCATCAGAGCCAAAAACTCTGTGCTGATACTAAAGAACCAAGGAGAGCAGGTCAGCCTCGGCAGAGGGCTCCTCAGCCCTGCCAGCGCCTGACCCACTGGAGCTGTACCTCTGGAAGCGCTGGGTTTCCACAGGCAGCAGATGTTTGATGTCTGCACTGNCTGTGAAGATGCCTTCCAAGTAGACCCAGCGCCTCTGCACGTCAATCTACACGTCAAAGAGAGCCAAGATTCGGTTAAGCTTGTCCTCCCAGCTCAGGGCATCTTCCTCAAAAACCTAGTGGGGACACAGAAGGACAGAGCTTAACTGCCAACCTTTTTACTCACGTATGCCAAAGCTCACTGAAAATGACAAATTACGAGCACACTTTACAGAACTAGGCATCTGAGGTATAATGAAGAGTGCCCTGGGCAGCTGTACCTTGTAATAGGGAGAGAGTTTCATGGCAGAGACCCTGTTGATGTGTTCCTTGACCTTGTTGAAGAGGTCATCCCAGCCTCGGATGAGGTGGCATTTGTTCTGATAGTTGATCAAGTCTAGTTCGTATGTGTTCTACACTTCCCGTATCTGAGCGGAACCAGAAAGAGGCCGTTAGCAGTCCAAATCAACACTCAAACATTTGTAGGGGCAGCAAACATTAGGGGCAGAGATGACTGTAGATGATCAAGCTTCCTTTTTCATGATCAGATCTATACAACAGCCTGATGCCCTCTCCTGTCACTTGCCTGCTTCAAGAATTCTTCCAAAGCCATCTCCCCTTGTGCCACTAGCAGCACAACCTTGACAACAGCTTCGTTCTTCTGAAGGTCCACATCCCAGATCTGGCCCAGGGTCAGCTCAGAAACCACCCAATTAACATGAAGCCTCTTCATCAGCTGTTTCCAGTGCTGGTCTTTAAGTGCTTATGATTTCAATTCAATTACCAACATGTTTATCTGTTCAGGGACAGAGTTACATGAGCAGGTGTCTTTTGAAGACATTCAACACCCACGTGTGGCAGTCCCCTACCTTCACGTAGCCTTTCAGCAACCTCTGAACCAACTCATAGGAAGCATACTGCTGAAGCCTTGCAGGGATGTACTTCTGCTGGTTCAAGAGGCCATCTAGGTTTTGTCGAAGTTGTCAGGAGACACAGGAGAATGGAGTCACATACACAGACACACATTCCACACACACCCCATATGCTGTTTTTTTTTTTTTACTTTTTCTTCTAAGACACAGTCATGAATTTATCCAAGGCTAGCCTTGATGTTACACAAGCCCACCTGCCTCCATCACCCAGCACTCTACCTACTGAGCTACAACCTTTGGAGGGCTCTAAAACAAACTGTCAGTTTCTATATACAACATAAACAACACACAGGGTACAAGTGACATCTTGGGAACTTGCCAAGTCCTCTCTGTGACTGCTAACACACAGACAGAATCACAGACATCCACTTCAGTAGATACCTTCCGAGGCTGAACAGAGACCCATGGCTGCTCCTTCATTTGATCAATTTGTTCCCAGACCTTAGAAAGCTCTGACCACACACCTTTGAGGTCTTATAATTCCTCCAAGGCCACCTGGGATGGAGAAGACAATGTGGTGAACCTGGAACATGAAAACAGCCCAGGCATTAGAAACAAGAGAAAAACTACCTTTGCATTTGGCAGGGTCTGGTAGAGCAAGTTCTCCCGACTTTCCCCTCACCGGTCCATACTGTACATGTTCTTCACTGCCACTGAAGAGGCCTGTGTCTGTGAGTTCCAATGCTTCCTTAGCCTTTGCACATTTCTCTCTGTCATCCTTCAGCCGGCCGAACTTCCCTTCATATATGGTGAGTGTCTGAAGAGCCTCCTCAGGACACAGATTGTCCTGAAACAGTCAGAGCACAGAGTGGGAGGACTGTCGCAGGGGAGGGAGCACTGGGACTCAGAGGGACAGGAGCTGGTGGTGACAAAGCAGAGACCATGCCTAGCAGCCTGGCTAGCAGCTGCCTTGGGAAGCGTGAGCTGTGCTCAGGGAAATGAAATACTAACCTGAGTATGCCCAAGAACACCTTAAAAACAATAAAACTATTTTTTATTACTCTTATTTCATATGCACTGGTGTTTCGCCTACATGTATATAGGGTGTATGAGCCCCTAGGACTGGAGTTAGACAAAGCAGTGAGCTCTGGGAATTGAGCCCTGGTTCTCTAAAAGAACAGCCAGTGCACTTAACATCTGAGCTGTCACCCCAACCCAAGTAAAACTGATTTTGATTCATTTAAAAACACTTCCTAGGGAATGGAGCTATAGCTCAGTGATTCAAGTCCTAGCACCAAAATGGCAGCTCCCAACTGTCTGACTCTAGTTCTAAGGGATCTGACACCCTCTTGTGGTCTCCAGAGGCACTCTATGCACATGGTACACAGACATTAAAAACAAACAGATATTTAAAACCACCTCCTACATAGACGACTACACGGCTTTCACATTTACTATCCACACATATCAGGGCACCCACACACCAGGTAAGGTCCCTACCAGTTCTGTTCCCAGCTCTTCACTGTTATTTTGGTGATATCTTTCTATGCTCCTTACACTCACATACCCAAGCAACTCTCCTTCCTGCCTTAGCCTAAATGACTGGCTACCATGCGGCCTTTCAGTTACTGGAGGGCAGACATGTCTTCCATACTGAAAAGCTATGCCTCAGCATGGCCTCCCGAGTCTGTCAAAAAGAAGCCACGCTGTGTTGATGGCTGGCAGGGTTAAATGACACTCACTGTCACAGGTTTGGTCTTCTCCCAATCTGTCAACAGATCGGTGGTTCGGCTTTCCACAGCTCTGTCCTCCTGTACGATCTTCATTTGCAGGTTTGCCACCTGTTGCTGAATGGCAGAGTCCTTCCGACGCATGATGCCATTGAAGGCCCCCCACTCACCCTCGATGTTGTCAATGTAAAGCCAAGAAGGCAGGAACTGGAACCTTTGTTTTACTAGCAGACGCTGGCCATTGTGGTAGAGCTTTGAAAGTTAAAAGGGTACATTTTGTTTTTTCCTATAACAATAGGAGAAACTACTGCCAACAGCCCAACAAGAAGCAGGACTCCTGGGGCAGAACATACAGATCAAAGCACCTGCCTTCTACAATCATCTTCCTCGTGAGTGTTGTGGTTGGAGGGCCCTGGGCATCTGGAGTGGCCTGCCAGGTTCTCTACCAACAGAAGCTGGGCATAGGGAATTCGCTGCACTGTGCTTCATCTCTTTATCCTGAATTATAATGGAACCCTCAGATTGTAAGTACTTGAGAACAGTAACAGATTTAAGAGACAGTGACTCTCAAACCTAACTCTGCTTAACAGTCACACACAGAGCTCTTCAAGTATAGACTCCTATCCTCCCACAATGCTACATTTGCTTACTGTGTCACAGTATGCACGTGTATAGCATGTGTGTGAAAGGCAGAGGACAACACAAGTCAGTTCTCTCCTTTACCACATGGTTCTAGGGAAGACTCAGGTCATCAGGCTTGACAGCAGTCACCTGTACCCACTTAAGTCAGATCTCTGCTCCCCACCAGCCTCTTTTGTGACAAGATCTTGCTATGAAAACAATCTGGCCTCGAATTAACAACTCCCCTGCCCAAGCCTCCCAAGTGCCGGGGTCAGACATGTTGCCTCCAGAGCAGGACTTCGCAGTGCATTCTAATGACACTAGACACACAAGTGGCTATGGCAGCTGATGACTGCTCTGTAAGAAATGTTCCTTCAGGTGTCATCGAGTCCCTCTGTTCCATCAGAACACAAGCTATTAAAAGCTTATCAATATCCCCATGTGAGAACTCACTTCAACTTGCTTCTCAAACTGCTTGATCTTCTGTTTCAGAGACTGCACATAGGTGATGAAGGTCACCGCGTCAGAGGTACTGGCTGTGTCAACCAAGTGCTGCTCCAGCTCTTGGCGAGACTGTCAGAGAGAGGGTTGGTTTACCATGGTCCCAGGCTTGACCAGCAGCCCAGCTCCTGGGCAGCATCCAGTCTTCTCACCTTTGAGATCTGGGAGTGGAATTCTGTTATGTTTGAGCCCAGCATCTGCCCAAACTTGCTGAGAACCTCCTTATGCCGGGAGTCGTACTTCAAGTTCACCTTGGACTGGACCTGCAGGAGAGGGGGACAGGAGGATGCCATCAGCTCTTTCCTGGAGTGTCCAAGCTCCAACCCAGAGCCAAACACCAATACTGCTCTTACCGATGCCTGGTGCCTTATGACAACAAGCCAAGCTCACCTTGCCATAAACTATCACCAATGGTCCAAACTCTTTCTTGGTTTCCGCATTGTCGAAGGTTCCTCTGGATTTCCTTATCTGGACCAGGAGAGCTTGCCACTTGTTGAGATCTTCCCCTAGCCTGTTGTAAATGTTTTCTGCCTGCATATTCTACAAACACTGGTACTGACGCCAAACCTGCAAGCAAAACACAGCTCAATTCTAGTATGCAGTTCTGTAGACTATTAATATGCTAGTACCCACTATGCCAACAGTCCAGTCATGTTTCCACACCACTAGAGAACCTCACTTCAAAGTCTTGGAATTTATATATCAAAAAGGAAATTTTTACTTTTCTTGAAAACCATAGTTAAGGCAACACAAGATTTATCCTACTATTTACTTTTTGGCTTAAAATAAACAAATATTGCTGGGTGTGTTGGAACACACCTTAATCCTAGCGCTGTGAGGCAGACACAGGTGGATCTCTGTGAGTTCAAAGCAAATCTGGTCTACACAGTTCCAGTCCAGCCAAAGCTACATAGTAATAGTAATAAGCTACACAGACTCGGGTGTGGCGACACACATGTGTAATCCACAGGTCTCAGGAGAGGAAATAATTACAGGTTCTGGTCAGCCTGGTTTACAAAGCAAGTAACTACAGGCCAGGTAGGGCTAAATAAGGAATAAGACCTTGTCCAAACATAAACAAACAGAAGGTGGATAAATAGAGATGCAAATAAATAAAGCAAACATTGCCCATTGAGTCTTATTACCTATCAGGACCCATCAGCTTCCTAGTATTCTTTCTTTCTTTCGCTCTCTTTTGGTGGTGCTGGCAATTAAACCCACTGAGCACTGAGCTACACCCTGGCCCCTTCTCATACTCTTCATTCATGTCTAGGATAGCATGGCCATGACATTGGATGGAATCAGGGTGTCTTACCTTAACATACTGCTCAACTTCAGTCACTATGCCCATGACCGCAGATTAGGACTCTTCCAGGGCGACAGGGCCGTCGGGCATCCTTGTTAGTGCATTCCAATAGAACTTCTCTTCCTCGGTCAACTCATAATGCACTCCCACCTGACCAACCAGAGCCAGACATGACTGTTGAACAGTGCACACAGTCTAATTTCAGTCACCTTTTACTTACTAAAATGACTAAAATGTCACCATCAAAAAGCATTAATATTCCCAGCACTCAGGAGGCAGAGGCAGGTGGATTTCTGAGTTCAAGGTCAGCCTTGTCTACAAAGTGAGTTCCATGACAGCCAGGGCTATACAGAGAAACCCTGTCTCGAAAAACCAAAAATAAATAAATAAATAAATAAATAAATAAATAAATAAAAATGTTCCAATCAGTCTGACAAACTATTACAAATTTTTAAATTTGAATAATTTTTCTTCCCAGTATTATTAACTACCAAGTATTTGACCAGCCAGAACATTTTTTTCTGATTCTTAAAGAATTATTTAATATATTACGTGTAGGCTACAGAGTTATTTATGGAGAGTAAGAACGAAGTTGACCAGTGTAAATCTGACCTGCAAGCTAAGACCCAGGAACTTGAAACCACTCAGAAACATTTGCAAGGAACAAAATTACAGCTTGCTAAAGAGGAATATGTCTCTTCAGCCTTGGAAAGAATGGAGAGGAAGCTTCAGGAAATGGCCAGCAAGGTTTGTCCTTTGCTTGTATTGAGAACATTGCAGGGTAGGTGGGAGTATCCTTGCTTAAATTTTGATTATAAGATTTTAATTTATCTGTTTCAAATGTTTTATTTTTAGGAAACAATATTTCATTATTTGACCCATTTTTTAAAAGCCGGAATGAAAGTATTCCATGTTTTAAGGTATATTTTTGACGGGACTATAAAACAAAAGAAAAACATTTATAACATATGTAATTCCTAGAATAAATTTGCAAAGTCAGTTTTCTTTGCACAGAGGGAGGTTTGGTGGGGACTAAGCATTGCTGAGCACTGGATACATTAGCATAAGATTAACTTTTTCTGATATAGTGTCTACAATTTTGTGTCTAGTTATCAGGAAGAGATCCTTATGGAGCACAAGCACATTGATCAGACTGACTGCTTTTATGCTATCTTCTTTGTTTTATTTTTTTGTTTGTTTGTTTTTAAACATACAGTTGCTTAACACAGTTAAAGAAACCACCAGGGATGTATCTGGTCTACATTCTAAACTGGACCGCAAGAGAGCAATCGATGAGCACAATGCTGAAGCTCAGGAGAGCTTTGGCAAAAACCTCAACAGTCTGTTTAATAATATGGAAGAATCAATTAAGGATGGCAGTGCGAAACAAAAGGCCATGCTAAACGTTCATAAGACACTGTTTGGTAAGTGCAAGTGTTTCTGTGGCTGTGCATCACATGGCTGTGTGTACATGTGTGTGTACATCCAGAGAACAACCTTATATGTTATTTCATAGGCACCATCTACTTTTTTAAAAAAGAGTTAGTTTCTTTTTGAGTTCATTGTTGTTGTTTTGTTGTTCAAGTCAGGGTGTCTCTGTGAAGCCCTAGCTGTCCTGGAAGTTGCTCTGTAGACCAGGCGTACTTCAAACGCAGAGAGATCCATCTGCCTTTGCCACTGCCTCCAGAATGCTGGGATTAGAATCATGTGCCATCATTGCCAGGCAAATTGTTTTATTTTTAGTTACATTTATGTGTGTATGCCTGTGTGTGTGTGTTTGTGTATGTGAGTGCATATACCCATGGAGGCTATAGATGTTGGATTCCCTCAATTGGAGCACCACCACCTGCTATGGGTACTAGGAATCAGACTCACCTTTGTGAGTATTCTTAACCATTGATTCATATCTCTATCCCTCCACCTTAGTTTGTTTGTTTGTTTGTTTGTTTGAGACAGGATTTCTCTGTATAGTCCCAACTGTCCTGGAACTCACCTTGTAGACCAGGCTGGCCTCGAACTCAGAAATCCACCTGCGTCTGCTTCCCAAGTGCTGGGATTAAAGGCGTGCACCACCACTGCCCGGCCCACCTTAGTTCTTGAAGACAAGTCCTTTCATTGGCTAAGTAGAGTAGATTTAGGTTGGCTGGCTTAGTGAGACCCAGGCTGCCTCACTTGCTCGCTCTTATGCTCTCTCCTCTCTCAAATTTCTCTCCTTCTCCTACCCCTCTTCTCCCTTTCTCCCCAATCCTTCCCTTCCCTTCCCCACCACTTGACCAAATGGTCTCTAAGGAAACTTCTGATCCTTCTGTCTCTGCTTCTTAAGTACTAAGATTACAGGAAGTGTATCACTAAACCCAGACTTTTTGGGGTTTTTTTTGGGGGGGGTGGGGGGTTGTTTCTTTTTTTGTTGTTGTTTTTCGTTTTTTTATTTGGTCTTTTGTTTTGTTTTTTGTTTTGTTTTGAGGCCGGCCTCAGCAGATAAACTCTTAGAAGTGTAGTGCTCTGGTTTACCTAAGGGAGGAAAAATAAATCAAATGACATGTTTAGGACCACAGTCAATACTACAAAGGAATTCATTGAGTGGGTCACTGAGAGGCCATCAAACCTGATGACCTGAGTCCCATTCCTAAGGCCTACACAGTGGGAGGAGAGAACCANCNTAACAAACGTGTCCTCTGGTTTCCACATGTGGCATGGACCACACATACTTGACCCTTAAATTAATGAGAAAACAGCAAGTATCTACATTGNGTGCAGGGCCTGGGGAGGTGCGACTCTGATACAGACACTAAGTGGCACAGGTCCTGGGATCTCTTCAGAGCACAAGCCAAGGGCAGAGGGCTAAATTTCAGCCATGAGGAATCTGCACACTCTGGGATCTCCCTTAGGAGAGGAACAGCTGGGTATGGCCAGAAGGGAAGACAGGCTGGCTAGTAAGGAGGAAGTGAGTGCAA
>NC_034596.1:104623555-104627946 GCF_900095145.1 Mus pahari | reverse complement strand
AGAAGTCTGGTGTAATTCTAATAGGCTTGCCTTTATATATTACTCAGCCCTTTTCCCTTGCTGCTTTTAATATTCTGTCTTTATGTAGTACATTTGTTGTTCTGATTATTATGTGTTGGGAGGAATTTCTCTTCTTTTCCAGTCCATTCGGAGTTCTGTAAGCTTCTTTTATGTTCATGGGCATCTCGTTCTTTAGGTTCGGGAAGTTTTCTTCTATAATTTTTTTGAAGATATTTGCTGGTCCTTTATGTTGAAAATCTTCATTCTCATTTACTCCTATTATCTGAAGGTTTGGTCTTCTCATTGTGTTCTGGATGTTTTGAATTAGGATCTTTTTGCATTTTGCATTTTCTTTGATTGTTGTGCCCATGTTCTCTATGGAATCTTCTGCAGCTGAGATTCTCTCTTCTATCTCNTGTATTCTATTGCTGAAGCTCACATCTATGGTTCCTGCTTTCTTTCCAAGGGTTTCTATCTCCAGAATTATCCCAGTTTGGGTTTTCTTTATTGCTTTTATTTCCCTTTTTAGGTCTTGGATGGTTTTGCTCATTTCCATCACCTGTTTCTTTTTGTTCTCATCTCTCTCTTTAAGGACTTCTACCTCTTTAGAAGTATTCTCTTGCTTTTCTTTAAGGACTTGTATGTCTTTAGCAGTGTTCTCCTGCATTTCTTTAATAATGCCCTTCTGAAAGTCCTCTAACTGTATCATGAGGTATGCTTTTAAATCTGATTCTTGCTTTTCGGGTGTGTTGGTGTATTCAAGACTGACTGAGGTGGGAGTGCTAGGTTCTGATGATGGTGAGTGGTCTTGGTTTCTGTTAGTAAGATTCCTACATTTGCTTTTCGCTATCTGGTGATCTCTGGAGTTAGTTGTTATAGTTGTCTCTGGTTGGAGCTTGTTCTTCCTGTTATTCAGTTAGCCTCTTTCAGCATTCCTGGAAGTCCAGTTTTCTCCTGAGTCTTAGTGGTCAGATTACTCTCTGCAGGGAAGCTCTCTTCTAGCAGGGAATGTGCACAGAGGGCTGGCATTCAGATCTGCCTCCTTGCTGAAGATGTAGGCCCAAAACAGGGCCTGTGCCAGAAAATGTGTTGCCTCTGCAGATTATTCACTTATCTGCACAGTCTAGTCTGGCGAGTAAGGTGCCCAAATTCTGAAGCCCGAAATAGAGTCTGTCCCAGAAGTTAGGTTGCTTCTGTCTGTCCCGAAGCTGTGTAGCTTCTGTGTTCCACACTCTTGCCAGCGCAGACTGGAGCCCAGAAGCTGCTTCACTTCTCCAGGCCACCCTCTAACCGGCAGTGCACCGGAGCAAAGATGGCTCACCTTCCGGCTCAGGACTTGAGACTCCTCCTGGGTGGACACCCCTCCCTGGGCAGGAAAAGTGCTGGGTGACCGTTCAGGCCAGGAGACTCCTCCTGGGCAGATACCCCTCCTTGGGCGGGAAAGGCGCCAGATGACTGGAACCAGAAATGGGCTCCTTCACAGAAGCTTTCTTTTAAGTTTTCTAATAACTATTTAGCTTTTGCAAGCTGCTCCAGCAAGTCTCCTCAGGAGCTGTGTAAGAAAGCTGGCTGTTTCCTCTCTCTAACCCCATGCTCCTGGACTCAAGCCTGTGGCCCCCCAGGATGGGAAACCTTCACACCTGCAGCATTGGAGAAGCCACCTCTTTGCCCTCGTCTTCTTTGCCTTTTCGCCTAAGCTGTGCCTCGTCCTCCCCTTCATCCAGGGGAATGCTGTGCAGCCTGGCAGGAAGTTATTGAAAATCATGTCTGTGCTCAGGACGTCCTCATTGAACCACACCATGCCACAGCGAGATACTGTGGCCAGGGTTGTGTACTTCATGTCCTGCACTTCAAACATTATTCACACCTTGGAGGAAGAATTAGACAAATTAAAGCATGAATAGGTTTTTTTTCACTTAAAAAGCCCCCCCCAAAACAAACAAACAAACAAAAAGACAAAACCAAAAACAGTATACAGCTCACATGGCTACAATACTAATATGTTCTCTAGGTAAGAAAGTGGGTAGGAAACTCTGCCCTGTGGCATGGGGCCCAGCTACCTCACAATGTGCTGCCATGGCAAGCCTTAGTGGGAAGGTTTCTCCTATAAATATAGCTCCCATGTTCCCCACTCCTGAACTTGAACTACAGGCCCATTCTATCTCCACTTATATCCAGAGTTAGGCCACCTGCCCAGATCTCTCATCTCGTCAACAGTGGTGCTAAGATTCTAAGCAGAAGGTCAGAATCCCAACCCTTAACCTCAGAGTCATCTATCTTACAAAAATCAAGCTATCAGACCAGAGTCAGAATCTATGGGACAGTCAGTCCCCAAAGGGATCTGATAACAGCAATGGGGGTGGGGTGGGGTGGGGTGGGGTTAGGGGTGGTAAGAAGTTCACTCTTCAAGACAATGCTGACACAAACATCCAAAGGCCACAGGCCCCACATGTCTCTCACACTGCTTTTCTTCATCCTCCCCCCTTCAACCAATCCTACAGGTCCCACTGAACTGCCAGCCACTCAACAGTGCATGTGCAGGGACAATCTTAAGCCTCCTGGAAGTGCACAGCTGGATCTTTGGACACACCGAGCTCGGTGTACACCAGGTGTCCTTTGATGAAGTTCAACTTGCAAATCTGTGGGAAGCCAGGTAATTCGCCATTACAAGATGGTGCAGACTTCCTGCATTCTTTCTTGATAAACAAGCAATGTGCACATGTGCATTCCGGTATCCACTGAGTCATTGCTCGCCCCAGAGCATGTTAATGAGGTTCTGATGGTATATCCAATCAGGAGGCTCCACGCCTATCCTAAGCATATATAAGCAGCACCAGTTTTTGGGCTCGGGGTCTTTTGCCACAGCAATCAAGCTCTCCCAATAAACGTATGCAGAAGAATCCTGTTGTGTGGCATCTTCCTTGCTGGTGAGGCGGGTGTGCACAAGTGGTGCCGAAACCCGGGAACTGTGAACATCTGCAGGCACGAGCAAGGACCCCCTGTTATAGGGAGGATTCAGTACTGCATTATGGGGAGATGAAGAAAGAAGGTTCCTGAATAAACTGATGAGAGAAGAACTGGTGGTTGTGTAACGTTCAGAACTTTCAGCAGTCAGGGTCTGCTGGCAGGGTAAGTTTTCGGTAAGTAGGACTTACAACCCCAGGAGTTTGGGGAAGGGCCAGCAGGGTAAGTCCGTGGTAAGTGGGAATTACAACCCCAGGCATTTGGGGAAGGACCTTGGGGGAGCATAGAGGTTAAGGATCCCGGAGCAGGGATTAATTTAAAAGGTTCTCAGTAAGGAGACGTATCATGGCTGGTAGAGGGACAAAGAAGGTTCTTGGTACAGAGACAAAGTTAAGCGAGGTTAAGGTTCAAAGTGGTTCAGATGGTGGAGCATGGAGGCTTCTATCGTACCTCAGACCAAATGTGGGTAAAGCTAGAGAGAATCCAGTTTGTTAGGGCTTGCAATCCACCCACTGACCCTGGGAGAAAGCCTCTCTCACACAGGTAAGCAACTCCATGGACTTCTGCCCACTGTGTCACGTGTGTGTGTGTGTGTGTGGGGGGGGTGGGTGTGTGACACTGGCCAGGTGAGTGGGTGAGTGAAAGAGGTTCCCGCCAAACCTGACAACCTGAGTTCAACCCCCAGGACTCAAAGGGTAGAAAGAGAGAACCAACATATACAAGTTGTCCTCTGACTTCCACAAGTGTGGTGCGATGGTGGAGGGGGGTATGTACATCCATGTATATGCTTCTCCACTAATTAATTGAAACATTGCATATGAAATGATTCCTCCTGGGCTAATTGTTCTGTACTCTAACCAAGAAGATAGGTTAAAGAAAATCATTAACAGTTGGGCAAGATGGTAATGTGCTGTAATCCCAGACTTTAGAGGCTGGGCCATCTTAGCCCAGAGTAAAACCATCTCAAGATGTTCAAAAAAAGCAAAGCACTAAGACAAAAGTGGTACTCCAGTGCCTGGTGTGCAGCAGTGGGGTGCTGGCTTCAGTCCCTACAATACCACCAAAAAAAAAAAAAATGAAAAGAACGGAAAAAAAGGGGTAGGGGGGCGAGACATTGACTTGATGGGAATAATGAACTAGTCACACCAGTCTGTAAGTCCAGCATGGGGCTAGAATAAGTCTGAATTCTTTGCTTGGTTATTCCAGTATTGTATACTTCCTATGCTTAGGTCAGAACCCACCCCAGCAGTGTGTCCAGGTTAGGTTTGACATAGTCCTGTTGGGTGGGTTTGGGGAGACGGTGGCTGAGTCCATGGTAAGGTGCTGAGCTCTGCTGTCCCCGTGCAGGTTCTTGTGCCATGTGCCTGTTGTATATGTGGATTACCCAGGACCAGCCTCCCTGACGCAAATCTATGGCACCTTCAACC
>NC_034596.1:104622267-104623544 GCF_900095145.1 Mus pahari | reverse complement strand
GCTGAAGAGTGTCATGGTCTTGCCAGACCCAGGAGGGCCACATAAGACCAGGGGTTTGTGTTCAGCCAGCCAAGTGTACAAGAGAGCTTCATGGCGGACTGTATCTAAGGTTGGCACGACGACATCTGGGGCTGCCACCTTGTGTGTCTCCACTTCAATCTGAGGCACCTTGGCCTGCCATGGCGACCACTCTCCACTGATGGACACCTACATACAGGATGGGGATAAGTCACTCCGTGGCTACTGTGCCTCCTGTCTTCAAGGACTACCTAGTTTGAACAGTCTAAATCTCCAAAATACAGACAGNACAAGCTCATCTACATTTCCTGCTGTCTTGTAAAGCCAGACACTATAAGATAATGCCAAGTTCCGGANAGGCTGCTGCTCTAGGACAAATCAGGCTGTGTCCTGCCACGCTTACCTCATAGTCAATGATGGGGACGTTGGGCGCAGTGGGCAGCGGCACAGTGGTGATCCTCCGGATGTACTCGCCCAGCTCTGCTCTCATCTTCAGCCGGCTGTCTCCAGATAAGGACCAGAGGATGGCATAAACCAGATAGCGCTATGGAAAAGTGAAATTCAATTTTGATGAAATCTGAACCAAATGGAAGACTGATGGCAGGGTTAGGTGTGACCCTCCGTGGACAGTGGATCCTCTCTGTGACTCTCTTAGCCCCTGCCTCCCCATGACTTTTACCCAGGAGACAACATACTCCAAGTGCACAATGTTGCCAGGACCAGTCCTGACCTGAATGTAGCGTTCCAGCTGCTCAATCTGCATGGGGAAATCAGGATGGTTGGCATTGTACTGTGCCACATTGCGGCAGGCCTGGTGCAACATGGAGAAGAGTGAGCCCAGGCAGCGCAGGCGCGTAAGGTCCATGATGTGCTCTAGCTTGAAGGCGTGCTCCAGGGCCTTGGTAACCAGGCCATTGGATGTGAAGTACGGCTGCATGATTGTTGCTGCATCTCTTTGAATCTAAAAGGAAAAACAAAAACGTACATGGGCCTGGAGAGATGGTCCAGCAGTTAGAACACAGACTGTTCTTCCAGAGGTCCTGAGTTCAATTCCCAGCCACCACATGGTGGCTCACAACCATCTGTAATGGGATCCGATGCCCTCTTTTGGTGTGTTTGAAGACAGCTACAGTGTATTTTCATATACAATGAAATTAATACATAAATCTTATGGTGAGTGGGTTTCCATCTATCCTAACCTATATCTGTGGGAAGGTCATGCAACCTTGAAATAAACAAACTTCGGGTAACAATATAAC
>NC_034596.1:104619100-104621244 GCF_900095145.1 Mus pahari | reverse complement strand
GTCAACAGTGGGGCTAAGATTCTAAGCAGAAGGTCAGAATCCCAACCCTTAACCTCAGAGTCATCGATCTTACAAAAATCAAGCTATCAGACCAGAGTCAGAATCTATGGGACAGTTAGTCCCCAAGGGGACCTGAAAACAATGGGGGTGGGGTGGGGGTGGTAAGAAGTTTATACTTCAAGACAATGCTGACACAAACATCCCCACATGTCTCTCACACTGCTTTGCTTCATATCCCCCCCACCCAACCAACCCTACAGGCCCCCACTGAACTGCCAGCCACTCAGCAGTGCACGTGCAGGGACAATCCTAAGCCTCCTAGAAGTGCAGAGTTGGAACTTCGGACACACCGAGCTCCGTGTATACCAGGTGTCCTACATACACCTTTGATGAAGTTCAACTTACAAATCAGGCACAGTAACTGATTAACAGACTATAAAAGTTATCTAAAACTTGTAAGCTGCTTAACTCTGGAATTTTCTACTTAGTATTTCCTGGTTGTAGATGACATGGCTAACTGAAGTCTTCGACTGTGGAACTGGAACCAGTGGGGGACACACCTAAGGAGCATAGACTGGTGGGCACTCACATTGGGTGGCAGGCTAAGGCGCTCTCCATTAGGCAGTGTCAGGAGCTTGTTGTCATCTAGCACTGAGTTCAGATTCTCTACCCACTCGGGGTCCACATCACCATCAAAGACAATCCATTGGCGTTTCTGCAGCTCACCTCTCACATTGTCTATGATCCTAGTTTAAAAAAAAAATTTCAAAGGCTTACTCAAACCAGGACTCCTGGATTTGAAATGCTCTCTCCCGATGGATCCTGTTATTTGTGTGAACAGGGTGACTGCAAGCGCTTGGATCCTACAGTCCCAGAAATGCAAACATCAAACAGGGTAAACATACTTTCTCAGCACGTGTGTGAAGAGTCCGTCTGTCCACTCCCTGGTGTTGGGATCCAAGGTTCCGTAGAGGTGGTCTTTGCTGATGGCCTTAGGGTCAATTATGTGAGCCACACCCTCCACACCCTCAAGCCTCTCAAGAGCCTTCAGCAGCACACGCCAGGCCATGCTCTTCCCACTTCCTGAAGGCCCAACCATCATCAGGCCATGGTTAATCTGGGTGATCTGATAGAGCTGGAGAACCTGCAGGACCAGAGATCAGCACTGAGACCATTAGGGGAAGAGAGACAGACAGGCTCTGTGGCACTTCTGGTGACAGTGAGCAAGAAACGGAACTTCTTAATTCCTAAAGCCAGGAAACCCCAAGAATCTGTGGGAACCATATCTCAAAGACATTTCTACATCAGGGAGGCAGTCTGGGCCAGTGGAATAGATGTCTTCTATACTCTCCATATATGGAAACATCCAAAGATTCTCCAAGGATGAGAAAAGATCAAATGGAAAGGATTATTTCATATGGAGTACTCAGGTCAACACACGCAGTAGGTATAAATAACAGAGGAAGGAAAGAAACTGGCCCAGAAAGTCAACTGAGACTTAACTCTCGGACTGGGAAATCCTTAAAGGCATAAGCAACTCATAATAATCATACCTTTAGTTAGCAGTTTTAGAGTTAGTGCTACATATAAGAGGCATGCTTTCCTACCTGTGTAAAGGGACATTCAAGCAAGCCTTGGGCAAATCTAAGTCACCCTATGTCCACACTGGCCTCAGTGAACCGGTCTCCTCAGATGGGTGGGAGCCTGTGGTCTTGGGAGCAGCAGTGACAGTACCTTTTCAACCCACATCCCGCCAACTTCTTCTCCATCGCCGTATGTCAAGTACATCTCCTGACACACTTTCTTCAGCTCTTCTCGAAGGGCTGTCATCTCTCCACGGTGGTACTGGACTCCAGGGAACACATCAGACAGGAGGCTGAAGAGCAGCGGGATATCTTCTGCCACCAGCTTGGGCACCATTGTCTCACAGACACTCTGGATCAGAATCTATGAGGTGGGAGGAAGAACCCCAGACAGGAGGATCACACTGAGAACACAGGGTTCTAAGGTGAATTTCAGAACATGCATGTTTTCAACAAAACACTTATAAGCGGGGTGTGGTGGGTACCTGTGATTTCAATGCTTGGGAGGATGAGGCCAGCCATGAGGTTCAAGGCTAGCCTAGGCTACATAGTACATAGTGT
>NC_034596.1:104614122-104618110 GCF_900095145.1 Mus pahari | reverse complement strand
AGTTCCAGGACAGCCAGGGCTATACAGAGAAACGCTGTCTCGAAAAACCAAAACCAAAAAAAAAAAAAAAAAAAAAAAAAAAAAAAAAAAAAAAAAAGTGCATGTTTGCTCTGGGAGAGACCACAGGGTTGCCCTGATAGTCACCTCCTCTTCAGGTCTGGAAGATTCTAACACAAGTTGCTATTACTATGGAGTAGAAGTAAACAAGAAAGTCATTGGGTGGCACATGCCTTTAGACCCAGCACTTGCGAGGCAGAGGCAGGCACATCTCTGAGTTCAAGGCCAGCCTGGTCTACAGAGCCAGTGCCAGGACAGCCAGGGCTACAGAGCAAATCTGTGAAAAACAAAGTAAACAAGAAAAGGCTGAAGTAGGTGCAGACAGGACGAGTGTCTTGCCTACCTAGCTGCACAGCGAGGACATCTTCTGGCACCAAGCCTACCTTTATCACATGTGCTTGTGCTCTGTTAGGTGCCGAGAGCAAGTCCACCCCTGTAGCCTTCCAGAACAGCTACTCCTATGCTGACAGCGGACTCCACAGACCACACGGCAGGAGCGCTGAGGTCAAACGGGTGCTAAGGAGGCTGGCTTTCCAGTGACACTGGATGAAAAAGCCTCCCAAGAGCCACTGTGGGGTTCGTGTGTGGAAGGGAATGTGCTGTGGCTTTGGCCTTGCAAAGGATGCTCTGCTCCAGGACCCATAGGCTCTGGTACTGCTGCTGCCACCATCAGGAAGCAAACTGATCCCAAACCACCCAGCCTACATTCGCCTCCAACCATGACTCAGTGCTTGCTCACAGAAGTAAGTAAATGAGCTCACATCAGATTTCCCTCCAGCTCCTCAGTGGTTACAAAAAGAGAATGAAACAAAACCCACAGAAGTCTTACTCTTGTCGTAGTTGGGGTTGGAATGCTCCCGCAGTGCCTCTTGTATGCATTGCACCTGCTGTGATACAGCTGAGAGCATCCGCTCCTCCAGGCGGTTAAACTCATCAAAGCAGCCCCACGCGCCCACTTGGCAAAGCCCCACAAAGATGCGTCCCATCGCCTAGAGTAAAAAGAACCAAAGAGGCTTAAATCATTTGTTATGGACTGACGTGTGTCCCTTCCCTACATCATTCCTCCATGTCCTAGCCCCAATGTTACTGTATGTGGACATAGGTCCCACAAGAGGTAAACTGAAGGGAGACTCTGATCAGAGAGGCCTGGGGTTCTTGCAGGAGTAAGTTACTAGAGTCCACCCTTCCAGCCACTGCTCTCCTCCTCTCTGCACCTGCCATGGGTAAGCAATCTACACGCAGAGCAGAGAGGCCTCACTGGGAGCTACATCTATCAAAACCACTGTGGGCTTCTGTGGAGAGACATCTTTGTAGTTTGAGCTGTGCTGACTTGTCCAACTCTGAGCAAGTCACATCTTCATGAAACCTACAACTTCTCCCTTCAAAATGAGAATACTATCTACCTCCCAAAGTGGACATTCAATTCTTTTTTCCTCGTTCACATAAAAACATTACCACTACAAAGATGTACTGAGAAATGCATTTTCCGTCTTATGCCAGTAAAACCCTTCTGACAAAACTAGTTTCTATTCTAATACTTTTTTGTTAGTGTGGAAGACATTTTCCATAATAGTTATTGTTTTCAGATACAGACATCAAGCATTACCTCAAAAAGCGTTTTACTTTCTAGAGCTGAAGGTCTAGCNCCATGGGAGAGCGGCAGCACGTTTGACACTCTGGGTTTGACCCCTGGTTTGGGAAGGGAGGGTAATCTCTGCTAGAGGTGACAATGATGCCTGCTAGCCCTGCTGAGGTAGGAGTGTGAGCTCTAGGCCAGCTTGGGCTATACAAGGACACCCAGTCTCAGACACAGACACAGACACAGACAGGCTTCAATGAGTGCTAGGCTCTACTGCAGGCTGGACAGCACCAGGGAAGGCCTGTCTGCACTGGGGCTGTGAGATGGGAAGCTTGATGGCTTTAGACAATGTGAATCAATTCTGACCTGGAAATCAAAGGTTTCGTCACAGTTGAAAACTAAGACGAACCGCCCCAGCTGATGGCCCAGGGCTTTGACGGACTCTGTCTTTCCGGTTCCAGCAGGTCCTATTATTTGGGAGAGAAATAATTTAGTACTCAAGTCCATTACCTAGTAAATTCTTGGCTTGAAAAAAGCCATAAAAATTATTTTTAAAATTGCTATAATAAATGCAAGGAAATTAAAGATTTTAGAATGTAAAACCATGGAATAAATAAACATATCCAAACCATCAGGTTTGTGTGTAAAATTAAGATCTGCCATGACTCTATCTGTCCAGATCTGTGAAGTAACTTACCAAATGGGGAGCCCCCAAGCCTGGCCTCCAAAGCTTGTGTCATTGTCAAATAGCAACGGTCAGTGAGGGGCGTCTGAACCAGCTTGTCTTGAACACCCAGGTACTCAAACCCGTAGTTAAACTTGGCATTGGCCATCTGAATGGACAGCTGCTGTAACACGTCCGTTTGCTTAGGGTCAAAGTAAAATCGCATCTGGCTGAGCCATTCGAAAGATTTGGCGTTGTCGATCTTGCTTTTGATCAAGGACCTTGTAACGTCTCTTTGGTGAACCAGCTCTGTGATCTGAGGAAGTAGAAATTTGCCATAAGCTAAAGCTACACTGTGCTGTTTGGGTCTGCAGACTGTTAAGTTGACACTGGGCTTCAGGCCCAGCTCCAGTGACTAGCAGCAGAGCTTCCAAACTGCAAGCAGAACTTCACTAGAAGGGACACTGGAAATGTTATCCATGCGACAGTATCACACTCAGAGTTACAGAAAACACAAAAGCCAAGAACCCTCCGTAAGTGACAGCTCTGGGCAGCTCAATGTGACAGAGCAGTTTTGTCATGTGCACCCTACAGGCTGCCCACCTTGTGCCCCCACCCTGCTGCAGCCACCACTCTGGGAAGAGGATGCAAGGAGCTGGTCATGGCTGGTGGTGCTGGCGCATGCCTTTAATACCAGCACTTGGGAGACAGAGGCAGGCAAATCTCTGTGAGTTGAAGGCCAGCCTGGTCTACAGAGTGGATTGCAGGATAGCCAAGGCTACACTGAGAAACCCTGTTTCGAAAAAACTTTAAAACCAACAACAAAAAAAAACCCAACAACAAACCAAAGCTGGTGCCTTTTCTTCTCTTATATAGTCATATAGTATTCTTAAAGAGGAACAGAATCAAACACCAGGCAGGCGCACAAGGGATACCTGTGTCCATCCATTACTGTGGTCAAAAGCCTCATTTAGGCCAGGCTGGCCTAGAACTCCTGATGCCCTTCCCTTGCCTCCACTTCCCAAAGCCAAGGTTACAGATGTAAACCTCAACTCCCAGCCTATTTTTCTTTTGATACAAATGGCAAATTTTAAAGCCTCTTTCCCTTTCACTGAGTGGGCTAAGAGGTAAGATGGGGCTCAGGCAAGAGGCTCACCAAGTGCTCCAGCTTCCGTCTCCGGAGAGGAGGCTGCTCCATGAGGACAGAGTCCGCTAAGACGTTGAGTGTGACCTCCACATTGCTTAGCACAGACTGCAAGGGCCCCACATCACCACCTCCCCCAACGTTGCTCAGCGCATTCTCCACGTTCTCAGACCAGGCTATCTGGGCTGACAATACCACTAGCTGGGCCTAGGAAAGAAGAGAGACAGGGTTGCTTTCCGAGACAGGGCATCACTGCTTCTTGACTGGTTCTGAACTCACCACTCAACTGACCTTCCTATCTCACTGCCCCCACATCCCCCAAGAGGCTGAGTATAGGTGCCACTGCCTGGTTCCCAAGGGGTCCTTAGTAGGGACAATTTTGGGATGTTGGTTTCTTTACAAACACACAAACATTATGGGAATGTGCTTTCATTTTAATCCCAGGCGTGGGGTGTGGGGCTGCTTCTGACTTCTGCAGGAACTATGATTTGCCTTGTGCTCTAGTAGAGTCATGGTTTTGTCAGTTGCAGACAGTTTCTACAAT
>NC_034596.1:104558269-104613202 GCF_900095145.1 Mus pahari | reverse complement strand
ACTCAAACATTTGTAGGGGCAGCAAACATTAGGGGCAGAGATGACTGTAGATGATCAAGCTTCCTTTTCCACGATCAGATCTATACAACAGCCTGATGCCCTCTCCCGTCACTTGCCTGCTTCAAGAATTCTTCCAAAGCCATCTCCCCTTGTGCCACTAGCAGCACATCCTTGACAACAGCTTCGTTTTTCTGAAGGTCCACATCCCAGATCTGGCCCAGGGTCAGCTCAGAAACCACCCAATTAACATGAAGCCTCTTCATCAGCTGTTTCCAGTGCCGGTCTTTAAGTGCTTCTGATTTCAATTCAATTACCAACATGTTTATCTGTTCAGGGACAGGGTTACATGAGCAGGTGCCTTTTTTTTCTTTGTTCTATTTATTTATTTATCTATTTATTTATTTATTTATTTATTTGAGCAGGTGCCTTTTGAAGACATCCAACACCCACGTGTCCCTACCTTCATGTAGCCTTTCAGCAGCCTCTGAACAAACTCATAGGAAGCATACTGTCGAAGCCTTGCAGGGAAGTTCTTCAGTTGATTCAAAAGGCCGTCTAGGTTTTGTCGAAGCTGTCAGGAAACACAGGAGAACGGAGTCACATACACAGACACACATTCCACACACACCCCATACGCTGTTTTTTACTTTTTCTTCTAAGACACAGTCATGAATTTATCCAAGGCTAGCCTTGAAGTTACACAAGCCCACCTGCCTCCATCACCCAGCACTCTACCTACTGAGCTACAACTTCTGGAGGGCTCTAAAACAAACTGTCAGTTTCTATAAACAACAGCAACAACACACAGGGTACAAGTGACAGCTTGGGAACTTGCCAAGTCCTCTCTGTGACTGCTAACACACAGACAGAATCACAGACATCCACTTCAGTAGATACCTTCCGAGGCTGAACAGAGACCCACGGCTGCTCCTTCATTTGATCAATTTGTTCCCAGACCTTAGAAAGCTCTGACCACACACCTTTGAGGTCTTGTAACTCCTCCAAGGCCACCTGGGATGGAGAAGACAAGGCAGTTAACCCGGAAAATGAAAACAGCCCAGGCATTAGAAACAAGAGAAAAACTACCTTTGCATTTGGCAGGGTCTGGTAGAACAAGTTCTCCCGACTTTCCCCTCACGGGTCCATACCTGTACACGTTCTTCACTGCCACTGAGGAGGCCTGTGTCTGTGAGTTCCAATGCTTCCTTAGCCTTTGCACATTTCTCTCTGTCATCCTTCAGCCGGCCGAACTTCCCTTCATATATGGTGAGGGCCTGAAGAGCCTCCTCAGGACGCAGATTGCCCTGAAACAGCCAGAGCACAGAGTGGCAGGACTGTCTCAGGGGAGGGAGCACTGGGGCTCAGAGGGACAGGAGCCGGTGGTGACAAAGCAGAGACCATGCCTAGCAGCATGGCTAGCAGCTGCCTTGGGAAGCGTAAGCTGTGCTCAGGGAAATGAAATACTAACCTGAGTATGCCCAAGAACACCTTAAAAATAATAAAACTATTTTTTTTATTATTCTTATTTCATATGCACTGGTGTTTCGCCTACATGTATATAGGGTGTATGAGCCCCTAGGACTGGAGTTAGACACAGCAGTGAGCTCTCGGAATTGAGCCCTGGTTCTCTAAAAGAGCAGCCAGTGCACTTAACCTCTGAGCTGTCACCCCAACCCAAGTAAAACTGATTTTGATTCATTTAAAAACACTTCCTAGGGATTGGAGCAATAGCTCAGTGATTCGAGTCCTAGCACCAAAATGGCAGCTCCCAACTGTCTGACTCTAGTTCTAAGGGATCTGACGCCCTCTTGTGGCCTCCAGAGGCACTCTATGCACATGGTACACAGACATAAAGAAACAAACAGATATTTAAAACCACCTCCTTCACATTTACTGTCTACACATATCAGGGCACCCACACACCGGGTAAGGTCCCTACCGGTTCTGTTCCCAGCTCCTCACTGTTATTTTGGTGATAGCTTGCTATGCTGCCTTACACTCACATACCCAAGCAACCCTCCTGCCTTAGCCTAAGTGACTGGCTACCACGCGGCCTTTCAGTTACTGGAGGGCAGACATGTCTTCCGTACTGAAAAGCTATGCCTCAGTGTGGTCTCCGGAGTCTGTCAAAAAGAAGCCACGCTGTGCTGCTGGCTGGCAGGATTAAGTGACACTCACTGTGACAGGTTTGGTCTTCTCCCAGTCTGTCAACAGATCGGTGGTCCGGCTTTCCACAGCTCTGTCCTCCTGTACGATCTTCATTTGCAGGTTTGCCACCTGTTGCTGAATGGCAGAGTCCTTCCGACGCATGATGTCATTGAAGGCCCCCCACTCACCCTCGATGTTGTCAATGTAAAGCCAAGAAGGAGGGAACTGGAACCTTTGTTTTTCTAGCAGACGCTGGCCATTGCGGTAGAGCTTTGAAAGTTAAAAGGATACATTTTGTTTTTTCCTATAACAATAGGAGAAACTACTGCCAACAGCCCAACAAGAAGCAGGACTCCTGGGACAGAAGAACACCCAGATCAAAGCACCTGCCTTCTACAATCGTCTACCTCACGAGTGTTGTGGTTGGAGGGCCCTGTGCATCTGGAGTGGCCTGGCAGGTTCTCTACCAACACAAGCTGGGCATAGAGAATTCCCTGCACTGTGCTTCATCTCTTTATCCTGAATTATAACGGGAACCCTCAGATCGTTACAGTAACAGATTTAAGAGACAGTGACTCTCAACCCTAACTCTGTTTAACAGTCACACACAGAGCTCTTCAAGTGTAGACTCCTATACTCCCACAATGCTACATTTGCTTACTGTGTCACAGTATGCATGTGTATAGTATGTCTGTGGAAGGCAGAGGACAACACAAGTCAGTTCTCTCCTTTACCACATGGTTCTAGGGAAGACTCAGGTCATCAGGCTCGACAGCAGGCACTTGTACCCACTCAAGTCAGATCTCTGCTCCCTACCAGAGATGTGACAAGATCTTGCTATGAAAACAATCTGGCCTCAAATTAACAACTCCCCTGCCCAAGCCTCCCAAGTGCTGGGGTCAGACATGTTGCCACCACAGCAGGACTCCACAGTGCATTCTAATGACACTAGACACACAAGTGGCTATGGCAGCTGATGACCGCTCTGTAAGAAACGTTCCTTCAGGTGTCGTTGAGTCCCTCTGTTCCATCAGAACACAAGCTATTAAGAGCTTATCAAGAGCCCCATGTGAGAACTCACTTCAACTTGCTTCTCAAACTGCTTGATCTTCCGTTTCAGAGACTGTACATAGGTGATGAAGGTCACCGCGTCAGAGGTACTGGCTGTGTCAACCGAGTGTTGCTCCAGCTCTTGGCGAGACTGTCGGAGAGAGGGTTGGTTTACCGTGGTGCCAGGCTTGACCAGCAGCCCAGCTCCTGGGCAGCATCCAGTCTTCTCACCTTTGAGATCTGGGAGTGGAATTCTGTCATGTTTGAGCCCAGCATCTGCCCAAACTTGCTGAGAACCTCCTTATGCCAGGAGTCGTACTTCAAGTTCACCTTGGACTGGACCTGCAGGAAAGGGGGACAGGAGGATGCCATCAGCTCTTTCCTGGAGTGTCCAAGCTCCAACCCAGAGCCAAACACCAATACTGCTCTTACCGATGCCTGGTGCCTTATGACAAGAAGTCAAGCTCACCTTGCCATAATCTATCACCACCGGTCCAAACTCTTTCTTGGTTTCCGCATTGTCGAAGGTTCCTCTGGCTTTCCTTATCTGGACCAGGAGAGCTTGCCACTTGTTGAGATCTTCCCCTAGCCTGTTGTAAATATTTTCTGCCTGCATATCCCACAAACACTGGTACTGAAGCCAAACCTGCAAGCAAAACACAGCTCAATTCTAGTTTGCAGTTCTATAGACTATTAATATGCTAGTACCCACTATGCCAACAGTCCAGTCATGTTTCCACACCACTAGAGAACCTCACTTCAAAGTCTTGGAATCTATATAGCAAAAAGGAAAATTTTACTTTTCTTGAAAACCATAGTTAAGACAACACAAGATTTATCCTACTATTCATTCTTTGGCTTAAAATAAACAAATATTGCTGGGTGTGGTGGAACACACCTTAATCCTAGCACTGTGAGGCAGACACAGGTGGATCTCTGTGAGTTCAAAGCAAATCTGGTCTACACAGTTCCAGTCCAGCCAAAGCTACATAGTAATAGTAAGCTACATAGACTCAGGTGTGGCGACACACACGTATAATCCACAGGTCTCAGGAGACAAAAGAATTACAGGTTCTGGTCAGCCTGGTTTACAAAGCAAGTAACTACAGGCCAGGTAGGGCTAGAATAAGGAATAAGACCTTGTCCCAACATAAACAAACAGCAGGTGGATAAATAGATATGCAAATAAATAAAGCAAACATTGCCCGTTGAGCCTTATTACCTATCAGGACCCTTTAGCTTCCTAGTATTCTTTCTTTCTTTCACTCTCTTTTGGTGGTGCTGGCAATTAAACCCACTGAGCACTGAGCTACACCCCGACCCCTTCTCATACTCTTCATTCATGTCTAGGATAGCGATAGCATGGCCATGGCATTGGATGGAATCAGGGTGTCTTACCTTAACATACTGCTCAACTTCAGTCACTATGCCCATGACCGCAGAGTAGGACTCTTCCAGGGCGACAGGGCCGTCGGGCATCCTTGTTAGTGCATTCCGATAGAACTTCTCTTCCTCGGTCAACTCGTAATGCACTCCCACCTGACCAACCAGAGCGGGACATGACTGTTCAACTGTGCACACAGGGCTAATCTCAGTCGCCTTTTACTTACTAAAATGACTAAAATGTCACCATCAAAAAGCATTAATAGTTCCAGCACTCGGGAGGCAGAGGCAGGCGGATTTCTGAGTTCAAAGCCAGCCTGGTCTACAAAGTGAGTTCTAGGACAACCAAGGCTATACAGAGAAACCCTGTCTCGAAAAACCAAAAAAATAAAATAAATAAATAAATAAAAGGCATTAATATTTTCCTTAGCCATAAGTAACAAGGACCAGATTATATTTAACTCATTAAACCAATAAAGGGAACTGGAGAATAACCACAAACTGGTACAAGGTAAGAAAAGCCGAAGACCACAAGGAACCCGCCCTTCACCTCAAGCCTGAGCACCTTCTACAGCTAGGCCCCATCTAATACAAGAAGCAGGCACTCCACTCATTCGAAGTCACAGTCTACAGACGAGAGACAAAGGACATTGTCATATGGGATGGAAGGCTACACAGAACGAGTAGGAAAGAGGGAGGGAGTACAGGAGAAGGACAGGGACTGGCTGTACTCTAACTGTTTATAGCAGAGGGGATTGAACGGAGGACCTTGGGTATGTTAGAAAATCTACCACTGAGCTACACGCCTATCACTGGTTATACCCTCAACAGAAAACCATAAAAGGCCTTACCAGTAGGTGGTACGTGAACAAAGATTGGAAAGGGTGGAAGGGATATTTGCTCTCTGGGACTGTGAGCAGAGAACGCCTCATGCAAAAGCCCAGGGAGCAAAATCAGTCTGCAGTGCTGAGGGCCAGCAAGAGTGCAGAGAGGCCCGAGCAGAGCCAGGAGGGGAAGCAGGTCAGAAAGGCCCACTGAGCAGCCAGACTACAGCGAGATGGCAGGCTGTTAGAGGACCCACAGAGGCAGTTACCCCATAATGAAGACTGACTATAGGGGCAGAGAGAACAGCAGGAGGCAACACCAGGAAGCCAAGGCAGTGGTGGCTTCTGGGGGACAGTGGGAACAGTAACCGAAGGAGAACAGAAATGCCCGATGCTGCAGGGCATCTGACCACATTGTGAACACGAAAGGCTTTGCTATGGTTCGGCTCAGCCCGAGCGCACACTTCATCCTAAGAGCTCTCTGTAAACAGGATTAGATACAGTCAGTGACAGGTCAAGAGGCGAGGTGGCAAGCAACCAGCTGACAGGGAGTGAGTAGAAGGAAGTAGCAAGGAGGGGGACTGAGCTGAAGGGCATTAAATACAGAGGAGATGGAGAAGGGGCTTTTTCCTTCTGGGACAGCAGTGGACAGGAAGGTCAGCTGGGTGCTTCTCTGCCTCTCTAAGCTTGCAGGGTTTCACCACAGTGTCTGGCTCCTGGGTATTCATTTAGTAAATTGAGCGTTGATTTTTTTTTTTTTTTTTTAAAGACAACAGACCAGGATGAACTTTAAAGACAGCAATGACAGAAATCAGGGTGACACATGACTTCTGGGTTGGGTGGAAAGAAGGACAGGAGAGGAAGCCACGGGAGCAAGCACAGCACCAAGTCCTGGCTCTGGGACAGGAGATGGGAAGCAGCAGCTCAAGCGCCAGGCCTGGGTCAGATAAGGGCAGGCTGCACGCGTGGGTGTGGAGATGGCTGTGTCAGAGCAGAACTGGGTCAACAGCACTGGTGCCCACAACCAGGGCAGCTATCATCCGTCCAGTTTGGAGAGGGACAAGACAATGCAAAGTCTTTACTCAGAACTAAACGAAGAGGACCCAAAGACTACAGATGCTTGGGGCAGAGACCAAAATTCAGTTTGGTTTTGATACTACAGGGACTAGAAGATGGCTCGGCAGGCATTTGCCACCACGCCTGTCGTCTTGAGTTCAATTCCCAGAAGGAACTTACAAAGTGAAGAGAGGTACCTAACCTGCAGGTGTGCTTTGAGCTCCACTTTCTCACTGTGAGAGATGTGGAAGAGTTGTGTGCACAAGCACACCACAAATAAAACCCTTGAAGAGTGCTATTTATGTTCAAAGTCACAAGGAAAAAAAGGTGTGTTTGGGGGCTGCAGAGATGGCCTAGTGGTCCTGAGTACTGGCTGCTCTTCCAGAGGACCCAGGTTCAGCTCTCAGCACCTAGGGAATCCAACTATTTTTTCTGGCCTACATAGAAATAGGCTCACACCTGATGAACAGGTATACATTCAGGCAAACATTCAGACATGTAAAAGAAAACTAAATTTATTTTATTCTTTGATTTGAAAAGGCATGTTTCTAGCAGAATTACTAAATTCTAGGACAGTCTGCATGGCAGTGTTATGGAATCTTTTTTATTTGAAGCCACTGATCCTACTTAAAAGTGACATCAGCCAACATTATGGATTAAATGGCCTTTCAGGTTTTCCTTTGACTCTAGAAGGGTACCAGGAAGACTAGAATCCAGGATTTGCCTTAAACTTGTAAGTGGGGATCTACAAATTAAGTTAAGAGCAGCTATGTGCTGATAAATCAGGCTGCAGGCAGGAGCTCAGGAAGCTGAGGCTGAGGTCAGGTGGGACTACACAGGGAGATCCTATATCCAAAATCAGACAACACAGCAATGGAGTAGGAACTGAAATTATCAAAGCTCACATGCCAGGCACAGTGACAGGCACCTTTAACACAAGTGCTCAGAAGGCAATGGCAGAGAATCTCTAGGAGTCTGAGGCAGACTACACGGGGAGTTCCAAGAGACCAAAGATGATGATGGAGGAAACTTTGAAAGAAACGAGGGAGGCTGCAAATGCAAAGCTTTCCCTTAGAGCAGGCAACCTGGGAACCCCCGAGCAGAAAAAGACACGTGCAGGGCTCATTAAATGACTCATCTTGAGAAGTGGCGTCAGAGTAAGACCTAGTCAGAGGGCCTGTGCTTGGAGGCCCCGGAAGCTTACCTGGTACCTCTGGCTCTGGATCCTGGGCAGGGACAGCACGATCATCTTCCAAGCGAACATCTCCTGGTATAGCTTGTACCTGCATTCTTCAATGGGTGGATTCAGATAGATGACCTGATTCGTTATTCTTAGCTCATGGACAACATTCTGTAAAAGAAAGGCTTTGTTTTTACTGAGTAACATAGTTCAATAAAATTTAAACTCTTTATAACCTTCTTGGTCTAAATTATGACCTCTCTAGGTAGAAGCCCCAAGTCTGTCACTATCAGATGCACTCCTGAGCTATTTCACATCTGTCCCTCTATGATCACAAGAGGCTGAGGCGCAAGCATCACTTCATCTGCTCCAGGTGCCCTGGTGCTTGGGTCAGAATGTACAGTGGGTACTCATGGAAAGCCACATGCTCAATAAAACTAGCTGGAGGCCTGAAAAATAGAATCACCGAAGCAGAGGTGGTGGTGGAGCACACATTTAATCTTAGCACTCGGGAGGCAGAGGCCAGCCTGGTCTACAGAGTGAGTTCCAGGACAGCCAAGGCTAGACAGAGAAACCCTGTCTCAAAATAGTTCACCGCATAGACACCAGGCAAGTAAGAGTTCCCACAGGGTACACTTCCTAAACAGACTTTGAGGTGGTTATGGCCTCCTGTACGAAACCATTTTGAGTTGACAGAAGATGTGCAAAGAAAGCACCAGGCACTTCAGCAACTTTGCTGACACTGGATGGCCCACCTCCCCCTGCACTCAAGTCTCCTCAACCTATCCCAGCCTGTGGCATTGTCTGCTCTGCTCAGATGCTTTGCAGACTGACGTGTGAGCCTCTATATTTCTCATAAGTTTTCTGGAGAAAGGGCAGATGTGAAATGCCCTTGACTTCTTCACAGGCACTCGTACCCAGTGCCAGCCCGAGTGCCAGGGATCTAGTCTAGGCCTCCTGCATTCTAAGCCAATCCTCTAACACCCAGTCTCACCCCAGAGCTTACCCTGTCTGGCACCTTTTTAAAAGCAGATCTCACTACTTAGGTTAAGCTGGCCTTGAGCTTGTGATCCTCTTGTCTCAGCTTCCACAGACAGTTCAAAGGGGAGGAACTTGTTTTGCTATACCCAGGTGAGTGCCATGGGAGATACTCACTTTGATTTTGGGCTCTCCACCAGGCTTATGACTAACTTGTGGAGCATCTGTATCCATGTCGACTTCTGCTTTATCTTCAGCTTGTCCAAGAAGAACCTGGGTCCAAGCTCGAAGGCCAGCTTGCAGGCGGACACCTAGTATCCTTTCAATCTACAGAGAAAGCGGGGTCACTGAGCGGCTGCCTTATGAAGGTTGGCTCACAAAGTACAGAATGCGAAGGTGGCAGGTGTGCCGGTCAGTATCTACCTCTGTGTGACATCTACCTCTGTGTGACAGGTGCAGCAGCAGCAGAGCTGTGTCCTGCGCCTGTGCGACTTGTGCACTGTCAACTCTTAAGTGACAAGGAGACTTAATACCATACTGCATATTGCAGATGCGGGTAAGCTGTTGGTAGCTGTTCCTTATGATGTAAAATTCACTTCAAGTGATGTTTTGTGGAGCTTGAAGTTAGCTCTAGAGGTGAAACTAGGAACACCGCAGCTTGGAGATGAAGACATTTTTCTTCTCCAAGTGGAAGAAAGCCTTCTCTTCCACTGGGTGTAGACCTAAGCTACGCTCCTTGAGGTGACAGACAGGACCTCTGCATTCCGCATGTCTTCGACACCAGTACACCCTATGCCAGGTAACTCCCTAGGGATGTGCCGAGGGCCGAGGGAGAAGCACTGCTCCTGCAGGCTGATAACGTTCCTTCCTACCTAGGCCTCTCTAGTGACATGTCCTTCAACAGTTTTAGGTGTGGAGGGGCAGTTGTCAGACGAGGTGCCTGGAGGGCTAGGACTGAAGAATGGATCCATACTAGACCCTAGATTCCACCATGGCACCATCATCGCCATCAAAAAGGAAAATAAACAAAACAAACCTTAAATCACAAGAACAAGCGGAAAGATCAATAGGAAGTTGTCAAGTATCCAGGAAAAGGAGGAACTCTCCTCTGCACCAGCTGCGGGGCATCAGCTGAGGGATTCAGGAGGAACTGGGCCAGCCAAGTAAGTATCTAGGGAAACCACTTTCCAGACAAACTGAAGGCCGTACCTAACAGGGCCCACGCCCACAGGAACAGCAGAAACCAGTGACTTGCCAACTCAGCCATACACACCTCCATGTCCAGCTTGTTGACCCAGATGGGCAGATTGGAGTAGGAATGCAAGTTTAGGTCATCCACTGCTTTCTGCACTCTGTTCAAGATTTCAGAGAACGTCTTGTGATCATACATGCAGGTTTCCAAGGAACGGACTTCTAGGTCTATTTTTTCCTCAATAATCAGTAGGTCGTCCACCTAGAGGAGAGTGCATTTAGCATGAAAACATTCTGTGGCTTGTTCATGTCCCTTTCATGACGAACTCTGCTTAGCGTAGAGAAGCCCCCCATCAACAGCCGGCCCTAGGTGCTGGATGGAGTGAGGGTGCTACTTCCCCTGCGTGGCCCACAGAGGAAAAGGAAGGGCTGGGAACACCATCAGCAACTTTCTTCCCTCTGCCCTGCCTGTGGGAACAAGCACTCCCAATACAGGTCTGGAGACACTTCTCCCTCTAGCTGCATCGCATGCCTATCTGCCTCCCATGTCCTCTATCCAGGTTTCTCAGGGGGTCACATGGCAGCATTCCCAAAGCCCCATGCCATTAGTCAACAACCAGAAAGCTTCTTTCCTCCTGCAGCTCCAGGTCTTAGCTTCAATCTCACAGGCGGCTGTGGAGAACTAGTGTCCCCCCTGACTTAGCGACTAATTCAACCATAAACACTGAAGGTAAGTCAACTAACTCACCTTCTCTTGGAAGTTGAAAACCGTCTCTGCCAGGCGCTGCACATAGGGGTCGAGTTTGTAGGACTCCCACACCAACGCGATGCCTTCTGCGATTAAGGCCTGGACCTCCTTCTTCAGGCCGGCCACTAGCAGTGAAATGGTATTGCGTTCCTCCACCTTCTCACAGGTGCGCTCGTAAGTCCGGACACTTTCAATCAGTGAGATGGCAAATGGGTAGAGCTGGTTGGCCTGGTGAGCCTTGTTCACAATTGCAAGTGGCACTCGGAAGCCAAGCCACTTGAGGTTCCGGACTTCTTTGGAGAGTGTTATGATCTCTGGAAGAAAGTTCACCTTTAGCTTGAGGACATTCCCAGTGCGACCCCGCACGCGAGCACTCTCAATGGTGAAGATGCGTCCCGAGACACCAAGGTTGCGTTGCTGAACCTTCCTTGCCCAGTCATCGAAGATCTCCTGGGTATTGAGCTTCATTCGGAAGCTGTCTCCATCCTGCTTCAGCTTCTGCCCTTCCACGTGGTTCTCCCAGCCTTTGCCCAGGACATCCTCCACTCGCTTCATGTAGGCAGTGAGCTGTCTGTCAATCTGTTTAGCCCAGATGATAGACCCTGACACAGGGGGCAAGTCACGGACATGACTCATTTTACAAGCTTGGCTTTGCGGGTACTGAACCTTGAACTTGTCGTGCAGAGATTCGATGTCATCTTTTACACGTTGGATCAGCTGGGTCTGGTATTCACGAATGGCCCCTCGGATGTGTGGGCGGACGAACAGTGCATTGAACCTGGAGAAAATCCTGAACATCTCATTGGCGTTCTTGGCCGTGCCGAGCTGATCTCGGAGGCGGGCGGTGATGCGGGTCTCCACACGGTCGATCCTCTCATCATATCTCTTCATCGCGGCCTCCCAGGCCTCCGTCCCTTCTTTGGAAACATCCAGCCCATCGACTTCCTTGACATTTTCATAGGCCAGGTTCACCTCCTCGATGGCGTTGGCATCTGCAGCATCAAAGAGCACCTCGGCCACTTTCATGTCTTGGGGTTCAGGTGCCTCTCCTTGGTTCTGTTGTGCAACTGCTGTGACCTAAAACAAAAGATATGGAACAAAAATATTTGCAAATGAGGTTTTTATGTCACAGGCATAGCACAGGATTCTTCCATCAATGCTGACTTCTAGGCCTTCAGGACTTTATCATCACAATTCAGCCATGAGCAACACTATAAAGATCTCTCTGCAGACTTCTGCCTTTACTGTATTTTTTTTTAAAGGAAAGAACTAGTGAAAGTGACGAGGGAATGAAAACAGGAATGAGGCCGGGCGTGGTAGCGCACGCCTTTAATCCCAGCACTCGGGAGGCAGGGGAAGGCGGATTTCTGAGTTGGAGGCCAGCCTGGTCTACAAAGTGAGTTCCAGGAAAGCCAGGGCTACACAGAGAAACCCTGTCTTGAAAAAAAACAAAACAAAAAAAAAAAAAAAAAAAAAAAAAAGAAAACAAGAGTGAGACCACACACAGGGCTAGGATATAGCTCAGCAGCAGAGCACTTGCCTCGCAAACACAGGACTTTGGATTCATTCCCCAGAATCGAACAAAACAAGATATCCTACCCCAAAAGCATACAAGGAAAAAAGGAAGCACTGAATTATTTTAATAAAGCTTAGAGATAAACAGTAATACCCCATAATTTACTATGGTACATGACTGAAGGACTCTGTTGACATCACACACTGCAATCTAAAGGCTGGCGTCTGCTCTGAGCTGTGCCCATGGAGAGCACACTGAGTGTTCAGATACTTTTAACAACATAACAGCCTCAGGATCAAGGATGACAAGTGACAAGAGGAAACTAAAGGAAAAACATGGAGTACCAGGCCGTCAGTTCTTTCAAAGAATTACAAAGAGGCAACAAAACCAGGGCTGTGAGCGTCTGTTACTGGCAAACACACCTGTGGCCTCAGGACCCTGACAATGACAGCCCTCAGCTGCTCATGCTGGCGGCGGAACTTCCTCATCTGGTCGAGGCGGGCCTGAAGCTTCCTGTGAGCGGGGTTGATGCGCCACACCATCTTCAGGTTCTCTTCCCTCTTCCTCTTGACGATGTCTCGCAGTAGCACTTGGAGCTTCTCATATTCATCATCCCATGTCTGGAAGACTTCGAAGCAAGCCACCATGACCTGGGTACAATTGGGAGATGGCTTGTCACTCACTAAGTCACAGTAATCTCACTAACTCAGGATGGCTTTTAAAGACCACAACTTACTTTTTCAAATTCTTCATAAGCTACATGCATCAACTTCCGAGTGCCCAAGACTTTGAGCAACTGAGAACTCAAGTCTCTGGAAATTGCCTCCACGAGACGCAGAGCCCGCTGAATGGGGTACTTTGTGTTTCGGATCTTTCTGAGATGTGTGAAAATTGCAACAAGTGCCTGCCTTATCTTGTCCAGCTCCGTGGCAGACAGCAAGTCATTCAGAGGGAAGTCTTTCATCAGAGGATTGTAGTCATTCACCGTTTCCAACGCCTGCTTAAGACCTAGGTCGACAAGGAGGGTTAACTGTTTTCACATCAAGTAATAAAATCAAGTAAACTAGATCTTAACTATTGAAATGCACTTTGATTCTGAAAATATTTTAGTTTATAGAAAAAATTATTCACAGTATTTCAAACAAACAACATCTCTAATGGACTCAGTTTTGTTTTTTTTTTTGTTTGTTTGTTTTTTTAAGGGGTGCAGTTGAAGCCAGGTATAGAGGTATAAAAAGCCTTTAATCCCAGCAGTTGGGAGGCAGAGACAGGTGGAGTTCTGTGAGTTCAAGGCCAGCCTGGTCTACAGTGCAAGTTCTAAGAGAGCCAGGTCTACATAGAGAAATCCTGCCTGGGTGGTGGGATGGGGAAGTAGAGTTGGGCTGAAAAAAGATCAGCAGCAAAGAAAACTTGCTGGAAGCAGAGGACCTGGGTTTGGTTCCCAGTGCCCACACGGCAGCTCACAACCATCATCACTTTTCAGGTCCAGAAAATTCAGTAATTTCTTCTAGCCTCAGTTTGGCACTGTGCACACACATGGTGCATGTACATACATGTAGGCAAACATTTATAAATGTTAAAAATAAATGAACAACTCTCCTGCATCCTAACTTAGTGACAAGCCCATCTCCCAAGTAGCTTCCTTCACAGGGCTAATATTTTATATTTTGCTTTTAGTACTGTCTACATGGCTTACTTTAATAAGTTTAGAGAAACTTCAGTGTTGTCAGCTTTAAGAACATTCACTCATGGCTAAATTTATGTGTCATTATGAACATGGAATCACAGAAAAAACTGGTTTTTGGTCTATTGCTTCCTCTGATCTAAGATTTTTGCAAGTATTAAGAAAGAAAGACTTCAAAGCAAGCTGTGGTGTTATCCTAGTACTGGGAGGTACAGACAGGATGATCAGGAGTTGAAGGGCATCTTTGGCGTTAGAGGAAGTCTGAGGCCAGCTTAGGCTATATGACAACTACATAAACACTCATCTCAAACAAACAACAAAAGGGTAGAAACGTTTCAGAGACGCTTTAAAGAGAAGAGTCAATGTACACATCAGTGCTGGGGAATGACCAGGCAACAGTTTTTAAGGTGGTCATGACAGCCTGATGAGCTCTACTTGAAATTTACTCACTTAAAATTTTGAGTGCCAACTTTGTGGGGAGGAAATAAATGGGCCTTATTCACTTGATTTATGTGGCTATGGAGTCTACAGAAATGCTTCACAGATATATATCTGGCCAAACATTTCTGTGTTTAGTGCATATCAATGTAACTCCACTCCCACCGTTCCTACTAAGAAAGAAGATACTCTACTACAGACCTGGGGACTGGACCCAAGGCCTGTGCTTGCTCGGTAAGCACTCTACCATCAAGCTACACTCATGTCCCTTGGGTCTTTTGAAACAAGGGTCTTGCTATGTAGAACAGAGTGGCCTCGACTTGGAATCCTACCCCTACCTCCAAAGCTCAGTGGGAGGACATTCACTCAACGCCTGAGAGACACTGGGTCAATTCTCCACGCTGGGAGCAGGGAGAACACAACACGTGCTGAAACTGAGGCGTGGACAGCGTGCCCCGCCCAGCGTTTACTGACCACATGGATAAGGAGGAGGGGAGCAGAGAAGGGAAAGGAGCAGGAGAGAAAAGGGAAAGCAACATGGCTGCTTCCTCCTTCCTCAGCACTGGGCAGTGGCTGTCTCCTGGCTGACTGAAAGCTTACAACCACACAGTGAAGAGACAGGAAGGCAAGTCCCAGGGCTCACTAGCTTCAGGCCTAGAAACTGTCTTAGTTTTTCCAAAGCCACGAGGGGGAGGAAATCAGTATGCAAGAAGTACTGCCCTAGACTTCTATTCTGTAGGACTGAGGACAAAGGAGACAAGATGCAGGAGGGAAAGAGAGTTAAGAGTTAGAACAGCCGACAGGAGCCTGATAACGCTGTCTTCTGCGAGGCCCTGCCAGTGCCTGACAAATACAGAAGTGGATGCTCACAGCCACCCATTGGATGGAGCACAGGGTCCCCAATGAAGGAGCTAGAGAAAGGACCTAAGGTGCTTAAGGGGGTTGCAGCCCCTAGGAGGAACAACAATATGAACCAACCAGTAACCCTAGAGCTCCCTGGGACTAAACCACCAATCAAAGAAAACACATGGTGGGACTTGAGGCTCTAGCTGCCTATGAAGTGGAGAATGGCCTAGTTGGTCATCAATGAGAGGAGAGGCCCTTGATCCTGTGAAGGTTCTATGCCTCAGTATAGGGAATCCAGGGCCAGGAAGTAGGAGTGGATGAGTTGGGGAGCAGGGAGGAGGGGAGGGGGATAGGGGATTTTTAGAGAGGAAGCTAGGAAAAGAGATAACATTTGAAATATAAATAAAGTATCTAATTAAAAAAAAAAAAAAAAAAAAAAAAAAAAAGGAGTTACAACAGTAGTGTTTAGGGTGTGGCCCTGGTGCAGTACTTGTCGGACACATAAAAGGCTGGACCTGGGTCTGATCCCAAACTGCATCTCCTAATTTTCATCTAAATCATCCAAGACTTTAAGGAGACTCAGCAACTTATACATCTGGCTATTGGTTCTGGGTTACCTGTGTCAGTGTCAAAACTGACAGTGGCATGGAAACGTTTGCCATGCTTCAGGATGTCCAGAGTCAGGAGCACTTCTGGGCTCTCCCGTTTCTCTTGGATGCGGTACAACGCACGTTCCAAGTTTAGCCAAAAGCTGATTTCCTGCAAGGCAGTTCCTGATGCTGGATCTCGGTCAAGCTTGGTCACCTTTGAAGAAAAAGATGACATCGCCTGGTAAATCTCAAGTTGATCTCTCCCTGAATCAAGTGAAGGGTTTGGTTTGAAGCTTGGAGAGATGGCTGCTAAGTATTCTCTCAGTTTGCAGTATACTGACTACTCTGCCCAGATCTGGCACTGCATGAACATTCCTAGACATAGGGGGTACTCCTACTGTCATACTATTACAACAGAAGAACTTGGGGCAGCTTCCCACAGACATTAAAGGGCAAGCCGTCTCACACAGGCTGTCAGTTACAGTGTCCTTACCTTTTGAATTTCTCGGATCCACCGATTAACTCCAGACTGTAATTGGTTAAGGAAAGTTGGGTCTTCAACCTTATCACCAAAATCTGTAACTTTGGGCTTTTCTCCACGCTCATAGCACTGCTTCGCAACGTTCGTGATAATGGGGTGAATCGGCAAGCTGATCTCTGGGATCTCAATATTCTGCTGCAGGTGAAGGAGTCCCATCTCAAGCTCTGCAATCTTTTTTTCAACTGAAGGAGCCATCTTATCGCCATCCCTACAAAGACAGAAGCATCTCAAAATGAGAGCAGTACTGGCCTTGGAAGCACATTAGTTAAGTCTGTTAAGTACCGATGAGATGCCTTTGTGTCTTGGCGGAGCCACGCTGCAGGGAGAATGCATTGCTTGCTTACCTGTCTGCTTTGCCAGACTCTCTGATGTAGGACTTGAAGAAAGGAGCCACTGCATTGCTGATGAAAGAGTGCAGTGTCTCATACGGTGAATCTTCACTCAGAGTGAGGACTCGGAGCTGGGACGACACTGGCTTGTCTGCATCAATCACAGGGGCTCGCTTGATGAACGCCAAGCTAAAGAGCCAAAGGAGGAAACAGAGCAGACAAGTCACATCTTAAACTGGTTTCAACAATTATAGTTTTTGTGTTGAAAATAAATCAAAAATTTTGAGTGTTTAACTTAAAATTACATTAAGAACAGACTGAGCTGGGTATGGTGGTACATGCCTTTAATCTCAGTGAGTTTCAGGCTAGCCAGCAATACAGAGTGAGACCCTGTCTCAGACCAACCAAAAACCAGACTGAATAAGTGTTTTTCTAGCTGTGACTGTCCTTTTTGAAATCCTATGGGAGAATGACTGTATCCTGTATCAGGACAAGGTCTCCATGACAAAGGTAGCAACTGGTCCAGCAGAATTCACAGTTCTGGCTTAAAACCAACCCACTCAAGCAACTGTAAGCTGCACATCAATCTTCCCTAAGGTGCACATGGACCTGTGAACTGTAATTCAAGTCTAAAATAAATCTGTGCCTGCTGAACTGGCCACTTCTCCCAGCTCCACTCTTAAATTCTGAACTCTCTTCCCCATCTCTAGACACCACTTCACCTTCATTTCCTATTTCCCTAAATATATTACGAGGGTCCCTGATGCCAAGTCAACCAACCAGAGTTCAATCCCACCCCCACCCCAATCCTCTATCCCAGAACAGAGCAGAAGTAGAGGGAGGTTCCTGTAGGCTGCACTATGACCTACCCATTCACTGTGAGTGCTTTCAGTACTGTAAAAGATGGCAAACGGAAGGAAAGTTTGACCTAGGTATTTTTGCAGTGCTGGTTGGGAAGTGTTCTGTCCCATGCGCCGTCCCATGTGCAGCAAACGATGGCAGATCCTATCCAGGAGGCTATCCACTATCCACACAATCGCTACACAAGTCTTCTGTACCTTTGTTTTCCTTTTTCTTCTGAGACAGTTGTTTTCTCCTATGTAGACCATGCTAGCTCCAAGCATTAGATCCCCTGGCTCTAGCCTCCTAAATGCTGAAGCTACAGTGTGTACCACTATACGCTGCAATTCCTCTGTAGTCTTGAAATTGCTTAAGAAGTTTTGACTGCTAATGGAGAATAGTGAGTTTTCACATATGGGAACTTGAAAGTTCCTACTGTTCAGAAGTTGATATAAGCTTTCTGTAAGATAATCTGACAACATGAATTACAACCTCAATGATGCCTTTCCTAGGAATGGGTAATACGCTCCTGAAGGATTTATCCTGAAAAGAATCAGGCCTGTGCACAGGGCGTTCACTACTCATTTATAATGAGAAAGTAAGACAAAAGCAGAGACTATTAAATCAAAGAATACAATCAGATAGAAACCTGAAACTCGTAGTAAGTAAACATCAGCCCAAACCTAACCGCAGTACCGTGTATGACAACTAGAACTGGAATGGTTCAGCATTTACACTGACGCAGAAGTCTAGCTCAAGCTGTGCCCGTGTGCAGTAGACCTGTGGCGCGGTCTCACTGTGCTAGTCACACTACTCACCTGTTGGACTTCACTCCGTAATGAATGTCTATGTTGATGTTATAGGAAATGAATTCTTTCTCCTCTTCTCCTTCATCACCAACGTCCTCTATAAATCATAATAAAAGTGTTATCAAATTCACATTGACACTTCTAATCCATCAAGTCTTCAAGACTGGTCCTCGCCCTACTCCACCTTACTTCTGAAGTCCCAGGGTGCTGGCTCTACCTGCCTTTCCTGACTCCTAAGTTGGGCATTTGTTTGCTGCATGGTCTTGGGGAGAAGGAGTGAACTCTCTTTTTTCCAGGCATCAGCAAGTGTCTGGGTTGTTGGAGGGTTCATAAGGGGATACAAGTGGAGTCTCAGAGATGTGGGCAGTTCCAATAGTTTCTGCAAAATTCTCACTGTCTCTGGCCACTAGACTCACCCTCTGTGTCCTCAAAATACAAGTCTCTTTCCATGCCGTGCTGTCTGCTCAGCTGTATATTCAGCTCTTGCTACACGGCGTGGCAAGCATTCCCATGCCGCACAGTCAGCCCTAGGCTGGCAGGGCTATCAGCCCTTTTTCCAGGTATACAGTGTAAGTAAGTAAATGATCCCTAAGATACTCAGCCAGGAAGCATGGGAATGCGGAGGCCTACAGTTCCACACAAGCTCCTCACCAGCACACAGCAGGGCCAGGCCAAGGGAAGCCACCTTGGAAGACTGCTGACAAGAAATATCCGGAAAGCCTGTCACCCGGCTTTCCCTTTGTTCTGTCAAGCACCTGTTGTCTGTTGTAGACTGCACACAGAAGGGTGTCTTCCACCCAAGCTAACCGAAGGCATGGAGCATGTAGGGTCCACACAGCACCAGAGCCACAGACGAGCTTATTGGAACTTAGCATACAACAGCCTCAAGAGGCATGTGAGTCAGACTTCTAAACTAAAAGTCAAAATTATAGAAAAAAATTTGTAAAAACGATATGGGTGTGGTGCCACAGGAAGGTCTATCTCTGTGAGTTCAAAACCAGCATGGCCTACATAGTTAGGTTCAAGCCAGCAGGGCTATATAGTGAGACCCTATCTCAAAATAATAAGACTATAAGATAATGCAAACTTCTTTATCAATAACCTCCAAGACATTTGAACATTCTAGCTAAATTATGTTCACAACGGCTCCCAGTGTATTATCAGCATTTCCCAAATCAACATATTCATTCTCTCACTCCCTCCCCCACCGCCTCCCCCTCTCTGAGATAGGGTTTCACTGTATAGCTCTGGCGAGCCTTGAACTCACTATGAAAAGCAGCCTGGCTTTGGACTCACAGACACCTGCTAGCCTCTGCTCTGATGCTCTGAGTGCTGAGATTAGAGGAATGGGTCACAAGGCCTCGGCATCATCTGCATTAAAGAGCAGAGAAAACACAAACCCAACAGAAGACCCAAGAGTAGCTGAGTGGGATGGACTTTAAATTCATGAGCAGAGAAGGGCATGGGACACTGAACTGGGTATTCTCTGAGGCTCCTTTTAGCAATTAAACCTTGAAATTCAAGTATAAAATACAGAGCCTGATAAAGTAAAGTGACACCTATGCACGCAAATGCTGTGATGAAAACCACCTCTGTGAACTGACTTTACAAAGAGCAGAGACACACCTAAAGGCATGGTATGTAATGTCAAGGGACTTTTCCCCAAACAACTGTTTTTGATATCATTTTAGAAAGAGAAGGCAGAAGCAGGTGAAAGAACTTTCTAGTACACCTAGTACCACCTCTTGCTTTCAAAGGAACTGCTGTCATCCTGTAGGAACTGGCATCTTCTAGTAGCACCCGGAAGGCCTCAAGCACAAAGAATATAGGGCAGAGCCCACCCTAGAGAATGCAGGCCACCTCTCCTAGGCCTGGGAGTCCCTGCTCTTGACTGTGTAAGCACCCTGCATCTCAGCTGAGGAAAGAGGCTGTGTAGTGAGGGTGGTGTTGAAAAGCAACCTCTGTAGGTACTCAATGTTGGCATCTTTCCACTGTATGCTGCTCCAGCAGTAGTCAGTTGTCTAAGGGCATGGAGCGTGACCACCAAGAGCTATTACCCTGTGCTGGGGGGTGGGGGTGGGGGTAGGGAGTGCCTAGCACTGAGGCTGGGCCATTCATCCAGATTATGAAGCCAGACTGTGCCAGAGATCTAATGTGTTCTGTTCCTCTTGTGCAGAGCCCACCCTGGCCTGCCAAGTAAACTGCTTTAGCATGCCTAAGGCGGTTCTTAATTTTTTTAACTTCAAAAAAAAAAAAAAAACCCTTTATAAATCAACTGACTTTCCAACCACTCAAATCTATATTACAAGATATAGATATATTACAAGGTAACCCTGCTGTCTGAAAGCAGTCACACCTATGCCTACAATCTCTACTTGCAAGTATAAGACAAAGCACATAAAGACACGCCCTACACTGCAGCTGTCAAGGCAGTGGATTAGGAAATATTGTCTTCCTGGGTTTGGTGGCAAGCCTTTAATTCCAGCCGAAGCAGGTAGATCTTTGAGTTTGAGGCCAGCCTGCTCTATAGAGTGAGTTCCAGGATGGCCAGGCTGTTTACCCAGGGAAACCCTAGCTGAAAAAAACTACAAAAAGCTATGAGAAAAAAAAAAAAAAAGAAAGAAAGAAAAAAAAAAGGAAGAAACAAAAACAAAAAAGAGAACAGAACAACCTGTCTCCTTCAGTTTTCTAAACTCTCCACAATCATATAAAATACGCATCACCAAACAACATTCCAGTAACATGGCCAATAAAAGATTCTATAACCACCTAAAAGAAATGTTTGACACTCTGAAAACTTTAAAGTATTTCTTCCCCAATGACCATCATCACACAAATGCAATCCCAGAAGAGAGAGGCCAGACACAGGGTCTCAGCCTGTGGCCTGTACTCCCTGATCCAACAGGCTCCACCGCCCACTGCAGGTCTGAGTCAGGGCTCTGTAGCAAATGCTGCTGTTCAACACTAGGAGCACTGCAGTGCAGCAGAAAGCTGCTCAGGCTGGCTCAGGAAGGCACGCCCAATGACATAATCCCCAGACAGGAAGAACTTCAAACAGACCTGCTGCTTTGGTGAAATCCCAGCACCCCTAAGAGTAACTTGGGGGGAGTCATTACTAGTTGGTCAGAGAAACACATCTGGGTCAGTCTTGTATATACAAGTTCCTGATAAATATGGAAATCAAAGTCTGAATATGTCCAAACCCCACTTACAGAATATTATGTTTGATAAATTATCAAATATGCTTTTTGTAGAAGGTCAAGCTTGATGGCATACAGCTGTGATCTACCTCAGCACTGGGGATGAAGGGGCAGGAGGATCACCACAACTTCCAGTCAGCCTGGTCTACACAGTAAGCTCCATGTGCGCCAGAGTTCTAGGTCATCTCCAGAACTGTGTGTGTTTGTGGTGGCTCTCTCCCTTTTTGTCACTCTGTACATTATTAATCTTCTAAACAGTAAAAAGAAAGTTGGCTTTCTACTTCGATAAAAATGTTTAAAGTTGAAGGAAGGACACTTGATTATTCATTGTTAATAATGGGAAGGAGCGGGCTGGGGAGAAGGCTCAGCGGTCAAGAGCACTGACTACTCTTCCAGAGGTCCTGAGTTCAATTCCCAGTAACCACAGGTGGCTCACAACCATCTGTAATGGGATCTGACACCCTCTTCTGGTGTGTCTGAAGACAAGAGACAGTGTACTCACATACATAAAATAAATAAATCTTTAAAAAATAATAATAATAATGGGAAGGAGCTCACTTACAGACCCACCGACACGTTCTGTCAGGGTGGTACACTTTACTAAATCTCAAACCAGTCGGAGCTAGAGATAGATAGCTCACTGGGTAAGAGCACTGACCGCTCTTCCAGAGGTCCTGAGTTCAAATCCCAGCACCCACATGGTGGTTTACAACCATCTGTAATGAGATCTGACTCCCTCTTCTGAGTGTCTGAAGACAGTTAGTGTTCTTACATGTAATAAATAAATCTTTAAAATAAATAAACAAACAATCTTAAACTCTCCAGTCAGTTTCCTGGTGTCTGTGGACTGCTGATTGATACAGTTAACACAGGTGGAAAATCCAATGACAGGGCTCAGGACTGCTGTTCCCACCCAGGTGCTGAGCTGCATGCTGCACTGGGCCACACTGGCAGACACTGCCCAACCGGCAGCAGCATATGGACATGCACGCTTCCACAGACAGACCCAATACATCCCAAAATACTAGTGCAAATTAGGAGCTCAACTGCAGTTAAGACCCACACTGCCCTCACCTGAGGGCATCTCTTCAAGTGTGCTGACCGACTGGGCAGGGGAAAGGGGCGAAGCCTGGTCTCTCCCTCTAACCTCTGCCAACCAGGAGGTGAAGGCATTCATTCACCCTACACCCACACCAAATGACTCCTTACACATTTCTAGGCTTTTCTTCCATCTTCTTTCCCCTTTACAATCTAAAACTGACCAACACAGTATCATGATGGTCACCATCGTCACACAGACCCTCTTATGCGATAGCTTTAGCTTTATCCCTTTCTCATCTCTGGTGCTGTAGACCATGACTTCCCTGCCACACCTCCCCATACTGGCAGTGAGCTAAGAACTCCGGGAAAGGCAGGCTTTCTCAACCTGACAGTCTGCATCCTTTCAGGTGCGTGAAGGAACATTACATTCCACTTACTTCTCCTAGTGAACTTTTTTCTTTTCTTTTTTTTTTTTTTTTCTGAGACAAGGTTTCTCTGTGTAGTCCTGGCTGTCCTGGAACTCACTCTGTAGACCAGGCTGGCCTCGAACTCAGAAATTCGCCTGCCTCTGCCTCCCAAGTGCTGGGATTAAAGGCGTGTGCCAACATGCCCGGCTGTGCCTCTGCATCTTAAGTGCTAAAGGTGTGTACCACCACTGCCCAGCTCCTAATGAACTTTTCAATGAACTGAAGTTTGTTGAAAAAGACAAGTTACTAATGCCTAAGGAACTTAGTACTCGGTACTTCTCTTCTGGAGCCAAGGTCTCATACAGTCTAGGCTGGCCTTGGATTCAACCTTAAACTGATCATCCCCAGTGCTGGGGTTATGCACAACCAGGTGCTGGGGATCAAACCGAAAGCTATCTATATAAGCACCCTGTCAACTCAGATACATTGCAGTCCCAAGGACTCAGTACTTTCTCAGTTAATATTAATTTAGAAGAAAAATAACTGATATGAAATAGACTAAGCCAAACATTCCTACCTCTTTTTAAACTTAACTGTATGTGTATGGGTGTTTTGCCTGTATGCATCTGTGTACCATTGTCTGGTGCCCATAGAGGCTAACAACGGTTGTGAGTCACTGTGGGCAGTGAGTGCTCTTAACCACTGAGCTGTCTTTCCAGCATCAAACATTCCCACCTCAGTAAATGCACTCAAGAACACCGAGACTAGTTTCAGAGTCCTTCAAAAATCTTTTTCATCAAACCCCTGCTCTCAAGGATCAGGAATCTATTTGAAAGTGAAGATGGGGGTCTGGAGAGATTGTCAGTGGTTAAGAGCACTGACTGCTCTTCTAGAGGTCCTGAGTTCAATTCTAAGAGCACTGACTGCTCTTCCAGAGGTCCTGAGTTCGATTCCCAGCAACCACAGGTGGCTCATAACCATCTGATGCCCTCTTCTGGTGAGTCTGAAGACAGCTCAGTGTAGTTTAAATACTACAGTGTATTTAAATAAATAAATCTAAAAAAGAAAGAAAGCGGAGATGGAAAAATGTGAGCCATACGTGATGGAGACTTTGAGAGAAAGGTGTCTTCCAGACACAACAGGACTGATGCACATGCACACTCAAAAGACTGGCAGCACGCACAGGCTCAAGCCAGATGCAGTCCCAACACTGTGAAAGGGAAGTGGATGCAGGCTCCAGCCCCAATCAAGGAGCTCTGTGCAATTAATACTGACTGATAAAGTGAAACCCAGTTTTCTCCAATGAAGTCTCACTGGGTAATCAACTACACTTCAGGATGGGCCTATGCCTAGAAGTAGTTGGCCAACAAAACAAACTCAATGGTATTTTTTGTGGACTTTGTTCCATTTTACCATGTGTTGGTATTTTCTGTCTTATTCGTCTTTGTTTTGTGGGAGTTCTGTGTTTTAAAGAGGAAAAAAACCTATAAAGTTGGATGGGTAGGAAGATGGGAGGATCTGGAGAAACTGGGGGGAAAGGAAAATATAATCAAAATATATGGGAAATGTTTTAAATTTAAAAAAATAGAAAAAGAAACAACTAAGTCTGCTTTCTAAGAAGGTTTAAACTTCTACATTCTAGCCTCCCTCTTCAGTAATGAACAGGGTGAACTGGTTTTCTCCTGGGGGTCTCAGCCCACTCTTTTAAAAAGTGGTGGATTCGTCCCTCCCTTGAATCCACTGCACCACACACTCCCATGTGCCTTGCTGTAGACTACCTTATCCTATAAAAGTGTAGGCCTTCCTGCATACTGACAGCTTGCCAAATTCCTGTTAGCACTGAGGTATTATGAGAATGTTATAGAAAGTTTCCTTGATTTATTCATTATTGTATTAACCACCTGACATGATTAGTACAGAAATGAATGCAGTCTGAACATCCGTAGTCTGAAAACTGATTTCAGGTTAGAGAGGCAGAAGTCGTACTTGAAAGCCCCCTAGCCCCAGCATTCTGTAGCATCTCAGGGATCCTCAGCTGTCCTAAGTTTTTAAAGCCGCCAATCACTAAATTTCATAATTCCTCTTGAATATTAAGTCCTTAACTTTTGAAAGCCCACAGAAACCATTTTCCTAAGTTTCCACACAACTGTGTCTATGAAGCTGGGAACCTAAAAGGCTCTATGTGAAATATGAAAATGTGAGCCATTCTTTTACACTCCGGTTCCCAGCCAACTCTGCACTAAGAGCTGACTCCCCTACATGACCTGCCCTAGAAACACTGCACTGCCAGGTCAAGGCACGCACACTAACAACAGCCACATCCCAGTAGTGAACAACTCCCAAGTCGAATGATGCAGCTTTGGAAGGGAGAGAGCACACACACACACACACACACACACACCACATCATCCCAGCTGATCACTCAAAGCTGGAGGACAGCAATCACAGAGGCATGGCGTTCACAGAGGCGTGGCGGTTCTGTTCCCACAGATACCACCAACCCACCAGGGACAAAGCTCAAGAAAAACCCGCACAATAGGAAGAAGTGCTACAAAAACATCTTTACTGGGTAAACCGTCCAGTTCAGGATCAAACACCTTTTCATTTGGAAGAAAACAATCAATCTCCCTCAGACTAGAAATTTCAGAAAGGAGATTTGTCAGTGGAAAGCTGTAACTCACCTGCTGACGATGCTGCACTATCAAAAGCAGCTGCTAAATCACCATCTTTATACTATGAGGAATTCTGAACTTTAACGCCAAGTTTCTAAGTAGCTGGGATAGCTTTAAAAAAAAGAACTTATTTTTAAAAAAATGCTTCTATATATTTGGTACCAGTGTTTAGAAATGTCTTTAAAGTAGAGCAGCGAAGAGAGGCTGGAGACACAGCTTGGCAGGTGAGGTGCTTGCCTGACATGCATGGAATCCTTCACGACTTCCCCAGCACCACAGTAAAAAACTGACCATGGTAGTGAATGCCCTTAGCACTTGGGAGGCAGAGGCAGGAAGATGAGAAGGTCAAGGTCATCCCTGGCTACATACAAGTTTGAGTTCACCTTAGGCTACTGAGAATTTGTTTAACAAAAAGAGAAAAAGGAGGGATGGCTAGGATTAAAAACGAATTTCTCAGCTCAGGAAGACAGGTAGACACTAATCACAGCTGGGAGCGTTTATCCACCTTTCACTGCAGTCAACTGCTGCCTCTACATTGGCAGTCCACACTCCTAAGAAATACCTAAACAAAGCCTTCTGCCAAGGACCCAGAGACTGTACGGGCCTAGTGAGCAGTCCAGTGTTAGACTGTGCTTAGCAAACCCCAGGAGGAAGAGATTATTAGGTAAACTGTGAATTGAGGTCAGCCTGGTCTACTTCAGGCCATCATTAGCTACACTGTGAGACTTCTCAAACAATCAACCACCAACTACAAAAGGGTGTGCATGTGCAACATCCTGGACTCAATCCCCAGCACAGCCAACGCACATGCTGACAAGGAGGAGACCTTAAGGCATCAACTTGGATTTAAAAGGATGAGATGAGGGGTCTTGCTGTGGGGAGATTGGGAAGAAATGTAAATAAATAAAATAACCAATAAAAAAAAAAATCTTTCCCTTTGCTTCTGTAAGTGAACAAGAAATTAATGATATGTTAAATCACTAGAAATACAAACAGGATTTTTATAAACACAGAAGAGAGTTATTTCAGTCTCAGTCAAATTTCTTAGTCAACTTTCAAAAGTGCAAGTCATTATGGAACCTCGCTGGGATGCTGGATCATCTTCAGCTGAAAGCAATGTGTACTGCGAAGACACTTATTCCATTCCACCCTTGATACAAGATGGATAGATATGAGAACAAATTACTAATGACAAAGCAAAGAGAAAAACTTGGGAATTTTTTTCGTAAAGAGAAAGCATGACTCATGGTTTTTGTGTTTTTATATTGAAATCACTAATTTTAATACACAAACTGTGCAACAAAGAATATAAAGTAATTAGCTAGGGCCAAACTTCTCAAAATCTTTAAAAACATAGGTAAAAATTTATTTTAATAAAATGTATTTGCACATACCCCACAAAAAAAAAAAAAAAAAAAGTAGGGGTCAAAGGGTTCACAGGGCCGCTGCTGAGGCAGATTCCAGATGACTTTCAGTTCAGGTATGTTTCAAATTTTCTATAGTTACATGGTCTTTTGGACAAAAATAGATTTTCGTGCAGGAGTAAATACAAACTCCAACATAAAGGAAACCATCTTCAGTCACACTAACATTAAACAGGCACTAATAGCATACTAATGCTTTAAACATTGTGTGTTCATTGAAGAAAAATATTTTGCTATCTTCTAACTGCAGTCCCAAACCAAGGCCACGTGAACATTTTGAAATTAAGAATAGCCTTTAATCCCAACACTCGGGAGGCAGAGGCAGGCGGATTTCTGAGTTCGAGGCCAGCCTGGTCTACAGAGTGAGTTCCAGGACAGCCAGGGCTATCCAGAGAAACCCTGTCTCNAAACNCCAAAAAAAAAAAAAAAAAAAAAAATAGCCTTTAAGCGATACAAACTATCGAAAGGGCAGCCACTCTGGTTTTCTAACGGAAAACCAGAAGGAAATCTAAGGAACTTGCTAGCAAATATTCAGTCCATCTTCAATCCCTAAGGGCTATTTTACTTTTAAACAGCACATCTGGGTTCCTAGGGAAATGCCACACCCATTCACCAGCAAGTCATACAAGCTCCCCAGATGCTAAAGCCTCAAGGAAGGAAGGAATCCCGCAACCAAGCCCCAGATTCCAGATGAATCTAGAGATGTTGTGAGCGTCTCCGCTGGAGGACACAACTGGAACATGTCAGCTTTTTTGCCTTCTTCCCCAACTAGGTAAGCAACAGCTCTTAAGTCTTTGATATCAGACTTATATGTCACAGGGCTGTCATTAGGGTCATCTAAGCAACACTTTCAAGCCATGATCTGCAAAACAAGCAATTTGGACTGGAAACTGATTATGCTGAGTCTAGTCTAAGGTCCTGTACTAGCTGGTGACCTTGGACCAGCCAAGGGACTGTTACCTGGTTTGTAAAATTGGGAGATACACCCACTCAACAATGATGCTGCGAGGCCAATGGAGGCCTACGCGCAGGCAGCCGCAGACGGTAGAGATGCTGGGTGCCCAGGGCCTGCCCACTCCGGCTCCCGCCAACCCACCGGTCCCCGAGCCCACCCAAGGGCCAGCACCCAGGCTGTCCTAGACACACTCTTCCCAAAGCGTACTAAGCTTGGACACGAATCGAAACCAAAAAAGCTCATGTGACTTTGGAGGCAGGGATGCGGCCCTATGCCCAGCCGGGACCGGGAGACGCTGTCTCCACCCAACTCGGCCATCTTGAGAAGCCGCGGAGACAAAGCGACCCCACTGTGCGGGCGCTGGCGGTCCGGGCACCCTAGCTGCTCCACGCGACCGGGCAGGGGGCGCCGCGCACCTTTGAGGGTGGAGCGCTCCACCAGGACCGTGTGGACCTGCGGGTCTGACAGGAACTTGCGCATCTGCTCCAGGGCGCTCTTCTCCTCCAGCGCCGCCTCCAGCGCAGCCGGCGCGTCGCCGCCGTCCTCCAGCAGCAGCGGCACCAGTTTACGCAGGTGCTTCTGCAGCACCGCCACGTCCGCCACATTCTGCACCGCGGACACCTCCAGGCCGGCCGAGCCGTCCTCGCCGCCGCCGGGCTCCGACATGGCGGATCCGCGGAAGGGAGAGAGATAGAAAGAGAGAGAGCGAGAGAGCCGAGAGGAGCGGCCTCCGGCACGAGAGAGCAGTGAGCGAGAGGAACCGGCGACAGGAGACGCTCTGCCCGCTAGACCGCGGCCGACTGCGGACAGCGGAGCCGGCTCCGCCCTAAAGACCGCCGCTCCCGCCGGCCCCGCCCCGCCCGCTGGCTGCAGCCACCGGCGCCCGCTCGCGGTCGGCGTCGCGACGTTACGCATGCGACTGGAGGCGGGGCTATGTGCGGCGCCGCGTGGCCTTTTGGGACTTGTAGTCGGAGTGCAGGGCGGAACCTGTTACTCCCTGTCCAGGAGTAGTCCAGGAACTGCGTCTCTCTTCATTGCCAGGAGGCAGAGAATATCACAGAGCCAGCCCCCCCCCCCCCGGCTTCATAAATAGTGTATAAAGAATGCATTGACGAGAGTTGACATTTAGTGAGAGCTCATCCTCTGCCCGACATTGCTCTTAATAATCTGCCTTCTCCCGTTGAATGAATGGAGTCTAGAGTCCCAACATCAACCTCTGCCCACTCATTAATAGATACACATGGGAAGGTGAGGACGTTTTTTCAGAGGAGATGAGGGGCGTGCCCACAATGACTTCGCTAAATTGACTAGGGGGAAGGTGGAAAGGGAGATGTTTTTAGCTGAGGAACTGGCGTCTAAGGAAGGGAAGGTTATGTTTGGGTGGAGCAGAACTGCACTGCAGTCTAAGGGTAGGCTAAAAGAAACCTGGATGGTAGATAACATCAAGCTATAATGGGACCTGACTTCTGAACACAGTGTCATTTACCAAGCGAGGGTGATGTGTCTGTGAGAGAAGAACGCATGAGTGAATCCACTGACAAAGGTAAGCTCTCCATACCTGCAGCACTCACCGCTCTGTGGGTTCGGGAATCTGGATCTGCAGGAGGCAAGGGCTCGGATTCTGCCCAACTAAGTTTCCCTGCATCTGACCCATCACCCCTCCTCCCGTACACGGAGGACAAGAAGGCCAGAATCTCGTTGCTTACTTTCTTAGGGATAGTAACTGGCCTCTGAAAGTTCAGTCATAACTTGCCTGTTCAATTGGGTAGAAGGAACTAAGCCAAAATGATCTTTAAAAATATAATAATGCCGAGTTAGAAAGCTGAGTCCTGATTGGTGGGATGATGGTGGTATGATTTGATTCTCCCAAATCATCTTTGGAAAATGAGAAGCCCTACAATATGCTTATTCCTTGCACAATTGTCCTGTGCCAGGTCCCAGAGGCCGCTGATGGAGGCCAAAAGATTCTTCTAGAAGCCAGAGAAAGAGAGAGAGAGAGAGAGAGAGAGAGAGAGAGAGAGAGAGAGAGAACAGATAAATATCCCCATTCTCCCTCCATCAGCCCACCCTGGTGTAATATGTCCAAGATGTCGTAAATAATCTTGCAGAGGTGAGAGGACAGATCCAAAGCTACTGTGGTGAGTTGCTACTGTGGAAATGCTGGCATACCAGCAGTGACCAATACTGAAGGGCCACCTGACACTAGGCGCTGTGTTAGTGTTTCCCTCTGCATAACCTGCAGAGATAGGAACAAGGACAAAAGACCGGAGATTCTGAAACCTGCAGGGACTTGGTGGGGGTGGGGCGGGTGGCACACTGGCCGCACTGTGAGTCAGCACCTGGGAAATGCAGTCATTTACTTATCTGAGGGACTCACTCATCTGCAACCTGGCTCCACACCAGAGGACAGATAACAGGCTCAGACTTCGGATTATGATCATTTCAAAAAAAGACAGAAATGATTTGTTTACAAGGATTTACAAGTGGATCAAACCTGCATTTTTTTTTAAGATTTATTTATTTTATTATATGTAAGTACACTGTAGCTGTCTTCAGAAACTCCAGAAAAGGGCATCAGATCTCATTACAGATGGTTATGAGCCACCATGTGGTTCCTGGGATTTGAACTCAGGGCCTTTGGAAGAGCGGTCAGTGCTCTTAACCACTGAGCCATCTCTCCAGCCCCCTGCATTTTTTTTTTAATCTGGTTTTTTTTTTTTTAAAGATTTGTTTTATTTATTATATGTAAGTACACTGTAGCTGTCTTCAGACACTCCAGAAGAGGGAGTAAGATCTTGTTAAGGATGGTTGTGAGCCACTATGTGGTTGCTGGGATTTGAACTCTGCACCTTTGAAGAGCAGTCGGGTGCTCTTACCCGCTGAGCCATCTCACCAGCCCTGTTTTTGTTTTTTAATATAGTGAGAACAGACCTGCTGCACACAGGCTGCTGAGATTTCTAAGGGCATCATCCCAGAGGCTGGCCAGGCTGAGACAGGGCTAACGAGGAAGCAGAGCCTGCCTGAAGGTGCCTTTCTGCCTCCTGGCATAGGACACAGCCAATCTTGGGTGGGGATGGGACCCTGCCCTGGCCTTTCTAGTCTCCTGTCTGTGAAAGCATCTGCTTCCAAGTGCTGAGAGGAGCTGGGTAGAGCTTATCTTCCCTGATGTGGGATGCTGGTGGTGGCTAGAGTACATACAACTTTGTCATAAATTTGTGATACACTGTGTAGAGGTCTTGCCCACTCCCCACATCTCTTTAAAATACCATAAGACATGCTGTTGAAATACGGTGTCAGGCTCACTCTCTGTATTCTGCCCCCTCGCTCAGGCCCCGGAGAGCACACAATCTCTCAGTGGGACCACTGTCAAACCAGCACCTCCAGGCTGTGTTTCCATATACCCTTCTCCGAATTCCATATTGGACTTTTTGTTTTTCAAGGTCTTGTCATGTAGCCCTGGTTGGCCTGGTACTCACTGTGTATGTAGTACATGCTGACTTCAAACTTCAGCAGTCATCCTATCTTGGCCTGTAATTCCAGCCCTAGAATTGTGGAGTGCCCTACCATACCTGGTTCATGTTGGGGCATTCACTCATAATCAACCCCACATCTGACATTGCTCTTAGGCCTGGAGAACAGCCAACACTTGCTTAATGTATACTTAATGTATGCTCCCAGTCCAGGAATGGGAGAAAGGGGAGCGGCAGGGCACACACATGTTCCGTTGAGTATGTAAAGGTTTGGAATTTCTCTGCCATACTTTCAGACAGACTCCATCATTTGGGCTACTAGGCACTGCTGGAAGATCGAGCTGGCATTTCACCTCGCTGCAGGGCACTTTTGATGAAGCTTGTTCCAGAATCTTATCCCCTTTCTGTCTTGGTTCGGCATTAAATGGGCCTTAGGGTAAGGATTGAACTGAATTCGGGTCTTGGAGTTGAAGACCAGGGAAGCCTTGCACCATCAGAACAGGAACAGTCCATTTGCGCCCTCTGGTGGTCACGAATTTTCTCACTTTCAGGGGGCCTTCTTTCTACCCCTACCTCCCTATCCATCTGTGTGGCGCCCGCCACCCGGTCAGCTAGCAAATGCCAGCCTGTGGTTCGGCCCATATTCCACCACCCTCAGAGAAGATTTATGAAGACTGTCTTTCTGGGCAGAAAATTTACCCAAGCCCTAGATGCGCCTAGCTCCTTCCCTCTCCCCTCTAGTAGAACCACCCACGTCTCTTACCAAAACTGTGCCCCCAGCTAAGTTTACTGCTTCCTGGGTGCTCATCTCCCTCTCTCCTTATGCTTTTCTGATTCTGTCTCTTTCATCCAGCCTACTTCTTTAAAGGGGTCAGGGGTGGGAATCTATATAATTGCAGCACAAGACAGGCAGGGGCAGGAACATGGCAAATCCTGGGACAGCCTGGGCTACATAGTAAGACTGTCTTGGAAACAAGTCAAAACAAAGCAAGGCAAGAGAGAGGGAAGGAAACTCTGTCACATCTCTGCAAGCACCATATTTCTGCTGCTCTTTCCAGCAAACTCCTTGGGAATAAACACAATAAGCCCCTCCCTGAACGCTTCCCGCTCTCCTGTTGTAGTAGCCCCTCCCTGAATGCTTCCCGCTCTCCTATTATAGTGGTTGGGATATGTTTGGCCCAGGGAGGGCCAATATTAGGAGGTGTGGCAATGTTAGAATAGGTGTGGTCTTATTGGAGGAAGTGTGTCACTATGGGATGGGCTTTGAGGTCCTATGCCCAAGCTCCATGTGGAAGAGAACCTCTTGGTTGCTTGCAGAAGCCAGTCTTCTCCTGGTTGCCTCCAGCACCAACCATGTCTGCCTACACAGTGCCATGTCTACACAGTGCCATGCTTTCCACCATGATGATAATGGGTTGAACTCTGAATCTGTGAGCCAGCCCCAAGAAAAAGTTTTCCTTAATCAGAGTTGCCTTGGTCATGGTGTCTCTTCACAGCAATGGAAACCCTAAGACAGCTACCCAGCCCTTATGTCCCCAGCAAGAGTGGTCAATATCATCAACTCTCCATGCCTGGACAAAGCCAGTGAGTGGGTTTGGCCTTCTCTTGCTTGACACGCTGAGATACTTGGCCCAGCTGTCCTCAGCCAGGCTCTGTGGACCCTTTCCTTCCCTCCTCTTAAGGAGGCTGTGGCCCAAGGCTTGGTATTCATCTCTCTTTGGTCTTGAACCAGCGACTCTGCAGCCTGATGGCTCCTAACAGCTGTACCTGCTGGCTCCTAACATCAGAGGGGTATTAGGGTGTGCTACAGAGGTTGAGTAAGTGTTCTAGAAAATTCCAGGTTGATTGGGAGTTTGTTTTAATTCTTCTCTATCCTTCTCCCTTTCCTCCTTGTTCACCCAACCCCTCCTCCCCTGCTTATTCTTTGTGTTTCAAATTGAACTCAGCATATTGTGCATTCTTAGCAAGTGCTCAGGGCTGTAACCCTGGACTTACCCCCCACCCTCCTTACTGATGTCTGAACACTTGCTCTGTTGGTTAATTTTTTAAAGTATGTCATGTTTTTATTGAAAATGTTAGTCTACTCTCCCAGCAACCATCTTCATTTGCATTGTCAAGCTGCATGCTCTACTGAGCCACTTAACACAATTACCTCCCACACCTCAGAGAACACATCAATTTTACATAGTTAGTGTTAAAGGCAAATAAATATCCCGAAGGTTTGGTTAAATGCTTTCTTTCAAACATAATATGGGAATAGCTGATACTCTCCATGTCACAGAAAAGGAAAATTAAATAAAAGATGAATATGAAAACTCTGCCTTCCAAAACTTCCCAGTGACCCCAAATGTAAGCTAGATGAGCAGCTAGGGTTTACTTTGCAAACCTCAAATTCTCATTAGATGACTGATCGATGTAGTGCAGTGCTGCTGATTACTAGTCATCCATCAATAATCATCAATGCAAATACTGTCTTCAGAAGCCTGCAAGGATCCCACTTATGAGAACCATCTGCACGAAGGACTCTTGCTTACACAAACCCAAGGTAGAAAGGGAACATATGCTGGTATACGTCCTAGCTCTGTTGATTACTGAGAGAAGAACACCATTGCTACAGCCCTCCCACTAGAGGCTTTGGTTTGTTTTTACTTTCTTTTCCCACTGAGGTAAGCAATCTCCTTTCTCCAAATCTTTCACCTTTGAGGCTGCTGCTGAGAAGGATAGTCTCCCTGTTGTAAACGTTGGCTCCCATCAGTAAAAAGTCCCATATCTGAATGGGGAAGTGGCTCACTCTTCGAGTCTGACGGTGAGGAGAAAAATCCTTAATAATAAAATCTCTCCACAATCATGGAGGGGCACGCCCTCCTCTTCAGGCACGTATGTGGCCGGATGATACAGTTGCCATGGTCTTGTATGAGGGGGTGACCTGGCATTTCCCTTGAATGGTCAGGATCAGGTGGTCTTGTAACTAACAGCCTTGGCACCATGTAGCACAAGCTTTCGTTCTCTGTGTTAACAGGAGTGTTTCCTTGGTGTCTTCACAGGATTGAGCAGGTCTCACATAAGGCCCATGCAGACCCCAAGGCCAGAGCGTTTCATAAACAGGGGTTTCGGTGTACCTCACCTGTGCGGTACATAGGGTGGTATGGCAAAGACCAGGTTTTTCCTCAAACAGGTGCCTGCTTCACCTGCCTTACCTCCACCTCACAGTGACTTAAGACGTCTTAATTTAGGGCCATAGATATAATCTTGTGCTTACTAACCTTTTATTATGAGACTTAAGTGTCCATTCAGATAAAATGACCTCAGAGGAACCACAGGTTGAAGCCCAGTCAGATCCCACAACCACAGGGCTATGGGGCCATTACAAGCAGCTACACATTCATCGCGTTTATAAGTTATACATTCCAAGTTTTAATTGCTAGTATGAAGGGGGATAGGAGAGATGGCTAGGCAATTGGTGATGCTCGCTGCTTTTCCAGAAGACCCAGGTTCAGTAATCAGCACCCACATGGCAGCTCATTGCTGTCTGTGGCTCTAGTTCTAGGGATCGGATACCTTCATATATATGTAAGCAAAACACGAATACACATAAAATAAATTATTCTAAAACATTTCTAGTCTATTTCTCTGGAGGCCAATACGAATGCGTCAGTATCCTTTTGAGGCTTTTATTTGGAGACTAGTGTCATGTCTTCAGTATCCTGAGGCTTTGGATGGGATGCAGTCTCCTGCAGAGTGGTCAAGCCCACAACTGGGGCTTCTTGCCTATCCCCAGGGGTCCTTACCTGGTCTGGACATCCAACCTAGTCTCATCTTCCAGTCAGAAACTCTGGTCCTGAGTTTCACGGTTCCTTTGGTCACTGAGAGAGGTCCCTGGAATTCAGTCCAGGGTGTCTATTTCCCATTTCCAGAGACTTTCAGTAGGCTAAGAGGCCCAGGAACAGAAGCCTCTTTGGGCCAACTGGGGTTGTAGTGAGATCTCGCTGGGCCTCCAAAAAATGTTGCAGGAATTTTTCCTAAAATAAGCACTCCAAGACCAGTGACAGTGGAAGATGTCACCAGTGGACTGAAACCAGGATGGCTTCTGACTGTGAAAAGCCTCCTTCTGGGTCCAGTTTATAGTCTCATTTCATACTCTAAAACCACAAGGCGGGGCAGGCAGGCAAGTGAGATTCTGCAGAAGGTTATGTGGCAGTCAACAGGTTGCTAAGGGCAATGACCCATCAGTTCAGGTATTTCTCTAGGGCTTTTCTTTTTCAAGTAGCAAGTGAAGTCATTCTTTTTTTTTTTTTTTTTAAAGATTTATTTATTTATTATTTGTAAGTACACTGCAACTGTCTTCAGACACTCCAGAAGAGGGCGTCAGATCTTGTTAGGGATGGTTGTAAACCACCGTGTGGTTGCTGGAATTTGAACTCTGGACCTTCGGAAGAGCAGTTGGGTGCTCTTACCTACTGAGCCATCTTACCAGCCCCAAAAATTCTTCTTTTTTTCATTTTTTTTTCAAGACAGGGTTTCTCTGGATAGCCCTGGCTGTCCTGGAACTCACTCTGTAGACCAGACTGGCCTCGAACTCAGAAATCCGCCTGCCTCTGCCTCCCCAGTGCTGGGATTAAAGGCGTGTGCCACCACACCCGGCTTGTGAAGTCATTCTTGGCAAACAGGAAGTACAAGCAGGAAACCACCGGGTAAACCAATAAACCCGTATCTAATCATTGGTCTTTCTTAAATCTTAATTTACTTCAATATAATTATGCAGTTTAATTCAGTTTCCTGTAAGTGCATGAGATTATCAGTTTCAGCCCCAGCACCACACAAACCTGCATGTTTCTAAGGCCAGCACTGGGATGGTGCATGCAGGAGGATAACAAGTTCAAAGTCATTCCTAGCCACATCACCTGGTCTTGCCTATGTGAGATCACCCCTGCCTGCTCCTAAAAGAACAGAAAAGAAATTTATAATACAAAACCAACAAGCTGGCCCTATTGCTGAACACACCACACACTCCAAAACCAGGGGCCAGAAGGCCCTGAGCTGGAACGGACCTGACAGCCTCCTCCCAGAGTCCTAGCTCCCGTGGTATTCGAAGGCACCATGTGGTACCCGAAGGCACCATGCATGCTTCCAAAGGAGGGAGGTGAGGAACAATTCTACTTAGCTCTGGTGCCTATGATCCACAACAAGGACCAGCATGCCATGATAACCCTCAGGGTGCAGCAGTGGCGCGTATACCTTGGCAGTTACTAATAACTCTCTAATTAGATCTCAGATCCACTCAACAAGATGCAGAATATGCTATGTGCTGGAAACCTACCTATTAAATGCTATTGATCTTGGATTGTGGAGAATCTACAACCACTACTTTACTAAAACAACATAGTTCATAACAATCTAAACATTTGTCCTTATATCCACACATACGTGTGGTCCTCACCCATCCTCAGGAACTTCTTTTTACAAGAGATGGGGATCATTACAAAAAAGTCACAACCAATCCAAATGCAGAATTGTGGAGCCTAGTGCCAATGGATACAAAACATCCTGTATCCAAAGTTCAGGGGGACACTGCAGAAGAGAGGGTGGAAAGACTGTGCCCAGGTGAGTGGCCTTAATCATACACAAAGAACTACAGGCAACTAGGGAATGCTAGGAGCGGAAGACAGTCTTCCCTAGGCGAGTTTGTTTTTATCAAATAACAAACTGTTTATCCAAAGCCCTGAAAACGTACATATGGCTAACATAAGCAGATTATATTCAGGAATGTATATATTTATACCTATATGCATGTAATAACAATGAAATAGGGCTGGTGAGATGGCTCAGTGGGTAAGAGCACTCAACTGCTCTTCCGAAGGTCTGGAGTTCAAATCCCAGCAACCACATGGTGGCTCACAACCATTCGCGTAACAAGATCTGACTCCTTCTTCTGGAGTGTCTGAGGACAGTGTACTTACATATAATAAATAAATAAATTTTTTTAAAAAAACAATGAAATAAGAGGCCATGAATTTGAAATAGAGCAAAGAGGGGCTTATGGGATGTTTTTGGAGGGGATGATGCAATTTACGTAATCTTAAAGTGAACCCAACAACTTGAGGTTGATTCCCAGGACCCACAAGCTACTTCCCAGAGTACTCACAATGTGACTCCAAGTCACAAGCAGGATTTAACTCCACGTGGAGTGCAAATGCAGAGATGGGGTGACCCTGACCTTGTCATGCACCTAGAGACCACTTCCTGCTCAGTACCACCTAGTAAGACCATAAACCTCCACATACACCACCATAGGCACACACTAGTACCAACTTTATTCCCGAAGGTAAAATTCTCCAGCATTCTCCAGGCTTATCAAAGTAGACTGAAAACATGAGCATATGGGCTGAATAAAAACAGCAGAAAAAACGGGTTACAAACTGATCAAATGCATTGACCAAAGAAGGGCTGCCGCGAAGGGCACAGCACCCGAACATGGACCCTGTAAGGAGGGTGCCTGACATGATGACCACCCACTGAAGCAGAGACCTCTGAACTTTACCTAGGGCTTCAGATGAGCCTGTCACCACCTACATGGACGGCTGGCAATCCACCTATCCACTCATGCAGCTGCACCTGTCCTACATCTGAACACTCCACCTAAGGCCTAGATCCCTGCTCTCTCAGGTTCTGAGCTCCGTGTCCACAACAGCTATCCACCTGGACTCCTTAATCCCTAAATACTGTATTTGTGCCAGATGGTGGTGGTACAGTCCCTTAACCCCAACACTTGGGAGGCAGAGGCAGGTTGGTCTCTGTGAATTTGAGGCTAGCCTGGTCTAGAATGAGTTCCAGGACAGCCAAAGCTACACAGAAACCCTATCTGGGAAAATCAAACGAACAAAACCAAGCAAATCAAATCAACAAATGTAGCAGCTATCTGCCTCTACCTCCAGGAAGGCCTCTGTGAACTCACTGAACTCTAACCTTGAATAGCCATTCTGTAATTTACATTGCAGTGTGAGGTGTAGTGTGTGACTGGAGAGTTATTATTAAGAGAGTGAGAACAGGACTACTCAACAAATCACATCAATACAGGGATGAGGACTGCCAGTTTATTATTCAGGAAATTCTAACATCGTGGAGAGAGAGAGAATCGAGAGAATCGTGTGCATGCTTCTGACAGCACTCCCACACCAGGGCTACCTGCAAGGGTTACCCGTATCTTGGGCAGGAAGCAGGGAAACAGACATCGTTAGGGCTTCCTTGGAACAGGCATGGCTATGACCCTGGAGGGACAGGTTTTTGAGTCCTAAAACAGTAAGACTCAGGGCAGGCAGTTTACTAAAAAGAAAGGGAGAGAGGGAGACAGAAGTCAAGCCAGGAGGTGCACGCCTTTATTCTTAAGAGGGCAGAGGTAGGGACATCTCTGAGTTTAGGGTCTACACAGTGAGTTCCAGGTCAGCCAAGGAGAGACCCTGTTTTATGAACAAACAAACAATAAGGCCAGCCAAGGCGAGACCCTGTCTTATGAGTAAACGAAAGAAATAAAGAAAGAAAGAAAGAAAGAAGCACCCAGTGAGTGGGAGTGGGAAAGACGGGGTACTCAAAGTCCTCATCTATGTGAGTTCTGGTCCTCCATAGTTATTTACATAGCAAGCGCCTCTACCTCTTACAGCATGTCCGGTACACGCCACCTAGGTGGGACAAGTTTCCAGTCCCTGCTTACTGGTTTCTTTCGTTAATCTCTCGGCATCCCCAGCCTCCCACCTACTTCAGTTCTGAGAGCTGCTACAGGGGACAGGCTGGCCCTGTCCCACCCACGCGTCTCGGGGTTCCTGGATGGAGGTCACATGGGGTCACCAACCCCGCCCATCAAGTGGAACGTGACGGAGCTGTAACCCAGGACCTGCCGCTCACTTCCAGGGGCGCCTGACTGCCGCTGTCCAGCAGCCACTTCTGCAGAGGGCCTGGTCGATCACGTGTCGCCAGGGGGCGCGGTCACGTGTGGCCTCGCACGATCATGTGAGTCCTCAAGCCAATCACCGCGGCCTGGAAGAAGGGGGATTGCGATTGGCTCATTTTCCTCCCGTGAACATCGCGAGATTCAGAGTCAGGTAGTTCCCGATTGGTCGATGCGCGGCGTCATTTCCCTGCGCCAGAGGTTAGGTGAAGGCGGTAGTACTAAATCGCCTGGCGGTCTCCTTATCCTGTGCGCTGTGGACCAAGCGTCTAAACTTGGGTCCGGGCCGTCTGCGGTCCTCACTCCCCGCCCGCCAAGGGAGCGGCCTCCTTTTCGGCTACGTCTAGACGTCGCTGCGTTCGAGCTGCCGAACCGAGGTTTCGTGCGGCTTCCTGGCGCGGTGACTCATGCGGTCACGTGCGCCATGGAGGCGGCGCCGGGCAGAGATGCCCGCCGCCCTGCGGGGATGGCGGGGACCTTCCCGGCCGCCCTTGCCCCGCTGCCTTGTTCTGGTGCAGCTGGGCTGAGCTGATATCCTGTTGACTTTGAACTCTGATCCGCTTTCTGTGTGCGCTTCATCTCGTTCCTGCGGGGTTCCTGCTGCCATCCGCTTGCTCTTTGGTTTGGATACCGGGGAGCTGTGCTGAGTCCCAACTCTGATGCGCCTGCCTCCACCTTTCTGGGCTGGGATGGAAGGCGTGTGTCAGCACGTCCGCCTTACACACATACCCACTTGGACCTCGTTCTCCCTGATCCCACATTTATCTGTACCTGCGTCCATTAGACTTTGAGCCAGTGAATGCTGGAGTGTTGAGTGTTCCACACGGTGCCAGACTGAAGGTCCAGCGATGAGTAGGGTAATAAGGAGATTGCCTGGACAGGGCTCACGGGCTAGCCTAGGGTGACTGGTTGGAGGAATGTTTTTGCAAGCTCCCTCTTGACTGCAGTGTGGAATGTTTGAGAAGAAGGTGTTGGGCCGGCAGGAAAAGTTAGTCCTGAGGTGAGGATGAATTCGAATTTTGAGTGAGTGCCAGGGCCTTTCTAGTTTCAATTTGCCCTTGTTTTAGGGAGACCGCTCAGCAGTTAGGTGCATGTACAGCTCTTCCGGACGATCGGAGTTTAAGAGTCCCACGTTCATGACAGGCTGTTTATAACCCTAGCCCCAGGGGACCGAACACACTCTTTCCTCCCTGGGCACTTGCACTCATATGTACAAATCCACACACGGAAACAAACACATTTAAAAAATAAAATTTTAAGGCCGGGCGTGGTGACGCACACCTTTAATCCCAGCACTCGGGAGGCAGAGGCAGGCGGATTTCTGAGTTCGAGGCCAGCCTGGTCTACAGAGTGAGCTCCAGGACAGCCAGGGCTACACAGAGAAACCCTGTCTCGAAAAACAAAACAAACAAAAAAAATTTATAAAAAATAAAATTTGAGCGTTCTCTGGGGTTTTCTCACTTCTTGGCTCACATTTGCATCTATCAACACTTCAGGCAGGTGAGGATAATTCCTGGTTTCTGTTTCTCAGCATGGAAAACAGTGCAGCCTTACAGCTCAGTCTAGGTGAATTTTGCTGATGGCTAAATTTCTAGAAGCAGAATTGCAGAGTCAAAATACATGACACCCTGCAGGGTGGAACGTGTTTATAATGCCAGCATTCAGGAGGCTGGGTAGTAGGATTTTGAGTTTAAGGTCAGATGTTCTACATGGTAAGACTGTCTCAAAATGGTTTCAACACTTAACTTTTAAAACTCAGTTGCATTTTTAAGTGTCCTACAAATCTGCAAGCCACCAACAATAAACTGAAGTGGCCCACCCTTCCTCTGCCACTGGGATTACTTTCCTGTCCTTCCAAAAGCATTGGCTTGTGGCCCTGAGATCTGCATAGAATGCATAGGATCTACACTGCCAGTGGGAGCCCCTGCTGAGCTGCCTCTGCTGGCTTGGCATCCTCCTCTCGGGAGTATTCCTCACACCTACACGGTGTGCCCGCATCTCTTGGCATGTAGGTGGAGGTAGAATTGCTATTATGGGTGTCTACTTTCAACCTGCTCCTTGCCCTCCAGCTGCATGTAGCCAGCCAGCTGGGGAGCGGTGGGATGCTTCCTGCAGCCACAGTTCTGCAGAGCAGTGTAGTGTAATGCAGTGTAGCCCATTTGATGCCTCTTTATGGTGTGGAGAGAGTCTTGTCACAGGAAACAGAGAAATGCAGCTATTTCCTTTAGATTCCAGGCTGTCACCCATGGTAGGTGGCATCCCATGGAAGATCAGTCACTTGTCACTCACCATTTAAAGAAAAACCTCTTTCCTAGGGAGGTAGTATACCGTTTTGGGGAGGTCTGGGATCCTCCACTCTCCTGAAACTGGGAGAGAATGCCATTGCTTTCATTTGTAATTCATGACCACAGCCTCATCTTCTAAGTTGCTGAGAAAGCTCAAATCTCCCACCATCTTTAAAGACAACAGCAAAACAAACAACAAACAAACTCCTTCCTGCAGGCTGGAGGGATGGCTCAGCAGTTAAGAGCACTGACTGTTTTTCAAGAAGTCCTGAGTTTAATTCCTAGCAACCACATGGTGGCTCAGATACATCTGTAATGAGATCTGATGCACTTTCTGATGTATGTCTGAAGACAGCTACAGTGTACTCAGAAATAATAATAAATAATATATTTAAAAAAAAAAAACCTCACTTTTTTTTTTTTTTTTTTTTTTTGGTTTTTTGAGACAGGGTTCCTCTGTATAGCCCTGGCTGTCCTGGTACTCACTTTGTAGACCAGGCTGGCCTCGAACTCAGAAATCTGCCTGCCTCTGCCTCCCAAGTGCTGGGATGAAAGGCGTGCGCCACCACCGCCCGGCTAAAACCTCACCTTCTATTTAAATGGATCAGCTACCCATGCTCCTGCTCAAGGCCAACCCTTGTACTGGTACTCTGAGTTCAAGTCCTGTGTCCCTTCATGAAGGGAAATCGGAGCAGAAGCCTGGAGAGAAAGCCATAGAAGACACTGCTTGCTGGGTCACTAACTTGCTTTAAAGTTTTTATTTAGGTTTTTTTTTTTTTTTTTCGGGGAGAGACAAGGACAGGTCCTAGATCTTGTTCTGAGGACAAGGCCAGCCTTGAACTAACTCACTTTTAAAAATACATCCCAGAACCACCTGTCCATGCAGTAGTGTTTCCTTTCACCATCAGTTACCAATCAGGCCAACTCTTCACAGATCTACAGAACAATCAATAATGACAACTGCCCAATGGAGGCTCATTTCCCAAGTGACTGAGATGTGCAAAGCTGACAGTTAATGATAAGTAGGTGCTAGCCAGAGGAGGAATTTGTCTCTTAGGAAGAGATTTTACACAGTTTCTGTCAACTTGAGACCACCTTGCAGAACACACTGGAGTCTTGCCAACGATGTGTGGGACCACACTTAACCAGGATTGCTTAGTTGTCTTCTTTCCCAACCTTGACCTGTTAGTACTCCAAAGATAGACTTGAGGGTGGGGGAGTCAGCAGAGCTCATTTGTTTGCTTCCTAATGTGACCACATTGAATTTAATTTCATCTGCTTTTCCCAACTTTAATTATCATACTGAAAATGAGTGGGCAAGCCTAGCTTTTTTTTGTTTTTTTTGTTTTTTTTTTTTTTTCCAAGACAGGGTTTCCCTGTATAGTCTTGGCTGTCCAAGCCTAGCTTTTTAAGGCTGCTTAGGGCCCAGGTTTTGACACTGACTTCTCTGGTAACATTAACAAACTCCACATAGATCGTTTTCTGCTAAACACACAGGCATCTCTAGTAAGATGTGAGATCCTCTTTCCTCCACGCTGCTTCTCCTATTCCCCTGTTGCCTGGATCCTCACTCTTGGTTGTCAAGCACTTGCTGCTGACCTTGGTGACGTTGCAGCACCCTGGGTTACCCTGCTTCATGGCCACACACTCTTGGCCCTATGTCTGCATGTGGAATTTGTCACCTTAACCTCTAATACAGACACACGAACCGTTGCCTTTTCCTCAGTATAATTCCACAGATCAGCTGATCCTACATCCTAACTCAGACACTCCCTCCACCTTCTCAAGGACCTCCAATAGGAACTAGCTTTGTTAATAGCACTTGGGGTCAGTTTCACCAACTGTGCCAGTTTCTTTAATGTTTGTGTTCAGTTTCCTGAGGAGAGTGTCCTTTCTTCATGTGGAACAGTTCCTCAACCCCTCCCTAACCAGTCTGTCTCAGGCCATAGTAACAAAATACCATGGACTGTGTCATTTTAACATTCTACTTTTATGTGTATGGGTGTTTTGCCTGCCCCTTCCCTCCGTGTGTGTGTGTGTGTGTGTGTGTGTGTGTGTGTGTGTGTCTGTGTGTCTGTGTGTGTGTGTGCTTGGTGCCTGTGGAGGTTGGAAGAGAGCATCACAACTGCAGTTATTGACAACTGTGAGCCACCATGTGGGTGCTGGGAATCAAACCCAGGTCTTCTGGAAGAACAGCCACTGCTCTTACTCGCTAAGCCACCACTCCAGCCTGGAATGGGTAATTTAAAATTTGTAAAGGTTAATGATTTTGTCTGTATGAGTATAGGAGTGTGTGTGTGTTTCACATACACATGTTCGGGTCAAAGGGCAATTTGCATGAGTTGGTTCTTTCCAGCCATGGTGTAGGATGTAGGGACTGAAGTCAGGTCATCAGGCCTGTTCACAAGCACTTCTGCCCATTCAGGTGCCTGTTTCCTTCTGGGCTAGGACAGCACTGTCTGGGGCTGTGCCCTTCAGCCCTCCTCAGTGGCCATTCAGTCTCATTTCCAGAGGTTTCCACATTCTCAGATGGGCTGCAAAGCTGACCACAGGCTCTGGATTCTTCTTTGCCTGGGGCTGTATAGTGAGAAGAGCTTCAAGTCAGGAGAGTGTGGATACGGATAATGAGACCGGTGCACTACTTTATCTGTCACTGTTGTGGACCAAGTTCACAGACCTCCTTGCACTCTGTTCCTCTTGTGAGAGGAGCTGCGGGGAGACAGGTTAACTTTTCCCCAAAGGGGACTGGCTTTTGCCTCCAGCTCTCAAAGGTGGCAGCTATGCCATGATTATCCTGCCTGACTAATAATGCTTTTTGTTCTTTTGGGAACCAGGGCCATAATGGGTATACCATGCTGGTAATATGGTCTGGGTGGTGGTGGTGGTGGGATGGTGGGGGATTAGCGTCAGCCCTGCTCCTGGAGGGGATGAATACTAAGACCAGAGTGTATATGTAACTAACCCTCAAGACACAAGTGAGCTTCCCAGGGGTACAATCATCCAGGTGAGCCACCGCACACTCCTGCCAGTGCTGAAGGCCAGAGGTGAGCAGAAGGCAGCTGACACCCGAGCCAAGCCCTTTTCCTCAGTCTGGGCATCTGCCTGTTGTACCATGGCTCTTTAGCTGTTGCCCTAAACCCTAATACAGATAATATTCGATTGCCTCAGCTGGCTAAGGCAATCTAGGAGCATCTTATGCCTAAGGGTGCATGGGGACTTCCAGAACCTAGGAGTCTTTTAAGCCAGACTCCCACAGCCCCGGGCTGCAGATAAGGGTGCTGGAGAGAACAGGCTCACTGCAGTTCACCAGTGTGTTCCTCCACAGCAGGGCATGGTGATGGGTTTACACAGCAGGCCTTTATCTTACAGTCTTCTAGCACGTGCATTCACCAAGGAGTCGCCTGGGATCTGATGGCCCTGAAATCAAGAAGAACACACATGTACTGTTTGTTGCCTGGCATGGTGGCACACACTTTTAATCCCAGCATTTGGGAAGCAGAAGCAGGCAGATACCTATGTTCGAGGCCAGCCAAGGGTACATAGTAAATCCTTGCCTAACCTCCTCCCGTACCCCCAACACTTACTGTACAAACTAGCCCTTGCTCCAGCTCAGCAGCAGCACATGGCTTCAGAGCCACCCGTGACTTTGTGGGCTGTGTGGTATCAACATTTTGATTTTCAGAAGGCTTGGGTCTCAGTCTTATTTCCTGCTTAGAAGATGGACAGTCTTCTCTGGTGATGTTCCCTGGGCAGTGCTCAGTGGAGTCACCTTACAAGCTTTTAAATATTCTCATTCCAACCATGCCTTAACAGGAGTCCAATTATCCTTGTTGGAGTGGAAGCTTTGGTTCAAGTCTCCCAACCAGGGTGGAAATTAGGGCTCCTGAAGGTAATTATATCAGCATATCTGAGCAGGGGACTCAGAACTGGCCCTCTGGCTTCAAGATGCCCCTGAAGTCATCATTAGTTTAAGGGATACATCTTCCTACAAGATACATCCTGAAGAGAGATATGAAGATGACTTAGTGATGTCAAGATTGGGAATGTGCTCCCACAGCACGGCAATGTCAACCTCTTTGGGGAGTTGAGTGACAGGGGTTGCCTATGACCATTGAAAAATACATATCTTCATAATTCACAACAGTAGCAAAATTACAGTTATGAAGTAGCAACAAAAATTATGGTTGGGGGGTCACCGTATTAAAGGGTCACAGCATTGGGAAGGCTGAGAACCACTGATGTATGAGGAGCTGTTCTCAGTGGAAGGGGCAGAGCCCAGGGTCCCCAGGCTCCCCTGGTCCTCTGCCTGGCTCTTGGGGTTCCTTGTGCTTTTACATTCTCCCCCCCCATCACATTGTCTGAAGGAATAGCAGAAACATCTGTTCCCACCTGCTTTCATTACAGAATTGAAAAGATGGGTCAGGACCCTTTGGTCTAATAACTGGTTTGTTAGATATCAGTTTCTAAAATTACACATTGGAAAGCTCTAGCTCAGCCCAGCTTGTATTTGGTATGTTTCCCACAAGCATAACACAGGCTGATTTGGCCTTGAACTGGATATGACCAGGAAGACATTAAGGAGAGAAAAAGCTGTATTCTAAGTTTCTTTTATTTTGAGACAGAGTCTCACATAGCCCAGTCTGGCCTTGAACTTCTGACCCTCCTTGCCTCAGCCTCCCACGGGCTGGAATTCCAAGTGCGGGCCACAATGCCCAGCAGATTCCAGTTTCCCACCTACCGCCATTCAGGCTAAGGCAAGGAGACTGCTGCAAGTCGACTGCTGCATGTCTGAAGCCAGTCTGGGCTATGTAGTGAGTTCAGAACAGCCCAAGCCACAGAGCAAGACCCTGTCTCAAAACCAAACTAAACCAAAGGCCCTAAAACCATAATGCTGTTGTTTGCAAAAAGCCAGGAAGGAGACGGTGGGCTGAGTCGGGGAAGGGTATGTAACTGCCCTGGTGTAGGCCAGCCTTGCTCTCTACTTAAACCGCTTCCTTCTTAAGCCAAACCTCCTCCCCCACAATGTTAACTTAAGGCTGAATTTCAGATTTCTGGTAGTGGAACCCATTTCTTCCCAACCAAATCATCTATAACAAACATTTAACTGTGAGTGGAATTTCTGGTGATTTTTATGTTTCATGCTAGTATTAGCAACACAAAGTCAATGAGAACAGAGGCTAATGTGTTGGTTTTCTAAGGGGCTGAAGTTTGGCATAGCATGTTTGAAGACTTTGCTTAAGTTTACACAGCAACGATCTCCCCGAAGCACTGTGAGGTAAGAAGGGATGTCTGAGGTGCCGATTCCATGCCGTCCTGTGCCCACACCTCTTCTGGATCCCAAGGCCTCACTGAGATTTCACTGAGAGGTCCTGACCACCCTACCCTCTGCCCCGGAGTGTTCATACACCAGCTCAAAATTAGTGGGCACTTACATAGCTTGCCATCCTTGTGGCGCCTGGACTTGAAGGTGGTGTTGAGGACTCTTGGCCACCACTCCTGACTTGGTGATGCCAGTTCTCAGGGATGGAGACACGGAGCTTCTGTGTGGCACTAGTGGCTCTGGTGGCTATCAATCACAGCACACCTCTGGCCAAGAATTCCTGTGCTGTGGGGTGTTACCAAATGTGCCGTTCTTCTCCAGTTTCAAGAGGGGAGACTGAGGCATCTCAGGGAGTTTCCACCCAGCCTGAGGAAGCAGTAATCCTCGTCACTACCCCAGACCTGATGTCTTCTAACCAGTGGGGTAGATGCTTGGGGTAGGGGTACTTTCCTCAAACACTTGGAACCAGCGAGCCTCAGATCTAAGGCCCTCAGGAAGCTCCAAGGCCTCCACTGCAGAGCTCCCACCAGGAGGGACAGAACTGCAGAGACATGTGATAGGGCCAGGGTCACCAACCCAGAGGGTACCCTTCCCTGACTGCAGAAACATGGACCAAGCACAGCCATAGCGAGGAGCTTCTCACTTTGTTTTTTTTTCCACAGGCTTCCAGAACAGTGCTGAGGGGAGAGTGATGGGCCAGCAAGGCCCTCAGCTCACCTCCCAGCATGCCCGTGTGCCCTGCTCTCTTAGTTGGCCATCAAGGTAGAACTCGGTTCAGTTTCTCGACCCTGGATTCGTGTCCACACTGCCTCGTTGGAAAGCAAGGGCTGTGCACCAAGAGCTGCTTCTGTCCTTTCCTTTGCTCTTTCTGAGACAGGGTTTCTCTGTGTAGCCCTGGCTGTCCCAGAGCTCCCTCCGTAGACTAGGCCGGCCTCGAACTCCCAGAGCTCTGCCTGCCTCTGCCTCCTGAGCGCTGGGATCAGAAGTGTGCATCTCTACGCCTGAGGTAGTATGGTGGCTTTCAGGATCGGCTTCTGAGAAGGACCTAGACCAGGAGCTAATGCACAGCTGATGCTCATTAGGGGTACACAGGGCAGACACCTGCTTCCCGCCTCAAGCCAGTGTCCCTGGAGTGGCTGGTCCCTGATCTGACAGTAACAGCTTGTCAGAACCAGACTGCCCAACGCCATGGCTAAATTTAGTTTCATAATGAGCGATAAAATTCACATGTTCTTTATTTAGTCCATATAATACACCATTTTAAAGAGTTCTTTAAAATTAGATAAAAGAGCATATTAAATGGCAAATGCATGAAGTCTTTCTTCATAAACAATGTCAAAACAAAAAAGTTTTGAATTACAAAATGTTAAAAAATATGTTGGTACTTAACATTTCACTAAAGCATAAAGTTACAGATATTTTCTAAAGAAAAATAACTGTGCCACTTAACCTATTTTTGCTGTTTCTATGAACTTTTTTTATTCTGTACATAGGACATTTTGTACAAAATACGAAGTCTACATTTTTTATTACTTATTACCATAAAACAAAGATACAATGTATGTACAATGTTCAAAGGAAGCCATACAAAGCCACACTAGAAAGACACTTGAACTGTGACATCTCTGGCGCACAGACACATTTTGGAAAGAGTGAAGGTGCCAAACTAGAGCCATATGAAGAAAAACAGTCACCCGTTTATTTTCAATGTGGTACTTCTTTTTTTTTTTGAAACCAGTTTGGTACAGAATCAACAGTGTGTCCTAACAATNTACAGGTTTAACAATTAGCACAGGGNATCCGAGTACTAACTAGGGGAACCTTAATAGGCCAAAAAATTTAAGTAATACTCTTGTCAAAGAAAATTAGTTTCTCTCAAAACAATTTTTCTTTTTTTTTTCCTTTTCTTTATTGGCGAATGTTTGTCTTCAATAAAGAGCAGAAATAAAACCTAGAGCAGAAGATGTTCTGCTGTGCTGAGCTTTGCACAATCACCCGTACACTGATAGCTTGCTTTTCACGCAGGGCAAAGGAGCCTCTTGGGACCTCTCACCACACTCGGAATGCCCCACATCAGGGATATCTGAGACTCTACCAGCTAAAGACGAGAGTTCAAACAGTGGGGTATCAAAACACAGAGACGCTGCTTTATACAATAAAAGCACCCTTTTTCCCTCAAAAGGAGAAGGCATCTCAACTTTTTTTTTTTTAATTATAGATTTCATAATGGTAAAGTGGATAGGTACTTGTCAAGTTTCTCAGGAAGTGTTCTCACCCAAGCGACCAACCTGTCCACCCTCAGCTGGGGCCGCCTTTCTGGCTAGCCGTGCTGGCTCTCCCTCCCTGCACAGGCCCTTCTTCCCTGCCACGTGGCACGAGCATCAGCAGCCCATCTAAGGGGACCCAGAAGCCGGCTCCATGGCCACGAGAGAGCAATGTCTGATTTCACAACCTTTTCATGGATACCCGAGACCACGATTAAAAAATCAGGTTTTAAAAGAAGCCACATTTTTTTTTTTTTTTTTTTTTTTACCGTATCTTATGCATCAAGACATGTAACACTGAGTTATATCTATGCTGGAGACAAGAGACTAGTCACTGTTCAGAGAGCAGTACACATCTCAAGCAGCTTTCGCGCAGGATAAATAAGTCAAAAAAATGGCCACCCTGAGAGGAAAAAGGACTAGACAAAGCACTAAGTTTAAGGATTTTTCTCCTCGTGCTATTCCATCTAAAACAGAAGCTTAATCCATGCAAGGATTCTGTGAAGCCCGTAGCAGCATGTGGAGACCAGTGCGAACGCAGGCACTGTGCTTTTCCTTGTGAGCTTGGTGACATGTGCTTTTTCCTACAGAAAGAAAGGCTCACTGAGGGCGCCCACACAGCGCAGCCTGCAGTACGGCCACAGGCAGCTGCAGGCTGCACGAGGCCAAGTGGCTTCGTTTACTGTAACTTTCTACAAATGTGGAATTCTTAGATCCTGTAATCTTTATCCACTCCTTGTTGAAGGATCATGTGTAAGTAGGTGAAAAACTGATTCTGCAACTAAGAACATGAACACATAATCTCAACATGGCGGTTCTCCTCAGGGTGGGCTGAGGAAGCACTTCTCAGAGCTCTCCCTTGCACTGAGGTGGAACCCTGGCCTCTACCACAGACTCTGAAATATGGCTTTCGGTAGACATTAAGGGAAGCAGGACATGGTGACCGTGCCATTAATCAAAGGAAAGAAACACCGTGGATGGTCCCAGCACTGAGGAAAGTTGGCCTCTTTCCCGGCAGGCAGCTAGAATGGGAAAGCAAAGAGCCATCTTTGTGAGACCTAACCAACCACCACGGGCCGCTGGCACAGGAAGCGTGGGGACAACGTCAGGGCTGTAAAGTCTTCAAAAGGGGATACCATGTGCGTTTGATTGGCAACATCAGCGGTCTTACCACAGAATCCCTATTTCAGAGGACCACAGGGTCTACTGGGTACAAGAAGATGACAGTCAGGGTGCTTTCCTACAGCTCTGACTTTGGATCTCACTCAGGGCTGTGCTGGGGTGGTGACAACATGGTGATGACACTGTCACCAACTCCCCCAGCCCCCTGCTTGGCCAGCAGGGCCAGAGAAGCCACCATTGTTTGAACTCCTAATCTCGAGCTGAGGCAGACGTGCATCATTGCCTACAGAACGGGGTCATAGGAAGCTTTGACTTTGAGTGGAACTGACTGGTATGGCACAAACAGTATGTCTTTTCTACAGCATCCAGAAGAGAACTGACAGGCCCAGCTCGGCATGCTGCTCCAGACACTAGCGCCCGTCCTGGGAGAGCAGCTCACTGGCTCTGCAGTGAGCTTCCAAGGCTTTCTCGGTGTGAGGGTCCTGAGGCAGCTCGGACTTGCGGCGCACAAGGGGACGGTCCTTCTTCAGCTCCTTCTGTGCCTGGAATCACAAATGCAATGCAGTTGGCTATGCACTAGGCTAACTGAGGAGGGAGTTCACTTCCCGGTTAACAGTTAGAGGAAAATACAGGGGAAACAAGGATCAAGGATGTGCTGCAGCCTCAGCAGGCCACAAGGAGGAGGCCGTTCTTATTCATTCACTCAACCCTAAGCACTGTGTAATAACCAGGGTGCAGCTCAGTGGGCAGGGCTAGCTTTGGGCTTCTACAATGCTAGTGTTTGCAGAATTCTCCAGGTGTTATGTCTCCCCTAAGTACCCCCCTTTCTCCCAAGACATCACCAATATCACTTCATGACCCCGTGTCTGTTAGACATTTCAGAAAGGAGACATTGTTTTTTAAAAAAGAGAAAACAGAATGAATGAGAAACAAACTAGATTTAAAACCTTAAGAGAGCTAAAATGTCTTCAAGAAATTCTAAAAGTTTTTTTTTTTTTTTTTTTTTTTGCAATACCAGGTGTTAAATGTGTCACACAGCTGGAAAAAAAATGTACCCAGAAAAGTCATTTCACATGGACATTTCTAATATTAAGTGTAAGAAAGAAAACATTTCTTTTCCACTCTCTTTCTGAAGTTTAGGAATCTCACTTTAGCAGGATTTAGACTGTGTGTGCACATGTGCACATATGTATATGTTTTGAGACAGGATCTCATTATGTAGCCCAGGTTGGCCTTAAATTTACTATGAAGTCCAGGCTGGCCTTTTCCTCATGGCAGTCCTTCTGCCTTGGCCCCCCAGGTGCTGGGTTATGAACACGAGGCAGCACGCCTGGGGATTTAACTACATCTGTAAAGAATGGGGCCGGGAAGGGGTGTCTGGGCTGAGCACCCACTCAGGAAGGCTGCCATGTTAGCACCAGCCTTCAGAAACACTAAAACACCACCTCAGCTGTCCACAGGCAATGCGCCACGAGACATCCACAGACCACCTACGCTGCTTAACCTCAGCGGTTTTCCTTTCCACTCAGCGTCTCCAACCAACAGAGTAAACCTTTGTGGTGTAACCCAGAAAAAACCCCGGTTTGAAACCCATCACGTGACAACAGAAGAAACCGGTGTGAACGGCCGCCCTGTGCAGATGTCTGGCTTACGCATGCTCTGTGGAAACTCAAGCAGCTGCCGAGCCACACACGGAAGCCTGCGTTTTAGAGTTTGCCATTTCCCAGCAGGGTCGTCTGTGGGTCTGCCTGTAATTATGAACAGCAGCAGTGGGCTCAGTGTCCCACACTAGGACTGTTTCTAGTGCTGTCACTGGAACCTGGACAGCCAAGGTGGCAAAGGCAAGCTTCTCCATTTTCCTGCCTAGACCCATGGGAGATGGCAGACCTCACCAGTCCCCATACGGGCTGCCACCACTCACCACACCTGTAAGAGTGCATTCACTGAAGCCCATGCTGGTTTCACATTCGTCACCCCCCTGCCTCAGTCTGCCAAGTGCTGAGATTTGGGATGTGCACCCTCAAAGTGCTTTATCTTGAACCCATTAGAAACTCAGGTAAAATCCTACCCTGAATTTTTATGTCCATCATGATGCAAACCAACATTTTAAAACACACAAAATATGTAATTACCTCTGACACAGTTGTGTCAGAAAGAAAAGACCCCTTAACTGAGAGGCTATAGGCAAGTCCTTGGAGCTGGGACCAGAGAAGGCAAATTGTAGAAAGTGAACTGATGGGAGATTCTGGACACACATGAGGGAGGGGCCTCTCTGCTTAGCCCTGCAGACAGATGCAGGGGGCAGCGAGAAGACAAAGCACAGAGGAGCAGTGGAGGAGACAGGAGGCAGACAGAGTGAGACACTGTGCAGATGGTGGTCTAGGATGAGTAAGACTTGGGGAGAGGATGTGCTGACAGCATGCGGGCATGGGTGGGTGGGCGAGGGAGCCTGGGCGCTCTGGTGCAAACAGCCAGTGCCAGAGGTCCTGCAGGAGACACGGGCTGGTGCACGATGGCTCTCGCCTCCTTCACTTGGAAAGGCACTGAGTTCAAACTTTAGAACTTTAATTTGAGGTTGGCCCGATCAACATTCCTTTAGCTGTCTTGCCCATCACAAGCTGTGATGTCATGGAGAGGAGGAAAATACTTCACGTTCCCCATGGGACCCACCACGCTTTGGCAGATACCAAGCCTTAAACATACTCTATGCGTTTTCCAAGGAGTACCTGCACTGCCCAATCCGTCTCTACACCTTCCTGACTTGCGTGGTTGCCACTGCTTTTCTCCCGACCAACTGTTAAAAATGAAAATTGTAAACATTTAAAATGTCTCTGATATCAACAGTAGTCACATGAAACTTACACACTTTTTGGGAGGCAGTATTCTATATAGGGTTACAAAAGTTCCACAAAAGAAACCCAAACAGTGGTTCTAACAGGCAAATACGTTATTGACTTTCTCTATCCCACCCCGCTGCATCAACCCAGATCCTTTCTTGGCATGAGTCTCTTGTACCCGGTTTCCAGAGGACCTCCCAATCTGTCCTGACCTGTCCTGTCTGAGGGACACAGAAAGTGTTCACGCCACCAAAGTCCAGACAGGAGTTTTTAGCCATAGCTTTGCTTTTTGAGCTGGGGCCTTGCTGTGTAGCCTGACATGCGCACAATCCTGCCTCAGCTTCCAGAGTGCTAGGACCACAGGTCTGGGCCACTGCATCTGGGACCTGGTACGCTCTGCTGTCACACAGCCACGAATCTCAGGAGCCTAGTTCCAAATGTTCTCAAGCAAAGAGGAGTTTCTCCTTTCAGACATTACCTATGAGCCTACAGCTGAGAAACACCTTCATCTAGACAGCGAGACTCAGCTGGGCCCTGGCTCAGTGGTTTAGCCCACAGACACGTGACACTGAGCAGTGTTGTCTTTTTCAGATGTTTAAACTATTCTAGGTCCTCTGTGTTTCCTCAGCACCTTATTTTAGCTTCCTCCTCCTCCTCCTCCTCCTCCTCCTCCTCCTCCTCCTCCTCCTCCTCCTCCTCCTCTCCTTTTCTTTCCAGACGGGTGTTTTAGCTCCGTCTTTTTCGAAGACAGGCTCCTTACTAGCTAGCCCAGCTGGTTTCAAACCTAGGATCCCTTCTCTGTCTCCATCCCACAGAACTTCAGGATCGCTTGGGATTTCGAGCCGGGGTGACCTCTGAACTTGCTATATGGGCAGAGATGACCTTGACATCTTGGTTTTCCTGCCTTCACGGGCAACCAGCACTGAGGCTTCAGGAGTGTGTCAACACGCAGGGCTCACGCTGGGCTGGGACAGTCAGGTCTCCCTGCATACTAGGCAAGCACTCCAGCAGCTGAGCTACATCCCAGGCTCACCACTTGAAGGGAGAAAAAGCCTGCTGGATTCTAATGGAGGAGCTGACTTCCCGGTGCCAGGCATCTGCCGCCTCAGGAGCTTGAGCCACAGAGCTCTCAAGGCTGACGACTTAATCATGTCAGTTACAGAAACTTTAACTAGCTGATGTCATCTTGAGAGTCACACAGACAGAGAGAGCAGATGTGTCACGGGAGCCTCTCAGGGCAACCCTGCCAAGGCTGCTTAGAAAGGGACCTGTCTTGTCACCCACGACGGGTGAACAACAGCCGGGAGGCCCTGTGGCTCCAGAGACCTCCGACACCAGAGCCCACATTTTGAGGCATTTTAAAGGTGCAAGGTGGCTTTGGTTTGTGCTCTTCTTCCAACTGCTGACCTTGCAAAGTACAGGGTGTAAGTTACAGCAAATAGTGACTAAGGCTGAAGGATGCACCAAAGGAGAAATTCCTTTGAACTTTCAAATACTCAATGTGTGGTAAATTCCTCACAAGTCTTCAACTTCTAAATTTTATATGGCCCGAATGTCTTAAAATTGAGTAAAAGGTCACAAATTTTCAGGTAGGCTTCCCCTCAGTCCAGGAATGTGAGGGGTCTTAGACAAGCCACTCAGTTGGGCTCATTGGCAAACCCGGGACCATAAAATATAAGTGGAAATAAAAAAGGATGACCTTAATTCCTGTTAAAGTCACAAAGAAATCGTGGAGGAAAACTGCCTAGTTAGAACATAGGAAACACATGGGTTTCCTTTCTTGTCCATCCCTCCCTCCCACTGGCCTTCTCTTTCTTCCTTCCTTTTTTTTTTTTTTTTTTTTTTT
>NC_034596.1:104545200-104558193 GCF_900095145.1 Mus pahari | reverse complement strand
GGAAACACATGGGTTTCCTTTCTTGTCCATCCCTCTCTCTCTCTCTCTCTCTCTCTCTCTCTCTCTTTTTTCCTTCCTTTTTTTTTTTTTTTTTTTTTTTGAGGGTCTCACTGTGTGGCCCAGAATGGCCTTCAACTCACAATTCTCCTGCTGTGGCTTCTGGAGCTCTGGGATTACAGGCCTGAGTAACCACGCCCAGATGAGCTCTATTCATTGCTAAGCAAAAACATTATGAGCAAAGTGTGGAGTTCAAGTAATTGCTGAGGGTCAGTAGGGCAGTAGGTGGCCACTGAGCTTCTCCATTGCATTTCTAGTGCACTCATTTATCCATTTAAACAATGTTCAATTTAAATGGAGGGGCTGAGGATGAACATGGCAAGTTCAGGGGCTGGGCCTTCCTTGCTCTGCACTCTGACAGGTAGCCTAGGACTCCAAATCAGACAACCATACTGCAATGGGGGAAAGAAACAGGCACCAGCATCTCTGCTTATGCTATTTACACCGGGACATGGCGTTCCAGAGTACCGTTGGCAGCAATTATGAAGAGATGCAGCCTTTCTTCATGCCAGGCCTTGGAGTGCTTCTGTGTGCTATACTGGAACCACAGCCCAGTTCAGAAGGCTCTATTTCTGGTTCTGCAGACGTTCTGCAGGTGTGGCTGGGGCTGGGGGAGGCTCATCTGGCTAGAGTGGCCACTCTTGGTAATGCTCCATCCTGTTTTCATCAGGTGTGGGGTTACCTGACTCAAACAAATAGATTAGAGAATCCTTCTGTGTGTTTAACTGAACTCCACAGGATGCCATGGGCAGAAGGGAGCAATGAGGGATCCCCGTCCACATCCTAGAATTTGAGTACTAATGTCTAGGGACTCTGTCATTGACCAAAGGGGGTCAGAATGGCTATTGCTTCCAGGTGCACTCAGGGCATTGCTTACACATGCTCGGAACAGGGAGCAAGCCCAGAGGAACACAGACGTTTAGGATCCAGAGAGGAGCTCAGTGTCAGTGGATCACCCTCTTTAAACCTTTCTGTGTACTTTCTCAATTTGGTAGAAAGAGATCTCTGGTTAAAAATGCTCTAAACCACTGCACCAAAGTGTTGCTGGCACAGCCCTGGCCTGCCATTGGGCCCCTGGGCCCTGAAGGAAGCCAAACTTCCCACCTTGGGTATCCTGGGAGGTGCTGGGCGTAGCACCTGCTATGAAGAGCTAAGGGGAAGTGTCTGTGGACCACAGCAGGAGACAGAGGGCTGCCAGGGGAAAGTGAAGGGCGAGATGCTATTGCGAAGCTTTGCTATTGCTCAAGCTAACACACAACAGTTAGGAGTTGGGTTTTTGTTGCTAAGATAAGTAAAGCAACAAACTGCAGCACACACTAATTGCTAAGACGGTTCCTAGCAATCCGATCGCTCAGATCTATAGCTTAGCGGAACGTGATGGACTCATCAAGCACATCTGTAGCAGGCTTTGCCCTGCTGTGCTCAATGCACCTTTTACCTGACGAGCCTCGTCGCTCACTGTCTTTTTCAGCATCTGCACATCTTCAAACTGAGGCCCATCTGTCTCCATTGCAACCGGAATGCTCATGGCGCTGGCTTGACTATACACTGCATACTGCAATGCAAAGTATGGAGTCACTGTCCGTTAGGAGCTGGGTCTGCACTCAGGGCCCTCATCCTGCATGGGCTGCTGGCCCACGGACCTTCTCTGAGTCCCTCTTCTACAAGAAGCCACGTAGTGGGAGACACATTTGCCTGCTTGCCCGCTGATGAAGTCTGTGGGCTGCTGCCTGTAGGCTGCTAGAAAGGGGCTCACCCTCGTGCAGTCTGGGCTGTGGGAGTGACCCTCTGCTAGCCGGCCCCACGATCACTTCTATGTCCTCCTGAGTTCATCTCTAGACAACCAGCTTATAGCCCTTTGTATCTCTAGGCCAAAACACTCAAGGGGGGACTGTCCATAGCAGAAGCTGTCACCCTCCTTCACATCCACCCTGGGGCAGCTGCCCCCAAATTCTTCCCTTCATTCTATGTCCCCAGTATTTTCCTAAGACTGTAAACTTTTCAACATAGCCCAATATCCTAAGACCACCTAACGCAGCCTGGTCTACTGCTAGGATCCCTCTAACCTGGCCCTGGTGTCAGGCCTGCTGTGTCTTGGGACCCTGCCCTCAGCTTCCTTAACCTCTCCAATATGCTCTCTACTCCCTATGCTCTGGGTGCACCAGGCAGGGTGTAACGGCAGGTAGCCTTCCACCTGCTTGAACCACTGACTTCAGGCTTTGTGAGCAGAGGGACATAGCCACAGTTTGTAGGCTGCTGGCTCCTGCCCCCTCTTTGTGGTGAGGTCAGGGAGGGACAGAGTCAGTGTCTGCTGCAGCTTGGGAGGGGGGGGGTGTCACGCTTAGTTCTTTCCTTGTCATACAGGTGCCGCCAGGAAGCCCCAAGCCTGGAGGGGAAGCAGAGTTTTGTGTTCCGACTTCCCCCTCCTGGTCAGCAGCTCCGCTCAGCCTCATCTGGTTCCTGTGCTTAGTTCTCTAACAAGCCGCCTCCTGGTCACTAACCACGTGTTCTGTTCACCTTACCCTCCAGGCTGGGTACTGGCTGTAACCTGGCACTACCTACTCTCTCAGCAGCCTCTTTCCACGTGTTCCAAGGGTCAGCTCCCCGGGTGCCTGGCCTTTACAGCACACCATGCTGCTGTTGACATAACTGAAAAGCTTTCTAAACCGCAGCAAGTCTGCCTGGATCATCCTGCGCCTTCTACACATTTGGAGGGATAAAGGCAGATAGCTCTGCCCTCTCTCCAGTCTTATCACAGCTACTGCAGACCCAGCCCTGAGTTTCTCTGATATTTTCTGACCCACTTGGGTCTTGGGCCCTTGCCTCAAATGCAAACTGAGTGACAGCTGTCGGGTCAGGACTCCCTCTGCACGCTCACTGGTCCTTGCCTCATCTCAGTGCCACTTCTTTCTGACCCTCCCTACAGACATGAACCACACCTTCTTCCGAAATCCAATTGGGCCAGAAATCTCCACTGGCTAGAATTTCCACAGTTGCTTCTGGATACACAGCACCTTGTCCTCACGTGGGGAGGAACAGAGAGGGCTGAAGGTCTGCTGTGAGACAGACTGAGGACTGCTCGAGAGCAAATGCGCCATCTTACTATCCCGGGATAAACCCAGTGTTTCCACACAGCTGTACGAGAGTGGAAAGGACCCCATGCCCATGGGCTGTGCTGGCTCATGGCAGATGAAATCCTAGTTGGCACAGGCCTTCAACAGGCAGCAGCTCACAGGAGGGTGAGAGTGCAGAGGTCTCCACATGAGGTGTGGACCTGGGGCTTCATCCCCACCACAGCCCAGGTGCAGAGAATCGATTTTCACGCACACAATATCCCAGGGGATGGTAGGGTGTGTGTGTGTGTGCGCGTGTGTGTGACACACAGAGAGAGAGACAGAGATGAATAGAGACGGACAGAGAGAAACCTGTGCATACATGCACGCACGCAGTAAGATGCCCTAAAGTCAATTTGGTGGGTTAGGAGAAACAGATCCGTGCTGGATATAATAAGTGTTTTAGAATTCCACACAAATCACATGGCATGAAAACCCAGGAAAGTGGCTATAACTGCCAAAACATGTCTTCTACCAACCTCCCGATGCCTCCCCCATCCGCTCTGAGCAGAGGAAGACACTTGCTTGGTCTGTAAAAATGAGATTTGCTTTGGGAAGGTATCTCCTCAGAAGGCAGTGAGCACAGTCAATCACCGGAACCTTCCATTGGATAGTGAAGTGCATACACACCCTCACCAAGGCTGACATGATCTGGAGACCCCCCAAAACCCCGGATAGCTACTGCCACACTGAGTCATGTAATGCCAGTACTAAGTAGAAACTAGAGAAGGCCTTTTCTCTCTAGAGAACGAGCTCTGAGGTGCATTTCCAGCTCTCAAGTCTTAACACATCAAGTATTTTCCACTTTACAGACAGTGTGTTATGGGGCATGTGGACGAGACACTTGACTGTCACAGATGGGGTGATGGGGTGAGGACAGTGGGAAGGGAGGCCACCAAAGCTCTAATGCCAAGCCCACCACAGGTATCATCAACAGACAGTTTGCAAGAGCGATCAAAAGGGATAAACCAGAAAGCTTTGTTGCAAGGCAGTGGCCACCCCAGAGTTGACACTGTAACACTCTGCTCTTCATTTGTAAGCAGGAGCTCTGTGCAGTTTTCAACAGAGTATTTCCATATTCTAGGTAAAGCATGCCTTCCAAGACTCTCCACCAGCCAGATTAAAAACAAACAAACAAACAAAGCTCTAAATGAAGCAAGACCACCAGTGCAATGTCAGCAAGGCTGAGTCACCTAACCCTACCCACACAGGCTTTTGCTGAGTTTTAAAACAACTACCAGTGCTTCTGCTCAGAAGCCCTGTCCATATGTGCAGATCTCTGTAATTCAGCTACAAGCCTTAGAAGAACTTCTCTATAGCATGAAAGTGCCGCCAGGGAAATGTGAGCTCCTTGTTTTAGGTGGAACCGCAGATCTGCAACAGACTGTCATTAAGTCTCCTTTCTTCAAAGGGATGCAGGCCAGAATGCTGTCTCATAGGAAAATACACACTGATATCTTCATATATTGTTTTTATTAAATGACAAAGATTAAAAAAACCCATATCCAACTTACATAATAATTTATGTACACACTTAATACACACTTCTCAACCAAAAAGAAATACACTGTTTAGTAAGGTATTTTCTTCCCTGGAGAGCTGAGAGAAGCCTGAGAGATCTTAGTGTGGAAAAGGTCAGACATTTCATCAAGTGGCTGTTATAATCAGACACACACAACAAGGAGAAAAGAAACACCCAATAACATTGATCATTCAGACCAGCAGAGGTAACACCCCAATAACTGATCATTCAGACCAGCAGAGGCAACACCAAAGAGCTATGGCTGCAAAGCTGTCCCAGGCTCTGCCAGCCTAAAAGCTAACACTGGACGGAGGCTGGTGAGTCACCTGCAGCTCTGACACACACGACCATCTGCCTGGCTTCGCCTTGCGTGAGCACACTGCATCAGTTAGGGTAGAGGAGCAGTTAGTGTGAGCAGGGCAGAGTTCAGTTAGTTTTCTCATTCTTCATCTGCCTCACCCTCATCTGTCTCATGTACGAGAATAAAAAGGAGGAATACGGTTCAAGTGACAGCATCTATGACATTCGAGCAAGAAAGGACATTACAATCTCAGAGGTTACATCCTGGTGTTCTTTTTACCACATCATATCTTACTTTTAAAAAGAAGAGAAAGAAATTGATTCTGTGGTAAAAGTTATGTGTGGCAAATAAGTACTTATACAAGAAGAAGTTACAAAGTTGGAAAGTGTTTTATTGCGGACATTTGCACATACAGTGTTAGTGACGTTGGCCTCCCTGGGGGCGAGCCAGGCCCTATTCTCATCAGACATTCACGCAAAGCCTCCACACTCCCGAGTTACTCTCGTTTTCAGTACCTGGGGATTCGCTTTGGCTAGATTTTCTATTTTAACCCATGCTTCTTCTCGCTCTTTCATTTTTAGCTTCTCTCTGAAAAACAAGAAAACATCATCTGTATTAGAGAAGAGGCACTCAGGCAGGTTAGGGGGCGAAAGCAAGGGGACACCAGTGCCACAGTCATGTTTTCCTGTGTTTTCTGGTCTTACTCCACGTCTCACACTGTGGCTCTCAACACGTGTAACGTGAAAAGAACCTAAAAACTGGCCAAGAGTGAGACTAAAGATTATTACAAATTTAACAAGACTTCAAAACACAGCCCTCCCTCCCCCATTTCCTCCAAGTCGGTCCAATGTTCTTAGTTTGGCTGCCTGCCTGCCACAGTCTATACCCACTGCACAGGCAAGTCTGCAGAGGAGCCTAGGAGGCCAGAGCTGGCACCCCAGCAGTGACAGTATTCCAAGGGGGACCAGGGCTGCTTCTAACTCCATCATTAGATGCAGTGATTTTTTTTTCATTCATTATTTTTTTTAAACCCTCAAAATGCACTACCACAGGCAACTTCTAAAACGCCATCACTCTCTAGGAGTGGAGGAGTGGGAGAGGTGGCTTCTTTGAGACTTCCATCACACTAACTCCACCTCGGGGGCTGTGCCCAGTCTGGTGTGGCTCTCTGTGGCTCTGCCACCCTGTGCATTGAAGACACGCATTCTGTACTTTACAGGGTACTCTGATTCACTCCACCTGCCCTGTTATGCCAAGGACTTTTGTTACAACCATTGCTGTATTACCAGGAACCAAAACAGAGCGTGACACGCAGTCATAACTCACATAGCATCTAAAAACTGGGGAAATAAATGGTGGTAGCTAAACACACATAGTTCATCCACTATAACCACTTTTTTTGTTGTTGTTTTGGTTTTTTCGAGACAGGGTTTCTCTGTGTAGCCCTGGCTGTCCTGGAACTCACTCGGTAGACCAGGCTGGCCTCGAACTTAGAAATCTGCCTGCCTCTGCCTCCCAAGTGCTGGGATTAAAGGCGTGCGCCACCATGCCCAGCAATAAACTGTATTCTTTTTTTTTTTTTTTTTAAGATTTATTTATTTATTATATGTAAATACACTGTAGCTGTCTTCAGACACTCCAGAAGAGGGAGTCAGATCTTGTTATGGATGGTTGTGAGCCACCATGTGGTTGCTGGGATTTGAACTCTGGACCTTCGTAAGAGCAGTCGGGTGCTCTTACCCACTGAGCCATCTCACCAGCCCATAAACTGCATTCTTATTGCGCGACTGTGAGATGACATGAGGGCAGAGAACAACTCTGAGGAGGGTGAGGACAGCTCTGTGGAGTCTCCTCCCATCCATTTTTACACAGGATCTGAGCTTAGGTTATCAGACTTGTACCCACTGAACCATCTTGCCAGCCCCCAGAGTGACCTTTCATAACTAATGAATCACATGACTATGCACCCAGCCTAGGGACAGAGCACAGCTTCTGGGGAGACACAGCCTCTGAAGCCCCCCCCCCCACACACACACAGAAGCAGCGCTCTAAAAAAGATAAAGGTGACTCCGGTAGTGGAAGGGCAAGGACCCTGGCTTCAGACACATGCCCTTTGGTGACAGGCTTCCTAAACCAGAGCAGAACAGGGTTGCTTTACAAGTTCAAAGAGTAACTCTGCAGGACAGACAGAGGCTGTGCAATCCTCAGGAAGCTGTGTGAGGAGCCACTTACTTGAGTTTCTCTGCTTTGAACTGTTGGGTGCAGTCATCGAAGAGTTTTTGGTTCATCTCCATGAAGAGTTTCAGGGCATTGTATATCAAGCCGTGTATTGTCCTGCAGAGTGAATGCCAGAGTGAGACGCCCACACCGGGTCCTCCTCATCCTTCCCTGCCTCCTATCACATCTCCCTCCCTCCGCTTGAGGCCCCCCCCCTCCCCCCCGTCTCCCTTACTTCTGAGGTCCTACCTCCCCACAACAAGCTCACTCAGTTCTAATACAAGCTGCTAGTTCTGATTCAGTCGTTTTTCGAGTCAGGGCTTCCAGGAACCTGTCAGGTCAGGAAGTCCACCTTCCTAGCTAACAGCAGGCAAAGCCACTTTGCCTGAAGACAGACTAGAAAATGTGGAGTCCTGAGAAGAACTCTGAGTAAGTTACTCAGGAGGCAGCAACACAGAGCCTGCTTCGGACGCTCCCCGGAGGAGAGGGACGCCCTAGCACCCGCATTTGGCTAATGTGGAGTATAAGCTCAACATCTAAATCATCCAGCATCCATGGGGAGAACCCTGCAGGCTGTCAGAGAGCTTTCCATGGGTGAACTGATCTCCTTTTCCTCTGCAGTGAAATGAAAGGAGGGGGAACTGAACAGTTCTCAGGCCATTTAAGATACCAGTTCTTCTCTTTCACGCTCTAGGTAGCGCCCACAGTAGGGTGGCCATTGAGTTTAATGATGGACTCCTCTGATATGTCATGGGACTTGAAGGGCCACCTAAGGACTGGTGTGTCCACTGAGTTCCAGCAGGACTGAGTCCTGTGAACTCTGCAGTGACCTTTGAACTCCCTTGGAGGCTCCAGGAGCAGCCTGGAAGGTGCTCAGACACATTCCCTGTGCTGGTGTGGCATGGGGTCAATGAGACAAAATAACCACAGAGGTCACAGGGATGATCCACACTGCGCTTAACTGAAAAACTCACGCCGGGCGTGGTGGCGCACGCCTTTAATCCCAGCACTCGGGAGGCAGAGGCAGAGGCAGGCAGATTTCTGAGTTTGAGGCCAGCCTGGTCTACAAAGTGAGTTACAGCAAGGCATGCACTATTTAAAGGTGACCAGGAGCTAGCGGCCTCCAGTTCCTACTTGTTCCAGTGGGTCTTTGAGTTGCGGTATAAGGAAGGAAACATGATGGGCAGAATCTTCGCTGCGTTGTCACTGATTAAACTCATGATGTACTCATTGTTCCAGTAATACAGCGCCCGCTCGGCTACCTGCAAGACAGGGGTGCAGAAGTGTGGGTGACCCATACAAAGGCACAAGGCAAACACTGCGAGACCTGTGAGTACAGCAAGTTACACTGGATCACACAGTTACCACCAATTCCATCAATTCTAACAGTCTAGGTTGTGACACCGAAGAACAATCAATGAAGAGGCAAAATGAGAACTTAGGTATCAAGAGGACACGCTGGCATTCACTCCTCCATTTATTCAATAAACACTCATATGAGACCCCAGGCTGGATGCCAACACTCGGTGAAAGAGATGCACGTGTGCATGGATGCACCAGTCTGTAGTGCATGTGTACATGAACACACACATGTGTACATGAACACACACATGAGGAGGCCAGAGGTTGACACTGCGTGTCCTCCTAAATCGCTTAACATCTTAGCTTTCAAGACAGGGTCTCTCATGGAACTTGGCTGGCTGGGACTCTCCCGTCTCTGACCCCCGAGTGCTGGCTTACAGGTGTGGCCAGGTGATGCACACTCTGGTCCTCAGGTTTGTGCAATGAGCACATTGATGAGCCACCTCTCTGCAGTGGCATTCCTCCCCACTCACTCCTGCTTGTCCTGTCTGAAGGAGGTTTCTTGTGTGTGCACCACCCACTTAGCATGGACACTGAGGCAGAGCTTGGCTGGGAATAGAAAACAGAGATGATAACTGATTTTCTAGAAATGACAAATGATGCTGGGGCAGGAGGGTTGTGTCTGTAACCATGGAGGCTGTATCAGAGGCAGACCCCGTGTGAGAGATGCTGAGAGCAAGGACAGCAAGAGGGACAGGAGTTTCCAAGACCACAGAGCCACATCTCGGGGCCTGTGAGCCGGCCCTTGCTTTGGGTGAACTGTAGAGCTAGGACTCCTCTGGATTAGCTACATGTTCCCAATACAGAAAGCTGAAAAGCCAGGAAAAGCGCCCCCCCCCCCGACCCCAGCCAAATCTGCAGTAGTCCATGCCTCTGCTCTGACTGCTGTCCTTCACAGTCAACGGGCACACACACAGATACAGCCTGAAGAACCATCAGTTCACAAAAATACAAAAGGGAACGTGGTCAGTCCTGTCCCAGTACAGTATTCCATAAGCACAGCCAGCATGTGGTGTAGTGGCCACCTGCAGAACCTCAGCGCTGAGCAGGACCACAGGTCTGCCTCCGGAAGCATTGAGTGAGAAGGTGGGGAAGGAGCCAGCTGTGGAGGGTTCAGGAGCCAGGATTAGTTCTTCAGAGAAAGTGAGGAGAGGTGAGCTTTGCAAATGGGTAAAAGAACACAGACAGAAATACAGTGTACATTTGGTTTTTGCTTTTTAAAAAGGGCTATCGAGATGGCTTTCGGTACAGGTACCTGTGACCAAGCCTAATGACCTTAGTTTGATGCCTGGGACCCACATGGTAGAAGACAGCCAACTCCTCCACACATACATCCTGTAGTATACACTTGTCTCTACCCATGCCCATCACACACAAACACACACACACACACACACACACACACACACACACACACACGCATGCAGTTTTAGGATGCCTTACTATTGCTCGCACAGAGTCTCTCACCTACCTGAGCCTTCCACACACTGGGAATAAGGGTGTGCACCACCATGAATGACAGATAATTTTTGCTTAAGAGTTCAAGACCTTCTATGCTTTCATTTTTGCGTTTAAAAAAAAAAAAAAAACCTATGTAGTTTAAGTCAATGTACAGTTGATCATCTTCCCATCTCAGCCCCCGAAGTGTGGGAGCTACAGGCGTGTGCATACCTGGCCAATTCCTTACCTATAATTTTTTAGAAGATCTATTTATTCTGTGTATATGTCTGTGATATGGCAAACCCTCGCAGTCCCAGGACAACATGAGGACAACATGAAGGAGCTGGTTCTCTCCTGTCACTTCGCAGACCCTAGGGATCCAACTCATGGTCAGGTTTGGTGGCAAGTGCCTTCACCGCTGAGTCACTGTGCTGGTCCTCAATTTTAATTTATTGTGTGTGCACGCATGTGAGCATGTGCTGTGATATGCATGGAGGTTAAAGGTCAACTGTGATTCGGTTCCCTCCTCCCACCCTCACGTGGGTTCTGCACCCTGAGGTCAGGTCACCCAGGCTTGCTTGTCAAACACCGTGTCTTCTTTTTTCACTCCTTTCTATTTTGAACCAGGGTCTTACTGTGTTGCCATAGCTGGCCTGGAGCTTGAAACGTCGCCCGGGCAGGCCTTGAACTGAGAGACCATAGAGAACATTTAGGTATCCATAAATACGTTTGGATATAGTAGTTCAACCCTCATAAGAAAACAGAAGACAGGGTGCTTGAACTGAAGGCTCAAGTTACAAACTGTTTTAGTTTTTAACACAATTTTGTTTTTCTTGAGAAACAGTAGCCAGGCTGGCCTAGGACTTGTGATCTTTCTGCCTCAGCTCTGGGATGAACAGTTGCTCTCAGCTGATTAATGTCACTCTCAACGACAGCCTGTGTGCTCGGCACTCCTGCATGCTTGCCCCAGTTCGGCAGTGCAGCCGTACTGGCAGGCACTGGTTCTGATCCGTGTGGCATGGTATTCCATTCAGATCTCAGCGTTGGGCCCTTCATGTGGATATACAACTCCACTGTCCTGTCTGCTTGGCTTCAGAATCAGCTTGCACCAGCACATGTAGTGCCCACGTGTACCTCTAAAACATACGTAGTTTGTCTAAAACATATGTAGTTTCTTTCTAAAACATACGTAGTTTGTTTCCTGTGTGTGTGGACTGCTAGGCTTGGCAGCAGGCCCCTGTCTGCTGATCCATTAGGCTGGGCCCTTTCCACTTTCATAACAACTTGGGGTTGAGAGGTGACTGACTCCACAGACGCTGTCTCCTCTGCAGCCACCATGGCCTGGCCTTATGCGCAGGACAACTTCCAGAATAGAAGTGACCAAGATGGCCAGGGATCGAGGACATTAAAAGTAGAAAAAGCATAGGGAAAACATCTAAATATTAAGGAAGAGCTGGCCATAGATATCTGGAAGGTTTTAGAACTGACCCGAGTCTATGGGGACTGGACTTATCGGGGAGGCCCCTACAGACAAGAGTGAAGAGCCTCGGCGGTGGGTGACCTGTGCTGGGCTGGTTTCCAAGGGAAAATCCTCTGGTCACAATCACTGTTAGAGGTGCCTCTGCTTCTCTAGAGCAGACCTTGGCTGTCCCTCTATACTCTACCCTTGGCTCATGGGGGAAAGGCAGTGTGCACAGGCTCGGAGAGCAGGCCTGGCTCACTCACCTTCACTCGGGGGACACCTGCAACGCCTTGCAGGCCACCTTCCTACCTGGGCTTATTTTCCCACATGAAATTTTATCAAATTTGACACATAGTAGCACACAATAGTAATCTTAGCACTCTGAATCTGAGACAGGAGGATCATGACACGAGGTCACTTTGGGCTATAAAGCAAGTTCCAGGACAGTCAAGACCATACAGAGAAACCCCATCTCAAAAAACCCAAACCCAAACCCAAATCTAAGGCTGTGGAGTGTCTAACCTTTCACCGCGCCCGCCCATCCTAGTACATTGGCTAGAGTGGTCTTGTGTAGCAACCACAACTGTTGTGTCCAGACTACATAACTCCACAGCTGCGCTCTCCGACTTCTGGCTCCTACAACCCTCCTGTCTCTTCTGGATTCCCCGAGCCTTGGAGGAAGACAGTAGGGCAGGGATGTGAAGGCCAACACTCTAGTCACTTCCTCTGCACTTAGGTCACCTGTGGTTTTGTGTTAACCTCTGTCCACTTGTACAAAGCAGGCTGTCTGACAGGGGGGTGAGCAGCACTAACTTAAGGGTATAGACAGTGTTTGGATGCCAGGTAATCGCTGTCAGTTTAGCAAACTGAGGGCAGTAGGTTCTCCCAGGGCGCTCTGGCCTCTGGTTCTGGCCCAGGTTTACAGTGAGATCTCTCTCATCGGGCAGGCTTTCAATCCAGTTAGATAGCTGTAGCTTATCACTCAAGACATTCACGCCCTTTTTGTACCACTGGGCGTACCTCGCTGGGGGAGTAGTTACTGGAGCTCCCTAGCACCTTGCAACACTATGGAAACTGGCAATCAAGAAGCTTCCAGCCAGTACCAACTTGATTTCTCTAAGTCGTGTGACCAGAGTGCATGGTGTCACCAGCAAAAGGTGACATTCTGGTCGGCAACTAAGTCGTCTGTAGCTGTTGCTGTAAGGAGACACCACGACCAAGGCAACTTACACAGTGAAGCAAGGGAAAGTTAGAGTCCACAGTGATTATGGCAGGGAGCACAGCGGCAGGCAGGCAGGCACGATATTGGAAATCCACTTTCGTTCAAACCAACTTGGGAGGGCTCTTGGACACCCCTCCTCCAATAACTTGAAGGGAGGTATCTCATGCTTGGCTTTTGACTAGTTTTTTTTTTTTAAAGATTTATTATTTATTATATGTAAGTACACTGTAGCTGTCTTCAGACACTCCAGAAGAGGGCGTCAGATCTTGTTACAGATGGTTATGAGCCACCATGTGG
>NC_034596.1:104518690-104544445 GCF_900095145.1 Mus pahari | reverse complement strand
TCAGACACTCCAGAAGAGGGCGTCAGATCTTGTTACAGATGGTTATGAGCCACCATGTGGTTGCTGGGATTTGAACTCCAGACCTTCGGAAGAGCAGTCGGGTGCTCTTACCCACTGAATCATCTCACCAGCCCGCTCAGATAGTTTCATAGTGGCTAAGCAGTCATCGCTTCCAGGGTCACAAGGTTCTGCTGATCATCACATCAGCTGGACACAGCAGAAGGTGTCCCTGGAAGGAGACACAGCCAAGGCAGCTCGGAGAACTCAAGAGTAGAAAGTGGGTAAGGGACACTAGCTTCCCAAAATGGATTTTAGTAGTTAAAAACAAAACAAGATAAAACAAACCTTCAGAAATACTATTTTTTCTTTTTTCTTTCCTTTCCCTTCTTTCCTTTCTTCCTTTCCTTCCTTCCTTTCGAGATAGGGTTTCTCTGTGTACCCCTGGCTGTCCTCAAGCTCAGAGATCTGCCTGACTCTGCCTTCTGAGTGCTGGAATTAAGGCACTGCCAGGGAGAAATACTAACTTTTTAAAGATGTAAAGAGATACACATTTATGTCAGAAAGGAAGCACCTTATGAAGAGAGAGATTTTCAGAGTTAAAGGTCTGTATTGTTGAGGTATTCATGGATTCGGATAAGTCAATTATGAGAAATTAGGGTCCTATGAACCTGACAGCACATCGCCTGAATGCAGAGCTTGGCAGAGACAGTGCTGTCAATCACAGTGGCAGAGAGGAGTGGTTTCAGTTATCAGAATAGGGGCCAGAAGGAAAACTACCCAGAACTAAGATTATACTTTATTTTTGGGTACAGAATCTCTCTATAGCCCAGGCTGGTCTCAATTTGTAGCAATCCTCCTGCCTTAGTGTCCTAAGTACTAGAATCACAGGAATGAGTCACTCCATCTGGTTAAAATTTTAGCATCTAATTCTGAAGTATACGTTAAATTAAAAAAATTTGAATTCCACCAGTTGGTCACAGCAGAACCAGAGCATAAACAGCTTCATGCTGAGAAAGTCATTTCGACAAGAGCACCTGGTCCCCACCCCCAGCACCCAAACCCACATACCTGGAAGTGAGGGCTGGAAACACATTTGGCTAACTGTCGGAAAAGAGGCTCCATGATCTTCACAAATTCTGATGGTTCAATTACATCTAAAATTTCTTCTAATTCATTTAAGAACATTACTTCTTTTGGACTGTGAGTCTTTGGCCAGTATTTGAGAAGTGCCATTACCACCTACAAAACAGTAACAGCAAACAAAGTGATCTCACGACGCCGAGACACTCTAGGGCACCAGTTCTCAGCCTGTGGCTCATGACCCCTACAGATACCCTGCATATCAGGTATTTACATTACAATTCATAACAGTAACAAAGTTACAATTATGAAGTAGCAATGAAAAAGATTAAGGTTTGGGGTCACCACAAACACAGGAACTATGCAAAACAGCTACAGCAGCAGGAAGGCTGAGAACTGCTGTCCTGGAGGAAGAGGACATCCCCACTGCCAAGCATGAGACACATGAGATGACAATGGTCAGAATCAGCCCCACGCCTTTTCTCTCATAACAGTCTAGTTTTGCTGGGCGTGGTGGCACATGCCTTTAATCCCAGCACTTGGGAGGCACAGGCAGGCAGATTTCTGAGTTCGAGGCTAGCCTGGTCTACAGAGCGAGTTCCAGGACAGCCAGGGCTACACAGAGAAACCCTGTCTTGGAAAACCAAAAAAACCCAAAAACAAACCAGTCTAGTTTTATATACTTTAATGTGGTCCATCCCCTCTGACTGAAGACCAGTGGAGACTGCTCTGGAGTGGAAGCAGCCAGTGTTAACACTGCTAGCAACCCTCAGATGTATACACATTGCACCTCTCAAGTTAACTGCTTGTCACACACGGAGTTTACAACGTTGTTAAAACACATAAAAGCATGTTGTCAATCTCGCAGATGTAAACCCGCATGCACTGAAGGTGTTGGACCTGAGCGGGAATCACAATGCTTTTTCTGTGTGATTCCCAGAGATGAGTACAGGAGAGGGCTTGGTCAGGAGGGAGCACATGGCAGCCCAAGCTTCTACTGGGAGCAATGCTACTTTGTTTGAGGCCCAGGGAGTCAGATTATAAAGCCACAGTGCTTTCCTAGTCTGTGGCTACTGCATGTTACTATCTTTGCCTAAGTCAGAAAGCTACAAAGAGTGCCTGTGGGGCAACTTAAAAAGATGCTCCTCTATACTTTCAAAATATCTTACTAAACTACACCTGCAGAAGATACTGGACTTGGTTCAACAAAGATTAACCACTGTTTTAGAGTTTAGCCATCAATTTCTAAAAAGTGCAATGAGCACCGGCAGGCCTATCTTCATAAGGGCACATGTGTGTGCACAGCTGTGCCCACCCACCCCTGCGGTCACACACACCTGTGCACACACACACCTGCCCACACACACCTGTGCATACACCCCTGCTCTCACACACCATGCACACACACCTGTGAACATACATTTGCTCACACACCTGCCTGCTCACATACCTGTGCACACATACCTGCTCACATACCTGTGCACACACACATGTGCACAGGAACCACTTGTTTCTCTGAAACAGTGTAGGCCCCGTCTGTGAGGCAAGATGGAAAGATGAAACGTGAAAGAGACAGGAGAAAAGAAACCCTCATTTTGGGATTTAGCTTGAGTTTCCCATTGGTTGAGGATTTAAGAAACCTTAACAGAACTTACAAAGCCAAGGCCGTCTATAGAGTCCACTCCTTTGCCTAAAGACTTCAAACACGGAAGCTAACAACAGACTATGCCCATTTGGAGTGTGGAGATTTGTGGTATCAACACCCTTCTTTAATACCCCAGCCTAAACAATGAACTTCATAAAGCCTACCTCAGGATTTCATTTGTAAATTTGTAAATCTTTTTCTTTTTTTTCTTTTCCATCACACTTACTTATTTCCTGTGTGCTTATATGTGTGGCCAACAGAAGACAGCCTGCAGAGACTGGGGTGTCTCCTTTCACCACGTGGACCCCAGGAACTGAACCCATGTTGTCAGTCTTAGCATCGAAACCTTTATCCACTGAGCTACCTTGAAGACCCACAGGAAGAAATTCAAGATAAAGAAAAAAAATATACAAAATATTTGGTTTCTTGAGACAGGGTTTCTCTGTGTAACCTTTGCTGTCCTGGAACTCACTATGTAGGCTGGCTGGCTGGTTTCAAAATCAAGAAATCTGCCTGCCTCTGTTGGCTTCCTGAGTGCTGGGATTAAAATATGTGCCACCTCCCCCACCGAAACTTTTAAAATCTTTAAAACTGTTGTAAGTTATATCCTTTGAACAATGTAATTAGGACAGAATCTCTCTCTCTCTCTCTCTCTCTCTCTCTCTCTCTCTCTCTCTCTCTCTCTCGCACGTGTGTGTGTGTGTGTGTGTGTGTGTGTGTGTGTGTGTGTGTGTACTGTATAGAGAGGCAAATGCAATTCTCTCCCAGGAAGTTGGAACCCTTGCCTTGGTTGGTGTCTTAGGGTTTATTGCTATGAAGAGATACCATGACCACTGCATCTCCTATAAAAGAGAACATTTAGTTGGGGTGGAATTACAGTTTCAGGGGCAAGAAGCACGGCAGCACATGCAGACATGGTGCTGGAGAAGGAGCTTAGAGTTCTATGGCTTGATCCAAGGCAGCAGCAGGAGAGGTTTATTAGCCTGAGTATCTGACACTTCAAAGCCCACAGTGACATTTCCTCCAATAAGGCCACACCTCCTAACAGTGCCACTCCCTATGAGCCAAGCATTCAAACACATGAGCCTATAGGTGCTATTTCTCTTAAAGCAACCCTAGTTGTGGGCTGACGTTTCTCTCTCAACACCTGCAATTAACTATAAAGCATAAATGTCCATTTCTTGCAGTCTGAGAAGCTCACTGTCTTCGTGTCACTCTGACTCATCCTGAACCGCCTTTCCACAGCATCACTAATGGACTCTGTGCGTGGGCGCGTGCGTGCGTGCATGCGTGCATATAGTCCCAGGCTGCTGGCAGCGCCTCCCTCTCCACCACAGATGACAGTGGTGACAGGGTGTAGAGCTAGCATTCCTGCTCCCATTTTGGGACCAACACTGCTGAGGAGTTCCAGTGTGTGCTGCCCTTTAGAGCTGCTTGTCACTCACTTGTCACTTCCAGCTCAGAAACTCCTCACTCAGCAAGTCAGTTATTACAAAGGCAGGCTGGGTATCTGAGAAATATTCATATACAATCATTCTGCTTTGATGCTCTGGGACATTTTTCCTATTACCTATCTATTATAAAACTCCAAATTTCACTTTACAAGTTCTCCTACTTTTAGAATCTAACGAAAATCTACAACTATCTTGGGCTGGGCATGGTGCTGTATGTCTCTGATCCTAGGCCTAAGGAGGAAGAGTTAGGCAGACCTCTGAGTTTGAGGCCTGTCTAGTCTACATGTGGGGTGCTAGGCTAGGGAGGGTGCTAAGACTTTCACAAACAAACTCTTTAAAGTCTTAAAAGAACATATCTCTAAAGTGTACTTCTTACTGACTTCCCTCCTACTATTAAGTCGACCAGGCATTTCTTGAGTATCTACTTTGAATCAGAACCATGGCTAATAGGGAAGACAGGAATTACTCTCGACCCGCACTGGCCCTCCAGCTGTCAGTGAGTATTTAAAGTCATGCAGGAGCTGCACAGGACTGCCAATATGGACTGCTTAGATGGAAAAGCCAGTTTCTGAACCAGGTTCACATTGGACTCTTTCTGATCTTTGAGCTACTGTGAGCAGCACCCAGTTTTCCAGTCTGCGTGTGAGAAGGGCAGGACTCTGCCAAAGGTGTGCATGCCTGCCTGTGCTAACACAAGACAAGAGCAGCACCAGGCTCCAGGCTCAGCACATGCTCCCTGAACGGGGAGAGGGGAGACATGTCAGTAACCCTGCCTTGAGTCCTGGGGAGCCTGTCCTGTTGGATCTAGGGGCAAAGCTGTGACTGCCAAGACACGTGGGTCATCCCATTAGCAGAGGAGACAGGCGGATGAAAGGAGACACAGTTGTGTAAAATCTCCCATGAGCCTCTAGCCTGGCAACAAAGAAAACAGTATCTATGTCTAGTGTGCCTAGGAAACTTTGGAGTCTGTGAAAAATATCAATTACAGGGTCAGCAAATGCTCTTTACAGAGGGCAGACTTTTAAGCCGGAACACTGTGATGGGCAATTTCCACTGTCAGCTTGATTGGATTAAGAGTCGCCTAAGGCATTAATGAGACACACCCAAGGGTTCATCCTCTGAGCCTTTGCTGAGAGGATTAACTGAAGGGAAGGCCTGCCCTGTGTTGGTGGCATCAGCCCAGGAGGTGGAGTCCTGGATGAAGCAATGATTAAGAAAGGAGAAAGACAGCTGGAGTCCCTTGTCCCTCTCTCCTGCTCTGTCTGAATTCGAAGCGCCTAAGCTATGAGGTCCTGCAGCTGTCAGCTCTGCTGCCCTCTCAAACCTTGAGCTGGACTCAGTCTTCCCTATAAGTCGTTTATTGGTGGGAATTTGATTGCAGTAACTGCCACAACTTGTATTTAAAGCAATTCCACATGGCCCTGGGGTGACATGTGAGGTTCCTGTGAGCAGCACATACTCCTTTCCAGTTCACACCTCCATCTTAAGTCTTCAGGGCTGGGCAGCAGTGGCGCATACCTTTAGTCCCAGCACTTGGGAGGCAGAGACTGGAAATCTCTGAGTTTGAGATCAGCCTGGTCTACAGAGAGAGTTCCAGGACAGCAAGGTCTACACAGAGAAACCCTGTCTCAAAAACCAAACTAAACAAACCAACCAACCAACCCAACCACCCACCAACCAACCAACCAAAATGCAAAGCGAACTGTTTACTTCTAAGTCAGACACAATGGCCTTTACATTTTTATAAAATGTAAATTTCAAATGAAGAAATGTTCCAGGTGAGAGTCCAAATGCTTTGAGTATATTAAAAATCAGCTCTGCTTTCTGCAAGTGGACAGTGACATCATATTATCATCTGTCAGCAGATGTCATCTGTCCACAGGAACTAACAAACAATAGCTCGAGGTGGACACACCACACTGGGTGTGTGGCACTTCTGGCTTGTTTGTGTGCGGCCCTGCCCGTGGCTGGCATCCCGTGTTTAAGGTTTATTGTCTCCCGCAATTAAGCTTGCCCCTCACCGAGCATATCTGTCATTCCACTGCATCAGTGGGACCGAAACCTTTACAACTGTCACCTGAGTTCATGCTCTGCTCAGACAGATGAGGAAAGAGAGTCAACCTGGATAAGCAGGCCCGGGGTCAGGGGTCAGGCTGGGACAGGGCCCAGATGGCAGAGATGCTTTGAGTGGGAGGATCCTGCCTGAGGCGAGCAAACGTGGATTAACACGAGCGTGGTGAGTTCTTCAGTCATCAGCATAGGAAAAACACACACAAGGAAAAACCAAGAGAGAAACCTCAGTGTAGCTTCCCCCCATGCCTCTCTTTCCTTTGACTTCTGAATGTAAAAGGGGAGGTGGGAGCGGGTGGGATTTCTTTTCTTTGTGAGGTGTGGGGGAGAAACCTGAGTGACCATGCCAGTGCACTCGTGAATGTGAACACCTGCAGAATCGGGAAAGGGTGTCTGATGCCCTGGAGCTGGAGTGACAGTCCGCTCTGAGTCACCACCTGGGTGTCAGGAACCTCTAGAGGGCAACAAGGGCTCTTTATCACTGTTGTCGCTCTAGCCAACTCTTCCTCTTCCGAATAGGGTCTTGCTGCATAGCCCAGGCTGACCCCACACTCACAGTGACCTGTCCACCTCAGCCTCCTGAGCCACTGGGTCTGGCTTGAACTGTAACGCCAGAAACGGATGAGCTGCATGGGCTACGGACTGCAGCCTAGGTTCTTTTAAAAGTGAATTCAGGCTGGACGTGGTGGTGCACGCCTTTAATCCCAGCAGAGGCAGGCGAATTTCTGAGTTCAAGGCCAGCCTGGTCTACAGAGTGAGTTCCAGGATAGCCAGGTCTATACAGAGAAACCCTGTCTTGAAAAACAAACAAACAAACAAACAAAAGTGAATTCAGAGCCGGGAGTGGTTGCGCACACCTTTAATCCCAGCAAGGCCAGCCTGGTCTACAGAGTGAGTTCCAAGACAGCCAGGGCTATTCAGAGAAACCCTGTCTTGAAAAACAAAACAAAAGTGAATCCAGATGCTTACACACTGCCTCACATTAGTCAGGAACGACTTTGCCAACCATGCCTACATTTATTGACTGATTTTTTTTTTGGAGGTACCAGGAATTAATTTTTAAAAATTTAATAAAAATAAAACACACACACACACACACACACACACACACACACACACACAATTAGAAATCTAAACCAAAGGCAGTAGTCTAGCCTCCATTTGCTGTTCACTGATTGTAAAACAACTCTAACTTAGATTAATCTTCTAGAGCATCTCCACCCTCCTCTAGAGTGCAAGAGATTTGTATTCTTGCTGAAACTCTGTGCCTGAGTCAGGACACTTGATGTCCAATGTGGAGGGCTCAACAGGGCCCAGGCTGGTGGACACAGCTGCTCAGGGGTCATGTTCCAAGGACTGCGGGGCAGTATGAGACAAGGTGGCAAGCTTGTTATACATAACCTTCACTACAGTGAAGGAACTTGTCACCAGACCACCACAGCTGAGCCTCCAACCCAGGAGTGGGACGAGCTTCCTTCAGTGTTGCCACTGAAGGTGACAGGGCTGACTGTGAGGCAATGTGGTGAAATGCACAGCCTGGCGGCTGCTCAGGATAAACACAGCAATGGTCACAGTCACGGTGTAAATTGAGCACTTACTGGTTCCGTGAGGGTGCTGTCCTTCTCTAAAAACTGCACAACACAGTACGCCAGCTGAAAGGGAGGGGAGAGAGGGTCAGACGTCACCAGCATGGAAACACCCTTCTAGAATGACCCTCAGCCACCTTCCTCCAGGAAACTGCCTGCTGTGGATGAGACGCTCCACACACGCGCCATGGGTCTGAGCGACAGTTTCAGGGAAATACCTTTTGAACGGATGCTCACTGGATAATTCTTCCCTATCTGTTTGTGATAGATTTTATAGTTTTGTATGTGTGTGTGTGTCTGTCTGTGTGTCTGAGAATGGACAAGTAATGCAATATCTGTCTGTCTGTCTGTCTTTAGAAGATAAGAATGGACAAGTAATGTAATATCTGGAAAGTTTTAGTGCAGAGTCCTACCAGAAATCTCTGCACTATCTTTATTTGTCCTTTGAGATAATATTTATATGCAGCCCAAAATTCCTGCCAGCCTCCTGCCTCAGTCTCAGGGCGCTGAGATTAGAAGTCTCCTACGCCAAGCTCCTTTATGAATTATTACTACACAAAATGAATATGATACAAGACAAGCAGACCTGTTACCTGGCGATGCCAGACAGAAAATGTGCGAACAGGAGGACAGTGCATTGGATTAATGAGAGAACACGCTTGCTTGTCATGTATTCCGCACCACCCACTCCCAAGGACCTCTGCAGAATGGACTCTTGTTAAATTTTTAGATGAGGTCCTGTTACATTACATACAGCACAAACTGGCCTCAAATTCATGATTTTCTGACTCAGACTCCTGAGTGCTGGGATTACAGTTATGAGCTCTACGTCTCAATACAAATCTTTGTCGGGGATGGAACCTGAGACCTTGCATGTGACAAGCAAGTACTGTCTGTCCTACGATGTCTATAGCCCTTCCATGTGCTTTCTTAAAAAATAATTGATTTATCTCTACTTTATGTGCACTGGTGTTTTGCCTGCATGTAAGTCTGTGTGAGGGTGTCAGATCCTGGAGTTGCAGACAGTTGTGAGCTGCTATTTGGGTGTTGGGAACTGACCCTGGGTCCTTAGGAAAAGCGGTCAGTGCTCATAACTGCTAAGCCATGTCTCCAGCTCTCCCCCCATGTGCTGTGTGTGTGTTGGGGGAGGGGAATTAAAGTATTTTGTTAATATTTTGTTTACGTGTGTGGGTAACTCTGTGCACCGTGTCCATGCAGATCTACAGCAACCAGAAAAGGAGACACCGGAGCAGGAGTTACAGACGAAGCAGAAGTTACAGACAGTTGAGAGCTGCCTTGTGGGTGCTGGGAAATGAACCTGGGTCCTCTGGATGTGCAGTCAGTGCTGAGCCAACTCTCCAGCTCCCTGTCCATGTGTTCTTAATGCATAGTGGCTCCCTAGTCTGTGTCCAGCTGTGCTAAGGATTGTGGGCCGCAACCAAGGGTGGCCACCTCCTTGAGCTCCAGCATAGCTAAGTTCTGTCTCTGGAAGAGCAGATCCAATGCAAGCAGACAGAAATGAGTCAGAGGCAGCAACTGACTAAGGTGGCAGTGTCATTACAGCCTGAGCCCTGCAGTTGGCTCTACAAGGTGTCAGAGCACGCCATTGGCTGTGGCCATCCAGCTTTTGTCTCTAAGGCAGTAGGTTTAGATCACACTGTTAGAAGCCTCCTTTAAAAGCTGACTCCCCAGCCAGGCAGTGGTGGCACATGCCTTTAATCCCAGCACTTGGGAGGCACAGGCAGGCAGATTTCTGAGTTCGAGGCCAGCCTGGTCTACAGAGTGAGTTCCAGGACAGCCAGGGCTATACAGAGAAACCATGTCTTGGGAAAAAAAAAAAAGCTGACTCCCCAAGTTTCTGTACAATTCCCCTGAATTTTCTTTTTTGTATGCATAAATGTATGTAGCCATAAATGTCCACATGTATGAATACCTGTGGAGGTGAGAAGCTGACATTGGGGTTTCCTTGATGCTTTCCAGCCTGTACCACTGAGGTAATGTTTCTCACCTGAACCAGGAGCTAGCTACACTGCTAGATGGCTAGCCAGCTTGCTCCTGGGATCCTGCCTCTACCTTCTGAGGTTGGGAGCACAAGTGGGCTGCCACATCTCTCTGCCATTTAAATGAGTTCTGGGGTCTCAACCCTGGTCCTCACACTTGATGGCAAGCGATTATACAACTAAGCCATCTTCCACCATCTTCCAATTTTCTTACAAGCACCCTCTGTCCCTGGACTCTGACATACTGCCAGAAGCCCGTTTTCGATGTGGTACAGTGCTATGGGAACGGAGGCACTCTCAGAAATGGCATTGCAGCAGTGGGCAGCTGTACTCAGCGGGCCTTACCTGGGGATGGTAGACACTCAAGGATTTCACTTTGTGCAAGGGCAGCAACACCTTCAACAGGAAAATCTTGTGCTCCTCCTTTAGTGGTAAGGCAAATCCATTGATTATACTGTGAAGAGAGAGTTCAGCTTGAGTATTTACACATTTCAGATCATAATCAGGAGTCAGATTTCTTTGAGCTTTTTTTCTCAGCATGAAAAGCCAATGGGCAAAATATTTACTTCAGAATAGAGAGGATATCGATAGGAATAACCACAAATGGCCCTCCAGCCCGGGAGCACGGCCATTTTTGTCTTTTTTTGCTATGGGCCACAAGTCGCAGCCCAGGGGAAGCTGGGCTGCAGGAGCTTCTGGAGGCAGACTAACACCCCTAAGGCTGCAGTAGATTAAACAGCTCGGGGAGGGGGGACCCAGTTCCAGGTCCTCCCACCCAGCACTTTCCTTTAAGGTTTCAACATTCTTGGGCACAATTCCAGATCATTATCCTAGCATGAACCAGAGCTCTGTCCCCTCCCAGTGTGCAGGCTGGGTGATGTTCATTCTGTAGGAAAGGCACACTGTGGAAGGACCTCCACACTGAACGTGAGCTGGCTTCTCCACATGGCTTCATGATTAGGCAAAGCAAACATGTTTCTCCGAGCTAGAGAACGTCAGAGCAGTGGTGACCTGGTCCTCCAGGACCAAGCGTGGTGTGCACATCTGTGTGGGATCCTGGGTGAGCCCAGTGCTGGAGGCAGGACTGAAGAGACAGTGTGGTAAGAGTCACACTTAACACGGCTCACACCACTCCTGACACACGGCAGAGGGCAACTGCAGCAGGGACCCAAGCTTTCCTCTGTTGAACAGAAGGGACTTGCCCAAGCTCACGGAACTATGAAGGGAAGCCCTTAGCCATACTAAGGAACCCATGCTGCGAGGGACAGAGCCATCCTAGGTCCAGCACTTTTCAAATCACATATAAAGCATCAACTTGGGAGGGACCAGACTAAACAGCCTCTCTCTCTCTCTCTCTCTCTCTCTCTCTCTCTCTCTCTCTCTCTCTCTCTCTCTCTCTGTGCGCGCACGCGTGCTCCTGCGGTGGGGGAGGGACCCAGACTACAGGTTCAGAGGCTGGAGGAAGCTACCACATTCTGTATACACGGGATAACTTCACTTCAGGGCAACTCAGAACACTCAGCTGCAAGTGCACATGGATGCCCTAGAGGCACCGGAGCGAGCATTGTCCAGGTGACCTACCTCTTAGCTCCAAGGAAATCTTTCGGAAACAGTGAGTCAGGGAATCTTATATTATATTTACAGGATTTTTGTTTTTTGTTTTTAAATTTATGATAATAAGTTAAAAACTTTACTGATTAAAATGATAAAAACTGAATTATACGATACATATGAAAGGCCAACAAAATGAGCCAATTTGAAATATTAGCATTTACTCAATCCCTCAAATACATATTCTTCAAATATGCTTGTAATATCAACCTTCTTCTCTAACTACTTTTAACACTACTTGAGAAAAAATAAATTGAAATTCCATAGTTTCTGTGGTCAAGAACTGAGGTGTGTGAGAGGGCTCTGCCTGTGGAGCCACAAAAATGGAAGAGCGTTGTTATTTGGTGCAAGTTCACCAACCTTCCTTCTCCTTACATCCAACTCTGTTTCCATTCTTTCAGGACCTGGCTGACATGGCTCTGCTCCGGGGCAGGGGTCAGAATAGATGAGCCAAGTCAAACTCTAGCTTCAGCTGCTCACTGCCAGGGCAGCAACTTACCTTCCCAGGATCTCCAGTAACTCCGCTATGCCATTGTGGTGTTCTGTCTCATAGATAAACCTGCAACACACAAAGCACCATGGGGTCAGAGCTGGAGGGACAGCTGGGGGAGGAGCTGGGGTCAGCAGCCCCGGCACTTAGGAGGGACAGCTAGCTGCTCAGCTGCTTTCCGAGTCCATGAAATCCTCAAATCCTGGCGGCGGAATACCCTGAAGGGAGAAAATCTGTGCAGCTCAGATTTCTTCAATATTTTATTCTGAAAAATTTCAGGTATCCAGGAAGCCAACACCTGTGTTTCAACCAGCAGATTCAGACAACGCCAGTCTGCACTGGTCATGTTTACATCTGTCCAGCCTTCGATCCTATTCACCTGCCCACGTCAACATAAGGTGATATCTTACTCGGTTTTAGAGCCTCTGATACCTACCGCCTCCTCCCCTCCCTCCCCCATGGCTAGAAGCTTCTCTCTGAATGCCACACTGTCTCTCCCTGCCAGTTCTGAGCCTACTTCCTCAGCACCGGCTTCCCATGCAGCCCACATCTCCTCTGGGCCTCTGTGCAGTCTCTGCCCATCACACAGGACACAGGTATCTAGGGAGCTCTTGAAGCATGCACCCCACTCTCTGTGTCAGCTTGTCTCCCTCCAGACAGGGACAAGGACTTCCTGTGGATGTGTTCCTGGTGCTAAGACCAAGTCTGGCATCTGTGTGCTATTTAAACATGTTTGGTAAGCGAACTGGGAACAAGAACAGGGAACAGGAGAATGCCCACCGCCAGGAGTCCATGGAGACTGAACCCAGCTGCTTGACGGCTGGTGGTCCACAGTACAGAGCAGCACAGTTAGGACACGCGATGGTGGAAGAGGCCCTTGCCCATCAGAGGGAGCACCTCCCACAGAAGCTGCTTACTGGTTTCTGGCCCAAATCCCAGTATCCTGAGACAAATCCGCTAACGACCAGAAGAGGTTAGGTATCCAGACCTGAAGAAGTCTGAGAAGGTTGAGACATCTCTGTATCTCAGATGGATCCTACTCACACTAAGCCCCAGGAGGCCTCTGACAGACTTATCAAGGTGAGGCATGCAGTGGGGGTGGGGGTGGGGTGAAGGAAGGGAGGAGGGGAGGAGAGTCTGTGAATCCAGGTGAGATAGGCTGGTAGGCCAGACAGCATGTGGGAGGTTCCAAGGCTGCTTGCTGGCAGCCTCACCCAGAAGCCTCTAGTAGCACTAGGCAGTAGTCTGAAGGAATGGCTGGGAGGGGATGGGGATTGCCAGAGGCATGGTTGTGGTGTTCCACGGTTGTGGGCGGGGGTGGGTGGGGGGGTGGGTGGCACATGCCTTTGATCCCATCACTGCAGAGGCAGAGGGATCTCTGAATTTGAGGCCAGCCTAGTGTACAAAGGGAGTTCCAGGACAGTCAGGGCTACACAGGGAACCCCTCCCGCCCCCCCCAAAAGAACGTGTGTCCCACCTGCTTCCTGTTGCTCTCTTCCTGTCCCCTGAGCACAGAGCTGGTGGTCAGCCAGTCTGCACAGGGTAGTGTAGGGAAGTGACTTACTGTAAAACCCAACCCGACTGTCTCCTCCTCCTCACAGAGTTCACCTCAAATATGTAAAAGACAGCTAACTCTGTAGCTGGTGCAGCACCTTGCACACAGCCCACAGGAGTGCCAGGCCACACTTCTCCTCCTTCCTGGGTATTACGGGAGAATGTCGGGAGGATGTTGGTCGCTGGAAGGCACGAGGCTTCCACATTAATACCATTTATGTAGGTGTCTTAGTTCTAAGCACTTTTAATTGACTATGTAAGAAAGAACAAAGGGGACTAGTTCTGCCTCCACAGAGAAGACCGTCTGGGAAGCCACGCTGACCATTTAAAGCAAGATCCTTCCTTACAGCCCAAACCAAACTGATCTGAACCCAGGCTAGAACCGCTGCTCAGAGCAGTCTCCCATATGATGTGTCCCGCACCTATCATGGGTGGGATCCACCTTCCTTCCTGTGGAGCCGAACTGGCCTGTGCCTTGCCTAGGACGGAAGAGGTACTCATTTCCAGTCAGTCTTGAGGAGACTGGCAGCTTGTCCTGATTCCCTCCTGGAGACAGTTAGTGCTCACAGAAGTAGCACTGAAGCCCAAAGGGGCAGCCCATGCCTCCAATTACAACAATGGGAAGTTGGAGGCAGGAGAATTAGTGTCTGTTCAAGGTTAGTAAGGCTATTAAGAAAAAAACCACGGCTGGTGAGATGGCTCAGAGGGTAGGAGCACTGACTGCTCTTCTGAAGGTNCAGAGTTCAAGTCCCAGCAACCACATGGTGACTCACAATCACCCGTAATGAGATCTCAGATCATGCCCTCTTCTGTGGTGTCTGAAGACAGCTACAGTGTACTTATGTATAAAAATAAATAAATCTTAAAAAACAAAACACAAAAACCAAAAACTTACAAGGCTCCAAGTAAGACCAGAAGACCAGAGAGGCCATGTGGACAGAGGGAGATGCACAGCACTGAGAAGCCACTCAGGACTTTCCTGCCCTAGACTAGATGACACCAGTTCTGCAGAGCGCAGGTCAAGGTCAGAACTGAGAGGAGTAACAGGTGCTGATTTAAGCTTTGGCACTGGGTGGGGCAGCAAGGGAAGGCCTGAGCGCTCTCTGGCCTGGCGAGCATAGTAGCCTGCTGTTTATTGCCTTAGAAAGGCAGCACGGGGTCACTGTTGGCTCACACTAGCAGACTGAGTCAATGAGAATTGACAGATAGGAACCTCAGCTTAATGCTTCAGAAAGTGGACCCAAACTGCTCAAACTGCATTTCCTTACAGATACAGGCACAGGTCGAGAATCCCTTACCCAGAATGCTGAAACCAAAAATTCAATTATTCTAGTCAATTACTCTTTACACAGAGCTGGAAGGTTAAGTATGACTAAAAAAATTTTTAAGCAAAAAAAAAAAAAAAAAAAAAAAAAAAAAAAAAAAAAAAAAAAAAAAAAAAAAAAAAAAAAAAAAAAAAAAAAAAAAAAAAAAAATAGAGACAGGTTTCTTTATGCTGTCCAAGCTGATAACTATTAGGCTCAAATGATCCTTCTGCCTAACCCTCCTGAACAGCTGGGTCTGTAGGCAGGAGTCCCTGGCCATTCCTGATTTTAACTATGTATGACCCATCACGTAAGGCAAGTGTGGAATTTTCCACTGTGGTATCATGTTAGTGCTCAAAATATTCAGATTTTTGAATGTGTGGATTTCTGGGTCGGGGATATTGAACACACACAGTGCTGCATTTCTATGATCTGAGGTCTTGAGCTTTCTAATACTTTTTATACGAAACAACAATAAAAAGACCAAGGTCAGTTAGAGAGTCTTTGTAATATGTTTGCTTTTGAGTGTGTATATCAAGATAATTATAGAAAAGATGACCTAAGGGAGGAAGCCCAGAAATACCGTGCGGCAGCACCAGCCCCTTTGCGAGAAGTGAATCATGCGGACTTATTCTGAATAAGCAGCCGAGTGGTCAGCACTCAAGGGAAGATCTCGGAGGTAGGAGGCCCATCCTCACCCACCAACAGTGCACGAGCTTCACCACATCTGTGGTTCTGCTGCCTGATCAAAACCGCTAGTCCTGGAGAAACAACTCTACAGGCAAGGCCTGGATTTGGGGGCTAAGAGACTGGAATCTAAGTTGTACCCATTGTGTGTAGACAATGACATCAGTGATGACCTTGTGAGGAAGCACAGCACCAAGAAGTGAAAACCAGGAGCGGACATCATTCTCCGACTCGTCAGCAAGCCAGGGCTGGGCTGGGCTCCATCAGAGAAACATCATGTATTATAGGGAACCTGGAAAGGCTCAAAGGGAAGCCACACAATGAGGGCCCCAAGATTGCCATGTGCCATCAGGCAAAAGATCCTGGTAAACCCAAGGCCAGAGGGCCACACAGGTGCCAGCCTCACTCTCAGCTCCCCTTTCTGGGCCACTTTCAGTCACTGCTGGGGACTGAAGCAGGATCCGGCAGGCCAGTATGCTGCCGTGAGGGCCGAGGGCTCAGGTCTGGCTCACAGCTAGGCTGTGAGGCTTATTTACTTTATATCACACTTCCATCACTGCCAACATTGGTTACTTTTAGGCTCCTCGAAGCCAACAATTATAGCGTAATCTGCCCACTTAGTCAGGTACACAGCCTAGGCTGGGCAGGGTGACTCACACCCTTAGTCCTAGCAGAAGCAGGAACTCTTGAGTTTGAAGCCATCCTAGTCCAGTGAGTGACAGGCTAGCCAGGAGTGACATAAGGAGACCTTCCTATGAAAGAGCTACACAGACTCTCCCACCAGCACCACTCTGTATCACGGTGGGTGCATACAGAGCTGGTGTCACCGAGGCTGCCCCCAGGAGCAGGAACCATGCCAGTTCATGCGGACTTCTTGAGGAAGGAGATCTGAGGGCAGCAGTGCAGCCTGGGGTAACGCACGGCTACACAGTCCGGGAGAGGCCAGACCCTGAAAGCACAGACATAACCTAGGATGGCTGCGCATGTTAACCAGATAGCAGCAGTGACACGGACCATGTGAATGGAGCCCTGGCTCACTAGGGCCTCTACGAAGATGAAGCAGTGGCAATGTTTCTGCCTCGGCCTCCGGAGCCGTGGAATTATAGGTGTAGACCTGCATGCTCACCTGGGATATTAGAACTTTATTAAGAGTCATGAGGCCTGGTTAGAGATGAGACAGGGATGGGGGTGGGGTAGGGGAGGGGCAGGTAGAGGTAAGACATCTGGGGTCACAGCCATCAACGTATTTGACCTTTCTGAGCTGGGGGTTGTGGGGGCAGGTCTGTGGTCACTCTTGGATCCTGAAGGCCCAAGTCTGGGCACAGATAGGAAAGCTGTCTTGTCTGCCAGCTGCCAGGCTCTCCTCCTGTGTTTGGCTGGCCCTGAAACTGTTCATCTACTTCCCAGATCCTCGAAGGCAAAGGCTGCCCACTTCCTTGCCTCCTCCTCCTCCTCCTTCCTGTCTTCCCTGGAACTGAGCAGGAATAACAAGGTAGCAAGCAGGTGCATGGGACAGAAGCATCTATATTGTGAGCAACTGGACAACTCTGTAGGAACCCAGCAAGGGTAGGGAATGCAGTAAGACACAGGTGTGTGTGTAGCATGAGCGGTGGCGTGGTGGGGTCATGAGCATATGGCTCAGTTTCCCTCCGCATCTTTGATGTGACAGCAGCAAGGGTGGATGAGAACCACAAGGGGGACTTACCTATAAAATATATTATTGATCTGTTTCCTGATGTAAGCGCGCAGGCCTAAGAACTTCCCATAGATTCTGTGCAGGGTGGTTTTTAGAAAATCTCTCTCCCGAGGATCCTCGCTGTCAAACAGCTCTAGAAGCTTCAAGAAAAATGAAACGGCACTTAGTGACAGTGGCCATGCTGACCTTAAGGCTGCCGAGGAACGCCTGGCTGGGAACTTACCTGCAATACAAACTTCTGATCAATATATTTCTTTGCTATATTGGGCTGGAAATCTGGAGACTCTAAAAATCTTAAGAAAAATTCATAAACAAGCTAGGAAGAAAAAAAAACAACAGTGAGTCAAGTTACATGGCACTTCATCAGGCTCATGAACACCTCTTAATTCATTCTTTATCTGCTGAAAACACTGGATTTAAGAAAAACCACACATGCATTCAAAATTAACGCTGAATTGCGTGGCTTAGCATAATTATAACTGCAGTTGGAATTCTTTTATTTAGTGAGAACCACAGACTAGTTCTTAAATGGCACACAGTGCTTTTCATGGCTTAGCTGCTACTCCTGGGACCATGACCAGGCTTGAGGGTGGAGCCTGCAGTCTGCCATCTACATGAATCATGGAGTTCTAAGTGGACAAGAACTTTAGGGTTGCCTGGGAGAGGAACACAAAAGCACAGCCACTGAGCCACAACCACTGTGGTTCCCTTTGTAAAGAAACAGCACACTGGGCTAGATAGCACAGGCGGTCTATCACAGGTTGTGTAGAAGCCAGAGGCCTTGAGGGTGGGACATCTGGCTCCTACCCTCACCAAAGACCGCATAAACACTCTGCTTCTGCGGGCCTCAGAACAGTGGCCTTGCATTGTTCAGGTATCAGCAAGGAGCCTAGGACCCAGGCGCTGAAAGCCAGGAGCACGCTGGGAAATGCTCTACAGCTGTGCTGGGCAGGTTATACCAACTTGACATCTGCTACAGTCACCTAAGAGGAGAGCCTTGATTGAGAATGCTGTGAGCAAGCCTGTAGAGCAAGCCCATTGCGGTGGGGCCACCTCTGGGCTGGAGGTCTTGGTTCGATGAGAAAGCAGGCTGACTAAATCATGGAAGCAAGCTAGTAAGCCGCGCCCTCCATGGCCTCTGCATCAGCTCCTGACACCAGGTTCCTGCTCTGTTGTGAGTTCTGGTCCTGACTTCCTTTGATAATGAACAGTGATATGGAAGTATAAGCCAAATAAGCCCTTTCCTCCCCAACTTGCTTTGGGTCATGGTGTTTCAAAGAGACCTTAACTAGGACAGAGCCTGAACTCAGTGCCATCAGTAAAATTGCTATCATCATTAAGGGCACATAAATCAGTCTACTTCTCTGGCTTGTGTAATGGGTCCATAAAATCGCTTATCAATCACTCACAAACTTATTTAATCAATCTTTTCTTACTGCTCCCACTTTCCCCCTCTCTCCTCTACTAAAACTTTTCAGACCAGAGACTCCTTTAGAAGATCAGAAGCCCCTTGGCTATCAGCTAGCGGCCCTGGGCCACCACCCACACAGCACACACCATCCTATCTGAGCTGGTGCCAAGTCCAGTACCTGAAGATGAGGCCAGGCTGCTTCTAACGTTGGTTCATCCTCTTCTGGGTCGAATTCTGCTCCCGTGGGATTGGAGGAAGGTGGCAAGGTTCGGAACATGTTAACTGCAAACTAAAACCCATATATTCCACGATCACAACCAGGACTCTCAAGTATTACCAAGAACAATCCCAGAAACACACTGAGTAATCCTAGTGACAGGTGCTTCCCACTCTGAGTTGGTTGTTGTTGCTGTTTTTCTACTTTTCTTAAAATTCAAAAGCTGTGTTGGTCTCCCAAAAGAGACAGGATCAAACCTGTAGCTTGAAACAGACTTTTCCTGCAGGGGACCATCCAACTGACTGCTACAGGCACTCTGACTCTCAACTGAAACTGTCAACGACAGCTGACCCCAGTAGATGCTTAGAGGTTAGCACTGACTTATGAGACTGTTACATCTAGTGAGTGGGGAAGGAAAAAGTGAGAAGAAGGCAAGATGATAAAGGCCACAGAGGACTAAAGAAGCAAGACTGAGAAACAGCTCAGTGTTGGCCTCCTAACAACCACGGAAGCACGAGGCAGGCAAGCGAGCAACTGCTCAGGCAGCCAGAGATCACTTCAGAAATAGGACTGCTTGTGAACACAGGGAGACTTGACAGCGCAGAGTCTGGCTGTGTACCCAGGGGTTGGTTGTGCAGAGCCCTTGGTCTGACTAGATCTGCACAAAAACGCTTTGATTGGCCAGTGATGGAAACATCAAAGCTTCTAAGGTATTAATTAGGGTTTTTTTGTTTGTTTGATTTCATTGTTTTTTACATTAAGTTTACATATTATCTTATGATAACTATAAACCCACCAAATGCCAGTTCCAGTAGGTAATCAAAAAGTCCTTGTCCCACACTGTCAAAAGCACAAACCCAAATATCAGACGTAAATGCGAAGGGCAGCTCCAGGACAACCTCTCGGGACACTGCTGAGCCTTGCAGTTGAGCCTAGCAGACAAACGAGCACCTGGTATTTCCCTGGGTTTCCTCCTCCTCCTCGTCTTCCTCCTCCTCCTTCTTAAAGATTTATTTTCATTTTCTGTGTCTGAATAGTTTGCCTGCATGACTGTGCACTGCATGTATGACTGGTGTCCGTGGAAGCATGAAGAGACTGCTAGATGCCCTAGAGTAGAGGTTACGATCGCTTCGAGCCATTAGGTGGGTGCTGGGAACTGAACCCATGCCCTCTGCAAGAACAGCCTTCTCAGAGTTGGGATTATAGTAAAGAGTCGTTCTTCTTTACTGTCACCACTACTTAGCTTGCAATCCGGGCATTTCTTGTGATGTCACCAGTATCAAAGTTAGGAGCTGCCGTGCAGCTTCTATGAAGAACGACATGAAGGCAGAGACAGCAGAGGAGGAGTGCAAGGGAGAAAAAGATGGCCAGAGATCCAGAAACAATGTATGCCTCGGGAGCAAGGAAGGCCTAGGTGCCAAGCCTGAGTGCCCACATAGAATATGAGTGTTAATTCCTGGCCTCTGGGGACGGGAGCCCTCTGGGATGTGCACAGGGCCCTGTGGGGCCTCCCAAACAATGGGAAGCCAAGGAGAGAAGCAGGTGCATAGGACATTTCTCAGTAGACAGGGGATCAGGGCAGAGGGCTTCCTGAGGGAACACTTTCGAAGCTCAAGGATGAGGCAAGGAGATGGGATGAGCGCAGTGGTGCGCAATCTGGGTGGACCATCAGTGCCTTCCAGGGAAGCCCTACAGTGGCAGAACTGACCCTGTCATCATCAGTGACTCCCTGGGCTTCCTGTCCCTTCCCAGGCTGTGAATGTATTGGGAGATTCAAGTTAGAATAGAATTGAGTCCTCTGTCTGATCTGCCTGCCTCCTCAGATAGAGAAGAGCTAAGAGGCCTTAAAGAAAATAGAAGATGGCTCTTTGCTCTCCGACAGGCATAAGCTGCAGGCTCAGGCAGGTGCCATCTCAGAAGCAGAGTAGGATATGTGGATACCTAGGAGGGTCAGCATCTGTAGAGGAGGTTGGGGATCCAGAGGAAGATCTTAAGTGATGCTGAACACTGCCCCGCAGGCATGGACATACCACACAGGAAGCACCAAAACACTGGAAGCGGCTACAGGCATCGATGAGAAAACAAGCATCTGTTCCTGGGCTCAGAGAGAGTGAGAGGGTAAGCTCTTCCCAGGTTATCCCAGGAAGAGGAGATTCGAGGAAGCCCTCAGATTAGAGCTCCAAGCTAGGTGTGATTCTACAACCAAAGATGATGCGAGCTATGCAACCCACCCCAGGAGTATTTAGGAGCAGAACTGTGATGTCATGGACCATGAAGAAAGGCAACAGCTTCTATCATTGTCATCCCAGGAGTTCCTGTGTAAGGAAACCTGACACCCAGAGCTCCCAGACACTTTGTTAGTGCATCACAATACACTGCCCCCGCAGGAAAGGTTGATGAGAGCTAGTGCTCAGTGTGGGGAGGGACAGAGGCGAGCATACAGTGTGATACCCCAAACTTTACTTGGGTTTCTAATTGGGTGCCATGTTTAAATATAAAAACTTTTCAGGAGCCAAATTTGTAGAAGGACATGGGTGAGGAAAGTGATGGCACTCATGTGACTACTGGAGCAATGAAACCACAGCTGGATGAAGGGCTGGAAGCCTGCGGTACTGCGCAGTCTGCCAGCCTGTCAGAATCTTGTAAATGGATGCATATATTCAGAGCATAATGGAGATACAGACACATAGCAGGAATGGGTCGCATGTGGGAGGGCAGCATGACACTGTGACCTTTTCTCATCTAGAGTCAAGACAGGAATGGGCATTCTGCCAGGGCCTCAATGTGCCGTCTCTGAAAAGGGCAAACCTCTCTTCACACCAGGCTGCTCTACAGGTCACAGAGAACATCTGCAAAGCATTCTGGCACGTGCCATTGCTCATTATGTCCCAAATGTCTTTCCTGGAGACAGTAGGAGCGGGCTCACAAGTGCGCATGTGTTTGTGTCTGATCCACAAAGCTCCTCCTGTGCCACGATGGGGACCAACTGTAATACTAGAAAGAACTGACACTCTCACTTTCACTATGTCAGCCCTGGGAATCTTTCTCAAAGGGTCTTATTCTCTGTTTTAAATATAAGCCAAAGCAGCCTGAAAAACAATTTAAAAAGAAGACTCTTATAGCCCAGCTTCCCTGTACCTGTATCAGCCATCACCAGTGGGTGGGCTCACGAACACTTGTCCAGCTTCCCTGTACCTCTATTAGCCATCACCAATGGGCTCACGAACACTTACTTAGCTGTGATGTAAAGGGGCGGTGTCAAATAGAACGATTCTCATTCCAGAGACACTGGGAGAGTATTCATTTTTCAGCTCTTGGGTTTGTTCTGACCCACTGCTCCCTCACTTCCGGTTCCCACAGTCTTAGTGAGCATTATGTCTATCTGGGAGGCCAAGGGCCAAATGATGGCTATCTCCAAACACTTCCTCCCACAGACAGCACTGGGGTACCGGATTCTAAGACTGTGAAGAGACACATTTCTGAGAAGTCTGTCAAGCCACCATTTGTTTGTATGTTGTATACTTGTAAAGCAGGGGCCCAGACCGACCAGGAAAGGTGGGCCACAAGACACAAAAGCCAAAATAAAAATCCAAGGGCAGCAACATCAATGAGAAACTGTATGGATAGAACGAACGATGCCATAAACACAGACACAGCTAGTCACCTGGCTAGGTGGCCTCAGAGAAAGCGCAGACCGGATAAAGGCTCTGCGGAGAGCTGCAGCAGCACAGCAGAACCTTCCTCACCAAGGCCATCTTCTACAGGGAACCCACAGAGAAATTGACAAATTGAATGGATCTGTTTGTTGTGTGCCAGCAGGTGTCACCTGGGGCTCAATGACCTAGGTATACTGGCTGGTCTGTGAGCTCCAGGATCTACCTACCTTTCCTGCATGGGCATCACAAATGCATGCTGCTGTGCTGGGCTTTTTCATAGATGGCCAAGGATAGGTGGCAGGCACTTTCCAAAGAGCTACTTCCCCAGCCCTGCATGCGGTCTCGCACATATGTGAGACAAATCTTGGGCAAACTTGGTGAACTTAGCCAGCCCTCTATAGACACTCAGATACTTGCGCAGAGCAGGTCCTCTGGAAAAGTGCACATCGGCCACCTAACTGAACTGATTGCAAAACCCTGCCAAAGGCGGTTAAACCTTTGCCTCTCAGCTGTAAGGCAACACAGTTCTCACTGCTGTCCCTAATCTCAGCTCTTGCATGGTGCTTCTCTGGAATGCTCACCTCAAGTACACCTTATGGTGGGGACATTCTAGGCTTTCATTCCCCAACCCAGGGGCCTACAACATTCACTCAGTAACTCTCCAGGGGAGCAAGGCAGAGCCTTGTTCTCTACCACTCCACAACCAGAACTGCCTTCAAACAATGCCATTTCCCACCAAATAGATGCCTGAACATGGCATTTAAAAACCCATACTTAGGGGGCTGGTGAGATGGCTCAGTGGGTAAGAGCACCCGACTGCTCTTCTGAAGGTCCTGAGTTCAAATCCCAGCAACCACGTGGTGGCTCACAACCATCTGTAACAAGATCTGACGCCCTCTTCTAGAGCATCTGAAGATAGCTACAGTGTACTTACATATAGTAAATAAATAAATAAAACATTTAAAAAAAAAAAACCCATACTTAAAATTCTTACATTTGAATAGCTTTTCATTTTTACAATCTGTTCAAATATGGATGAATGTCTCTTATCTGAAATGCCTACCAGAATTGTTTGTATTCGTATATATGTGTGTGTATGTATATGTGTATATACATACATACATACATACACACACACACACATATATGAGTTATTTTGGGGGTGGGATTCAGGTTTAAACACAGAACTCATCTTTAATTTGTTCCTTAAACACATAACCTGGAGATAAGTCAAAACAAATTTTCCCCACTAAATGCACAGAACATTTTTCAGTGGGTCTAGGTCAACTGTAAACATTTCCATTGTGGTATTATGTTTGTGCTCAAAAATTCAGTTTGGATTTTCAGATTAGAAGTATTTATTCTGTGTGTTCTAGTATTTAAAATAAGATTCATTTTATGTGTATAAAGAGGTACCTGGGTGTGTGTACTGCACACAGTGTGCCCTCGCCTGTGGAGGCCAGAGGAGGGCACTGGTTCTCCTAGATCTGTAGTCACAGACGGTTTGTGAGGCTCCTGGTGTTGGGTGTTGACTCTGGGTCCTCTGTAAGAGCAATGAGGGCTCTTAACCATCACTCCAGATGCCCTACTTACATGCTCTATCATAGTGGTTGAAAATATCAGGGAAATAAAAATTTACAATCTTTATAGGATACTAAATAAAGGGAATGTAGTTGCAATTCTTTTAACAACTGTTCTAACAATTCATAGTATTTTATAGCTATTGTACAACTAAATGTGTGACACAATCTTACTTCTGATAATGATGAAATGGGACAGCCATTTTACTGTGTGAATTTATTTAATGTTTTTAAGAGTAAAGAAACCATGACAAGTAATAGTTCATAAGTCAGTTCAATTAGTATCTGCTTAGAAATAACAGTGTCCAACAGTGGGAGGGCTGGAGCTGAGCTCAGCTGGCAGCCTGCTTGCTTGGCAGGCTGAAGGCACGGGATCCTCCCTAGCACATCATAAAACAGAGCACAGGCTTGTAACCCAGCACGTGGAAGGTGGAGGCCGCAGTGTCATAAATTCAGGGCCATTCCTGGCTCTGCAGCCAGAGTGGGCTAGAAGAGACTCTGTTTCAAACAAAACAGAACAGAAAACCAAACCACACAAAGTGTTTGTTGAGTATGTAGAGGCTTGGCAGGGGACTCCTCTGTCAGGCTCAGGCCCCAGATTAATTCCCAGTACGGTAAGAAAGCAAAGTAGAACAAAGGTGGATCATCAAGAAACGTATCCTGAGTTATTTGCCATGGCCAATGGTTATAAGTACATTCTGGATGCTGAATTCCAAAATGTTTGATGCTGACCAATTTTAACATGAAGCTGTAAGTGTGATCTAGTGAGTGGTTACACCTGGATTCTAAGATCAGTTTTCTTACACATTTGCTCTGTCTAGCAGCAGATGGATGTTTTGATTGGCATAAAATGTGAGGGAGTTAGGAAGGCTTCAGAATACCCTATCAATGTGCCCTACCTCCCACACAACTGAAGGAAGTGAGCAAGGCCATCACTTATGACTGCCTTTAATCCTCCGACCCTGTGCTCACTGCTGGCTCAGCTCAGGGCATAGCTAAGTGTCACAGGGATGGGCTTATTCTACTGTCCTAAAGACCAAACATACTAGGTAAAAATACATGACACTACATCCTTCTGATCCCAGGAGATGGAAGAGATGAAGGGAGCCTGTAATGACCACCAGGACACTCCCAGGCTATAGAGCCCAGCAGGAGGGGCAGTGTGAACTTGCAGGGCTGAGTCAGCCCTGCAGAGAAGGAAGTTCTGAAACTGGAAAGATCCTGTCGTTGATTATCACAACATCATGCATCTATTTGATGTGAAAACTACCAGGGGCCATGAAAACACACACAAAGATCAGTGAGGACCCAGTACAGTTGGCACTTTACCTGTAGGTTTCATGTCCCTGGATTCAGTCAACCAAATCTCAAAAATATTTGGCAATAAAATGCTGCATCTCTGCTGAACATAGAGGCTTCTCTTTTTAAGTCATGGTCTTCTAAACAATACAGTGTATTACACAGAACCTACAGTGTACTAGGTAATGAGTCATCACACAGCACCTACAGTGTACTAGGTAAAGAGTCATCACACAGCACCTACAGTGTACTAGGTAAAGAGTCATCACATAGCACCTACAGTGTACTAGGTAAAGAGTCATCACACAGCACCTACAGTATACTAGGTAATGAGTCATCACACAGCACCTACAGTGTACTAGGTAAAGAGTCAGCACCTGCAGTGTACTAGGTAATGAGTCAGCACCTACAGTGT